>NC_143012.1:288979903-289318832 GCF_055824585.1 Amblyomma mixtum | reverse complement strand
CCGCCGCATTCAGTGCGTGTCGTTTGAGCCGCGCAGGCGCCAGTTGCCTTCAGCCACGCTTTAAATGTGTTCGCAGAAGCTCGCAGGAGCGTAAAAGAAAGACGGTGCTTCGAGCATGTCTATATCGAGCGCATCCAGGAACGCCAGTGAGCTAGCTAGCGCCCCGGACCGACGGCTCGAAATATAACGTCGGAATCTCACTCACAGATAAAGGTTTTTATGGGCGCCGTCGGCACAGTGCAGGCCTCCATTTCTTCGCCACTTCGTTCTTTAGTGCTTTTTCTTTCTCTATGAGGGAAAAAAAAAAGAAACAAAGCGCCCTCCCTCACCCCTCTCGTAACCAGGCGCGCGCGTACTCGGCACGGACAGCACGGCGCGGCGACGCGTTCCCGTTTGCTCGCGTGCTGCGTAGGCGCATCGCCGTGGGATGAGGGGGAAAAAAAGAGGAGGCCTAATGGTCACTGGGGCGCAAAATTGGTCACGGCTCATGGTGCGTCGCGGCGTGGGTCACGGCTGCCTCCAACGGCCGGGCTGCATGCGACGGCCGTGAAAAGTGCGTATAATCTTCGCCGCCCGCCCGTGTGTGTGTGTGTGTGCTCGCGTGTGCGAGGAAGAGGCGCAACCACTGCGTCGCACATCCCGTCCGCGAGGCTCAGTGGCCGAATTCTACTTTTTCCTCCGCAAGGGGGAGGGAGGAGGGGGGGGGGTGCTTTTCTTTTGTTCCTCTTGTTTTTGGTTTCGTCGCCAATACTTCCCTCTTTCATTTCTTCTTTCATTTCTTCCTTCGTCGGACGGCGACAGTGAGGCTCATTTTGAGGAAGAGAATGAAGGTGCATCGGAGCCTCTTCAACGCACTCTTTCTTTTCTTTTTTTTTCTGAGCACCTCGTTTCATCGGCGTCTGCGTTTTTAACGTGGTTCAGGCATCATCCCCGTCTCCCGCAGCTGCGTACCATACCTGCTGAATTTCGCGATCCTCAAGTGCACTGCATGCGCTCGCTTCTGCGTATGTGTAGCATATGACCCTGTCAGAAACACGCGCCAGCCAGGTAGCACTTTATGTGGGGCTTATGAGAGAACGGTGACGCGTGTATAGAGCTATGTTGGTAGATATAAAAATTAAAAAGAAAATAAACAATGCGTCTACTTGATTTAATAAACACTGTGTAAGTTGCCTCTAACACAGGACAAATCGGACCATGCGTCGCTTTGAAGTGATTTATATTTTAGAGATTTATGAAAGCATTCTGCCAATGATACTCCTGAGTAATTTTCCTGGAAACGTGTCACAAAAATGCGGCTCATGTTGCAGGAGGCGGAAGCTTCCAGTATTGAAAAACAAATATGCCTGGATGCATTACGCATCTGTTATACACGCGTCTGCTATACACGTATCGATTCATACGTGTTCCTTTCGTGGATTTCTGCGTGATTTCAGGCAAGCACTGCTTTACGAACACTTTGGTCGTGGTTTTGTCGCCTTACCAAATCCCTGTTCATGTTTATTTTATTAGTGTAGCTGCAGTGCCCCATATACAAGGTAATTATTGTAGAGGTCAAGGGTACAAGTCGAAAGATGCGGTGAAGGTAGGGGACTACTTGAAAACAAAAAGAACGCACTCGCGACAGCAAAGATGTGAACCACAGTGTTATCACATCCTACACGAGTGCAAATAGGCAAAGAACATATAAAGAATCAAAGAAAAAAAAACCGGCAACGCATGTTCATAGCTAGACGAAAGCGCCCATACTGCATTCTCTAAGGTATAGTTCTTGGGGAAAAAAAAAAAGGAGTACTTTGATGGGGCACCAGTCATCTAAGCGAGGAGATCTGTAGCACGAGTCTCTATGTACAGTCTTTGCCAAAAGTAACCCGGCACAGGTGGTTTGTTTCTTAGGCGCGTAGCGAAGCACTCATGGCAGCCCTCCGATTCTGTGTAAAGAAAGGTGAGACCTTGTCCTTACATTATGGCACCGTCCGGTCTTTAGGGCTGCTGTAGATGCTCCGTTATACGTTTGAGAAGCAAGAACCTGTTGCTCGGTTACTTCTGGCAAAGACTGTAGATACAGTTCTCACGCGAGGTATTTATGTCTGAGCCTTAATAGAGGCGAGTCCTGTCGTTCACCTTGAAGTAACTCTTCAAGTAATCTCAATTTACACCCTTTGCTGGCGCTGCTGTTTGCTCTGGCTTGTAAGGCTCGCCATTTCCTCTGGGCAGTACTGACGCCCAAAAAGCTACGGCAAAAGCCGGATGCCGCTCCCGTGTCGCCCGCGACGCCCGCCTGTAGCTTTCGCTTCGCCACTGAGCTTCGAGCATTGGTCAAATGTTTAGGGGAATCCCCCAAGGTGGAGTAGATTTGTAATAAGGGAATAATTACTCATTGGCATCCACCCGAGCGCAGCCATACGGCTACAAAGGAAAGCTATACAGCTTTCTCAGAAACTTCGTAGTTAAAGAAAAATTCGTCCTGGTCCGGGGTTCGAACCCGGGACCACCGCTACACCGGAGCAGTCGCTCTACCAATTGAGCTAACCGCGACGGCAAGCTTATGGTAGGGCGAGAGCGAATTGATCAATAACATTGTTCCCACTTCGAGTTATTGATCAATTCGCTCTCGCCCTACCATAAGCTTGCCGTCCCGGTTAGCTGAATTGGTAGAGCGACTGCTCCGGTGTAGCGGTGGTCCCGGGTTCGAACCCCGGACCAGAACGAATTTTTCTTTAACTACAAAGTTTCTGAGAAAGCTGTATAGCTTTCCTTTGTAGCCGTATGGCTGCGCTCGGGTGGATGCCAATGAGTAATTACTCCCTTATGAGCTTCGAGTAGAGTTTGATCAGCGTGGATTACTCAGCGCCAAGCCACAGCGCGCCGTAGGAAGAAGGCATACAAATTGTGTGGCAAACACTTGGGACTCGCGTCTAGACTGCCCTGTTGGCTCTAAACCGACTGCATTTGCATCCGAAAGCTGCCTGAGGTCTGTGTGAGGTACCGTATTGAAGAGGGCACGCGGATAACGTCGACCACACGGAGCTCAGGATGATGAACAGTTGAGAAAGTTGGTTGTGGTTCATGCTACGTATTTGATTAGAATTGATTAGAAAGCAGAGTAAAAAACAATATGCCGGCGGTGGGATCAAAAACCACGAACCCACGATAGCGTAACATTCTACTGACATATCAATGCAATCTCAATAGAATTACAATGGATGCCAATAGAATGCCAATATAATTTGTAGTTGAAGAAAAGTGGCAGATTTATAGATAATACCATTAAGTTAGGCAGATTGCTGAAGAATATATTAAAAATAAAAGAAATGCCGAGCATGATGGCACCTGACACCACCCCCTTTCAAAGGGAACGCTGCTAACATCCATTCATCCATCCACCACGCTTTTGTCATGTGCGAGGGTCGCTGAAGACGTCATCCAATTTTTCTCCTTTACGTATCGATTCTGTGGGTCTTTTTGGGTGCAATGCTCTTCGTCTGGCAGCAAAAGACGCTTTTCGACCCCTCAATTCGAACTCGGGACGGCTACACCGAAAATGACTCCGTGATAACCGTTTTGAAGTGAATGGCGGCGTAGCCTAGCCTCTGGGATCCGAGTAGAAAAAAACAGTGTCTACACACCGCTGTCTACTTGCAAAATTGGCCGGTGATGACGACACCTACATTTCATTTCTTGCCCTCTTCTAGAAAAGCTGGTTTTTGAGTGTAGAGTTTTTGACGCTAGAATGAAGCAATCTATCGATGCAGACTAGCTTGTCGTCAGTGTCCTTTTAATGGGCGCCGCATTTTATCAACGAGCTTTTGCACTTAGCCCTCACAGTCAGAGCGAGTGGTGCCATTTCTTTTCATGTTAACTTACTTTTACGCTCTTAAACTGCGCGCCCTAAAAGAAGCCACAGGCCGGCGCTGTCACAGGCATGCAGTGAAGCGCCGAGAACAAACGGGACGGTGCGTACGCTCTCCCTGGCCCTGTGTCCAGCGCGTGCATGTTTCATGCGCTTCCGGTTGCGTGGTCAGCCGACGACAAACGACCGCCTAATGCATTCCGCCGCAGGGAAAGACAGTGGCGGCTGCGGGCGCAACCAGTCGGTCCGGCCTTTGGTAAACAGGCGCACATGGCAATCGGATGCAGTGGGGCCCAACATTAAAAGCGCGCAAGAGGGGGGGGGGGGGGGGGGGGGGGGGGAGTTGTTGAGGGAAGCGCAAAGCGCGGCGCTCGGGTGCAGACCGTCCCCGCAGCTTCAGATCGATGGCACCCATCTATTTTTCGAGTTCGACGCGTGTTCTCTATCCGGGCGCGCGTATTCCGTCCGGCGGTGCTGCGCCCACCATCGATCCCGGACGGTGCGTGCGCCAGTGTCACTTGTAGCAAACACTTAAGTGTGTGTGTGTGTGTGTGTGTGTGCGCGCGCGCTGCTCGGCCGTGTATAACGTATTCGCTGCCTTGTCTCCTCGCTGCATCGCCGCATTGTGTTGCGTGCGCGCGGGCGCGCAATGCGTCTCGAATTCGCGCTGAAAGCAAATCGACGATCGTCTCCGACTCGAGTGCAGTGCGCGCAGCAGGATGAGCCGGGATTTCGACGTTCAGCGCTCTTGGGTGCAACGCGTGCGTACTCCCAATCCTCGTGTGGCGAGCGAGCGTCAAGAAAGATATGGCACGAACACCGAGTAGGGAGAATATATGTAGTTTTTAGCGTTGCAGAATGCCGCTGAACCTGTTTGCGTCGAGAATTCAATCCACTCCAATCCAATCCAATCCAATCCAATCCAATCTAATCTATTTTAATCTAATCCAGTCCAATAAAATCTAATCTAATCCAATCTAATGCAATAAAGGTCAAATGAAGGTCAATGGTGGTCACCGCCGCGGCACGGCAAAGGCGTGAAAGTGCAAGTAGTATTGCTTTCGCAATAAAAGAAAAGCAAAAAAAAATGCTTTCGTGCGCTGCATAAGCCCATTGACAAACCCGTTCTAACGCACGCAAGGACTAACACATGTACCACCTGTTGCGAAAATTTCCAGGCCGCTTCGTTAGCTCGTAAGCGATGGAGGTGTTTTCATGGGCGTCCTGAATAGCAGAAATAGCGAACAGAAACAATCGCTACGTCGCCGTAAGGTTACGGGTGTCTTGGCCAGGGGACGTCTGGAACAATCGCATAGAAGTGGCCCATTGTGACAAGCTAACCGCTGGATGCGATACCGTATGAAAGCGTCCTGCTTTTTCCTGTATCTCTTGAGAGCGTAGAGGCAGGGAAATCTAGATTGAGAGAAAGGAGAGGGAGGAAAGAAGGAAAAAAAAAGCGCGCCGCTTTTCAACAAGCTTGTGCGCTAGAGATACCCGTACAACAAGCTTTCCAAAGGCATGTTGACAGGTGCAAAGTACCGTCGGCCGCAAGAAGAGTGCACGGGTCGAAAGGTCGTTCTGAGAGCTCACGACGGGTGATCGCACGGAAGGGACGGAGGGGGGGTTCCCTTTGGATTATAAATTAGGCCGAACCTTATCGGAAGCTTCGACCGCTGGCTATCCTCGCGACCGGACCTTCGCCTTGGAAAGAACCGGAATAAAGAAAACGCGGCAAGCGCAGCCTAGGGGATGTGCAAGGTTCGACCTCTCGAGCAAGTCTTGGCAAGCAGCTTGTAGCGGTGCTGGAAGACGCCCCTGCGGACAAATTACTTAGACGTGGAAGCAGCCGATACCAGTGCCGTTTCGCAAGAAAAAATGTAGTGGCGATTTGTTTTTTTGTATATATTTATTTTTGTAAGTGTGTGTGCCTGTGTATGCTTTTCGCGCGTTGCCCCCTTTCGCCCGTCTTTTATTAATGCGAAAGCATTATATGGCTCATGAAAAGTGGTACCAAACATCATGACGCCGCATGGTAGATAGTAATGAGTGATCATAGGGAGTGTCCATATGCCACTTGGCTTAAGTGGGCGCCGCATTCTAGCCTGTTACGAAATTTACCGCCATTCTCGGGCATCTAAGCGGGTAATTGTATATAGAGAAATAAACTTTATTTTCCAGGGTCAGTTCCGCGACCTCGAAAGGGGACTACCACTCCTCGCCCGGCACTTCGCGGAAGTACTCTGCCAAGAGTGGCAGTAGGCATGATTCGGGGATTCGGTCCACTGAGGCGGAGCAAGCCAGCTATCGCAGTCCTCGGGACGTGTGTGCCTTGACATAGATTTTAGGGTGTTCTCTTTGGTGGCTTGGAAGTGCGGGTACTCCCAAAAGCTGTACTGGTGCACTACAATATGTGCAAGCTGGTTTTCCGTGTAGACCACGAATGTAGCGTTTATAGTCTTATGTCGTCAGTGTGTGTGTCTGGGCGCGGCGGACGGTGCACCCCTCCCCACGTGTCATCTGTTTGGGTGGGAAGGAGAATGCTCTTTCGTTTCCTCTGCCGTCGGAGTGGTGTACGAAATCCCACTGACGTGCGGGGGGGGGGGGGGGGGGGGTCTATATAGGCCAGACGGGTCGCTGCATTAACGACAGGACACGGGAACATGAAAAATCGCTAGAAAACGGAGGCGGGTCGAATTTGCCCCTACATTGTAAAGATTGCAAGTGTGAGCCAGTGCTTAACGGAATAAGGATTCTGGGCAAGAGTCGCTATCAGGTGGCACGTGAAATTCTTGTGGCCTTTATGACCAATAAGAAGGGAAGCACTTGTGTTAGTGACTTTTCTGTATCCCTACGTAGAAATGAAGTGTCCTTTCTTGACAGTTTTTTGTGACGTCATGTAGTGTGCATCTTTTCAGCCCTGCATTTCTAGCGGCCGTCTGTTGTTTGTTTAGGCGGGTTGTTAATTTTGTTGCTGTTTTTATCTTTTCCGTTTTGTTGTCTTTTCGGGTTCTGACTACTTTTGCTTAATGCGTTTGACTCTGCCTTTGCTACGGTTCTAATTTCTTCTTGACTGCTTTTGCTTCTCATGTTTGACTCTGCTTTTGCTACGATTATTTGACACTGCTTTTGCTACGATATGGCCTCCTCCAAGTTCTGTTATCATAATCTTTTAGTTTTTTTCAGCAGAGGTTAAATGTTTCTTGTCTGTTATTCTGATGTTGCTGCTTTTTTCCACGTGGTGGGTTAGGAGCGATAATGCGATGAGTGTCATGCCTGAGCTGTATGTTTAAACATGCCACCTTTCCATGCAATAAACAGTTGGTAGTGTTTGTGTCCCCTCTCTTGTTAGCGTCCTTGTTGCGCCGCCGTTCATTTCATCATGCACCAACTCGCCCCTCAGGTCATTCTTCAGGAGAATGCTCTTCGAATGTGTCATAGTTCTTTGAGTGCTTGCGTGCGTTATTTGTGAAGTTGTTTCCTATGCCATACGTCACCATATTCCTCTGGCCAGAGGCAGGGAGGTTCCAGATTTACATCAGCGCGGGAGAGCGCATGCGCTCATAGATTCCAGCTCAGGCTCTCATGATCATGCAGACTAGCAAGCACTGCTGGACGAACATCCCTTGAAAAACACATAAAGAGACCCTGATGCACATTGCAAGCAATGGTGTGAAGTTGGTTTAGGTTTGGTTGGTTTATGGGGTTTAACGTCCCAAAGCAACTAAGGCTATGAGAGACGCCGTAGTGGAGGGCTCCGGAATTTTCGACCACCTGGGGTTCTTTAACGTGCACTGACATCGCACAGTACATGGGCCTCTAGAATTTCTCCTCCAAAGAAATTCAACCGCCGCGGCCGGGATCGAACCCGCGTCTTTAGGGCCAGCAGCCGAGCACCATAACCACTGAGCCACCGCGGTGGCTTCAATGGTGTGAAGTACACTGTTTCATAAATTTCCTGTAGGAAGAATTTTTAAAATGCGGTTTATAGAAGCGGAGTTCTCGGAAATCGAAGTTCACCTTGGGATTCTTGTCACCTTCCCACCTGACATGATTCCTAGCACGCTCAGAGTTGCACTAGAGCTACTAAAAATTTTAGCTAGGCCCCGCAGCCAGTGAAACATCTTCGTTGACATAAACTCCCGTCAGTTTTTTTTTTACATTTTTTTTTAATTCTCTCGCAAGGCAGCTACTTCTAGTCATGGTGCTCCTGGCAGTCAGGGCTGCCAAGCTCAGTGGCCGCAGTTCCTCTACTGGCTATTAATGGCAAAGCATTATTTTCCCATTAGCACAAAAGACGGCGTCCGCCGTCTTACATGAAATTCGGATGATGTCAGAATGCCGGTGTACGATGTTGCAAAGCATAAAGCGAACTTGAATAGCCATGGTGACGAAACGTAACGTACTACGTCTTATGTAAGTCGCGCTCACAGTCATGACTCATAGACATTCTGCAACGTAGTATGAATAAGCGCTTTAGAGGTAACGTGAAGTAAGGTGTGCAGTGTTTGTACAAAGTGTGCATAGTCGTGACTTATAGTCATGATCATATCTAATAGTCATTCTGCAACGTAGCAGGCTCAGCACTTTAATGCTTTCGCATTCTCACATGTCAGCACTCTTAAATGTTTCTGCCGAATTTTTTATGATTCTGTTCTACGTAGCGTTCATGTGACGCTTGAAGGTGTCTGAAAAACAGCCGTTACGAAACGCATACACACGTAGACGCGTTAAACGAAGAGGGCGCGAGTTTAAAAACCCGAAGGAAAAATAAATCTAACTTCCGAACCCGATTCTGTGTTCTCTTCTGTGTTTGGAGGCATAATATTTAGCCTAGATCTCCATGACAGCACCATCTAATGACTAGGAGAGTTTTGTTTAAGGCACTCAGAAAAGCGTTGCCGAGCCCCTTTAATGCGAGACCGGAGTGGAAAAAAAGCACTGTCGATTTACCCTTTTCTGTTCAAGTGAATCGCGGAAGAGCTTCGGACCACGCTTGTGTGTTTGTCCCACCGCAGTCGCCGTTGTCCGTTCCCGCACGCTGTCATATAACACAGAGGGCCACTCATCACCGCAGTGGGCCGAAGAAGCCGATCGGACGACGGAGAGTCCAAGAGCTTGTGTGTGTGTGCGTGTCTGGTGGTGCGCCGAGGATGAAGAGGCGGAGGAGGTTGGCAGAGGAGGAGAGGACCCTTAAATGCAGTGCGTGCGGCTGCTCAGTGTGCGTCCCGGAAGGGTGGACGTACAGCGACTAGGCGTGGCTTTGATGGAGAGGCGCCCCCTCTATTGATGATGGCGGCGGCCTGCCACGTCAGGATCCTCCCTTGCGGCAGCCGACAAACGCGTCCCTCGCCTGAAACGCCTACGACATTACTCGTCGCCGGCAGCGCCAAATATTGAGCCCCGCCTCGTACCCCGTTCCTGGGCCGATAGACTGGCGCCGCACTTTCTTCGGCTTCCGATGCTTCTGTTGGGCCCCGAGATGTATATACGCCCTCCATGTACGCAAACCCACTTTTATAGACGAAAACCGGCGAGGGAAGGCTCATGGTGGGTAGGCTGTGCAGTTGTCTCTCGATCAAATGACGAGAAGACAAGCTACCGAGGTTCGTGCGCTCAGCTTTTGTCTTCTTGGTTCGCACTTATGTACTTGCCGCGTTGGCCTGGTTCGTGTTGCTTCTCTCTCGGGGCGAAAAACAAACAAAAAAGAGCAACATTTTCACTGAGAAAATGAGATACATCACCAGAAAAATCCTTCCAAGCAGGTTGTATCGGGTGCACTACGGTCGCCTAGCCGTTAGAGCGCAGAATTGTTGCGAGGCTCTGCGCAGTTATTTGCCCAGCAACTGAACAAACCAAACACGCTGCGGTGAACAAGGTCTTGTCTCTCCAGGTTTCAGGGGCCCCTCTTCCTCAAACGGATTCACGGCTCGTTTGTTTGCGGCCCTCCTTCTCCGCGACCTTCCATTTCGAACGTTTGCGACCCGGCGTAGACGGTGTCTGTTCCTTCCAAGCGTTCCTGCACTAACGCATCTCCCCTTCTCCTCTGAATAGTTCTAACGACCCTGCGTTGTACGGCGTCCAGCTTCCTTGGAGGGGCGGTGGTTTGTCTTTAAAAAAAAAAAGGGGGGGAAGGGAAGAGTAGAGGAGGAGAGGAAGGCGGGGGAGAGGAAAGAAGACGCGCGGCACACCGGCTCCTGCGAAGAACGCCGAACAAGGCCGGGAGGGCGCGCTGTGTGCGTTGTCCCGGGAGGCCCGGCGCAGCGTCCAGCGTTGGCTCCGCTAATGAGCCTCTAACGAGCGCCTGTCTCCAGACTGTGCCGCCGCTGCTGCTGCAGTTGTGTCCGCTCCATTTGTGTCCCGTTCTCTTTTGCCGGCATATCGCTCCATCTTTTCAGGACGACCGTGCCTCGGCTCCCGCGGTCGCTTCGGCCCGGCGCGTGCGTTCTCGTATAGAGAGAAGGAAAGAAAAGAAGAAACGGGAGAATGTTGAGAGGCTCGGAAACAATGGACGGCAACCCGCTAAGCGGCATGCTCGTGCCTTGTAGGAAAGATAATTTGACCTTTCCTCGACTCGCAGAGCATGCGGTCGACCTGCAGGAAGCTCGCCTGAAAGCGCGCGCCAAACGACCTTTCATCGCAGGGTGCCAAGTGATTTGTGGGACTCGGATGGGGCTGTAGACTCGAAAAAGTTTGTTTGCAGTGGAGCCAGTTGGCGCTGCTCATTTAGCGCACTAAAGACGATAATGTTCATGTAGATTTCGGACTCGTATTGGATTGCGCACTGGCTGTTGCTTGCAGAGGGTTGCAACCACAATTTGAAATCCGTACTTTCCCATGGGTTGGCAGCAATTTCAAAATTCTGATGGTCGACTTGGGTTGCAAAAATAAGCGCTTGCCCATACGTCTTCGTCATTTGATGAACGAATCGATGAATCGCACTCAGGTTGCCGCGGTGTTGCCACGGATGCCAGCTGTCCACCACGGAAGCTTGTTTCTAGCAAGCAATGCATGGATGCTATAGACCTTACAGCGGGCCGGCATCGAACCATGTTCTACCATGTTCTATCGGCGGACGCTATTGGCTGGAAGGGGGCCATATGACGAGGAAAAACCGCTTCGTTCTTTAGTTGTACCCGACTTTATAATAATGTTTTCGAATTAAAAAGTCCCAAGCTTTGTAGCGCTTTCTGAACAGCACCCCGCCTCCTTACCACTCTGCTCCCGGACTGCCTAGACGACCACAGAGGCCACACAACCACAGAAGTCACATTCTGAACAGCACCCCCTTCTCGGCCGACAAACAAGGAGGCTTCGGCTTGCATTGTCTTCTTCAACTATATTGCAGGAAAGGGCTTGCAGGCGAGAATAGCACATGACGGCTAGCATTAGAAAACAGCAACATTGCTAAGTAGATATGTACCTGTCAAATTGCTACGCGAAGGATTACAGATCTTGAAAGCTTTGATAGGAACCGACGCCATTTGCCTTCCAATCCTTGTTCCCGCTGACTGCAGCTTCAAAACAAAAAACAAAAAAAAAACAGTTGGCTAGCAGTGGACGTTGCCGCGAAGTGTAAGCCTAATTTCATGCACATGTGTTTTCATCGAGAGTGACTTGAAAATGCTGGCACGCAAAACGCTTGCCATTTATTTTTTGCAAGGCGGACAGCTTATGGTCTGCATAACTGTATTATGGAGTAGCATACGACGTTTACCGAGAACGTCGGTTCTGAGGTTTCCGCGATTGTGTCAAATAATATCCTTTAGGCGGATGGTCACTTTCTTTGCCAGCCTTGTCTGTGTGAAGCCTCGGTGAGTAAAGTCCCCCAGAAGCACCACCTAACAGCCACCTCTCCACCCCACCTACTCCCTCCAGAAGCGCCATACACCTCTCCCCACCTTATGTCGCGTGTGTGATGCCGCGGCTTAGAGTAAAATATTCATTAGACCAGAACGATCAAAGCTATCACCAAAAACATATCAGCTGCCATCGTAGCTTTCTCACAGCAGGCTTCATGATGGTCCAGTCATTTTTTTTTTTTTCGGGAATTTTGCTGTCCAACTCAATTCAGTGACGTTATTCTTTCTTTTCAAAGCTCAAATAATCATCCGCTCACTCAGTAACTTGCACCAACGCAGAACGGGCGGTGAACAAAGAAGTGCGGTGCGAGGGGGTGGTGGCAAGGCGGCCCCCAGCTGCGCTAGCCACCCTGGAACAAACGTCTGCAGGTCGTCTCAAGCGCTTCGATGCTCCCCTGTGAGAACCTCTTCCGTGTTGATCTTGCTTGTCGCAAGTTCGGCCCTGCAACATGGCCGCTCTGCACTCGGTCGCGAGGCACGGCCGCTGCTGGCCGAGAGGCCGGTGGGCGGCTGCCGCTCGAGAGGCCCCGGCGTGGCGGTGCCGTACGGCCCGGCTCCGCCGCCTCTGCTGATGGGGTTGCCCCGCAGGGTCACGGACGTCGCCGGAGAACCAGTTTTTGGGAGCGGTCCGCTGCAGACTTCGCCGCGCGAGCGATGGACTGGCCGAGCGGCGTATTATGCCGGCCGGCTGCCCGCGGTGTGCGCCGCTCTTCATCCTGCACTCGGCCCGTCCGAGCACGGGCCCTTGCTCCGCATCGTAGAACCGTGCATCGGTGCGGGAGCTGGGCCTTGCCTCACGGTGCTCGGGTACCGCATTGAAAAGCATGTACCGAGGCAGCGAATCAGCAGCCGGACTGTCAAAAACATCTTGCATGCAAGAGCGAATCAAAATTCTGGTTTAATTTAACTCTTATGTCTTGACGGAAAAACGCGAAAAGACAGGACGAATGATGTTTATTGTTTCGCATTTTGAGTGACTTCGCTGACTGCCACAGTGTCATATGTTTGACACGTATGATGCCCGCTTCAGCTGTTTAGACTTATTTATCCCAACTTTCCGTGCTCTAATTCTGCTCTGGGGCATAGCTTGGGTAGGTACTCAGAGCCCGTATTTTTGTTAGTGTACCCTTCGTTCGTTCTGTCTTTTCACGTTAGATATAAGAACATAAGAACGCGTCGTAACTGGTCTGCGCCTGTGACTTCCCGAATCCTGTGAGCCAGCGTGCAACAGCCAAGATTCCACCCAGTCGCTGGCCCTTTCAACCCTTGCGCAGCTTTCCGAGTTTCGCTCTTCATTTGATGACCGAAGCTGTGATTAGAGGAAGTGTGTGGATTGCATCCGCAATTTTTTTTTCTTTTTAAATTTCGCGTGAAAAAGGGCGTTGCGATCACTCAGCGCCCATGCGACAGCCAGGCGTTCACTGCAGTCAAAGACATCGGCAGGTACCGGACAGTTCCTAGTAGAAAAACGCCTCGTGAATTCGGCCCCCGCTCGATGGCAGCAGCTATCGGTAACTCCCGCGGCGTTGCACGCTATTCTTGGGGCAGCGTAGAGCCTGGTGTGCACACCCACGTACACGCATACCGGTGCCCCTCCCCCCTCCGCATGCTGCGACGAGGCAGCGAACAACGGGAGAGACGGCGGAGCCGGCACAAAGGCGAGGCTCTCTTTCTGCTGCGCGCTGGAGAGCCTCTGCCGTGCAAAGAGCGGCGCGGCGGGCGTGCATCCGTTGCTAGGATTCCCGCTGGTTTTGGAATTCCGTGAGAACGACGCGTGCTCGCTGTCTTCCCCTGGTCGTGCTTGTGTGCGCGTGCGCATGCAGCCGCATCCGGAGCGCGCGACGGGTGCGCGAGATTGCGTGCCACGTTCGTTGCTCGGCGGCCAACCCGCGCGCGTAATTAAGCGATGGTTATTCTTGGAGTGGAATTCCCGCCCGAGATTTCGGCGTGGTTGCGGGGAGGCGTCGGGTTCACCGTGTTGTGCGTGGGCGTCGCTCGATGCGGGCTCGCTCACAGATGCGAGCGAAGCGCAAACACGTGCGTAGGGAATGCGGTAAAAACAAGCCGACGTCCGAGAAACTGCACGAAGCGCGCTGTCAGTGGCTGCCGCGGTCGTGGTGAGTTCCTGGCCTGAATAAAGCGGTACAATGAATGCGAATTGTTTTATTGCACTCAGATGCAGAAAACTGCAAGGGTAACGGAGAAATGGAGATGACGAAATAGGAACGGTGTACTGAAACTATGCATATAATTATCACGTGGAATGCCAAATATGTCTTGAGAAAAGAGGGGACCTGTACATCTCTGCGAGAAGCTCTCTTTGAAGACACACTAAGGAGAACTGCATCCAGTTAAAGGGACCCTGAAATGATCTCATTCGGCATATTCTAGTGCAACAGATCCGTAGAGGTTGTCCTTGGTGTGTATTCGAGTCAAATTTGAAAGCTTTCGTAGACAATAAAATTTAGAAAAAAAAAGTAAAAATCGCTGCTCGCAGTATCTCGCAGCCGATTAGGGCGACGCACCTTACCGCTCGTCACCTACCCCGATGACGTCAGCGGGCAGAAGAGCAAGCGTTCAAGCTCGTCCCGTCTGCCCACTGACGTCATGGGGGCAGGGTACGCGCGGTAAGGTGTGCCGCCCGAATCTGCTGCGAGCTACTGAGAGCAGCGATATTATTTCTAAATTTAAGGGTCCGCGCAGAGCTTTCAATCTGACTCGAATGTACGCAAAGACCACCTCTACAGATCTGTTGCACTAGAATACGCCCATCGACATCATTTCAAGGGTTCTTTAACGATCTCAGTAAAAATTGATTTTCTGGCTTTTTGTGGGGATGCTGACGTTAGTGTGGCAGCTAAAAACTCATTCAAGGCTGAAAAGATGCAATTTAAAAATTTACAAATGATTACGTGATAGTCAGTAATGCGAAATCTCTGCGCAGCTGCCACCGCTTGCAGGTGGCGTGCTACGCTGCCAGCCACGCTCCGGGATCCTCCCGCTGCTGCCGCCTTACGGTGACAGGTGACGTTTCGCTCCGCTACTACCTGCCACACGGTTGCCAAGTGGCATGCTAGCCTACGACGACAACGACGCGGTATCCACAAACGGGCGCCTAAGAGCTGCGCAGTTCTGCAACTCGATTCAAACTTGTGACGACTACACCGAAACCGACTGGTTGCCGCCTGTGAGGTCGGCGCCCGAAAATTCGGCGTCCACAGACGCAGTTAATAATAATAATAATAATGGTTTTATTTGCGCCTAATGAATACATGGCGCGGGAGACCCGCAGTAAAAGCTGTCACAAGCGACAGCTTGACAAAGCCGGAGGCCCCCCTATACACTTGACAGCATCATAGGCGCAATGAAACGGCATGTCTCATCCAAATACAAAGTAGAACAAAACATGAAAAACATCTGCAATTACAATCACTCATAAGAACTACATAAAATTACACAGAAAATGTGTTAGAATGAAGTTAGAAAGCAGTTACAAAAGCAATGGAACATTCATGTGCGATGGCAATGAGTTTAGCGAAAGTAACAGATAAAGTAAGCACATTTTTGCTTCAAATAAAATTCAAAATAAAGTGAATACAGACAAGCGGTACAGTCAGGATAAACAACAACGTGACAGAGTAAACAGGAATGGCAAGCGAAGTGTCCTATTACATGTTGAAATACCGGCGGAGTGTTTTGAACGTCACCTTTTCAAGTTGGATATGTTTATGATTTAAATCATTTAGTAACCGGGGTAGTTTATTCCGTAGTGTTTGTAGGCCGTATGTTGTGCGAAACGTCCTTACTTTCCAAAGCTCCGTGTGACGTGTCTGGCGTGTAGTATTGTTTTGTTGTAACCTGGCTAGACGATGTAGAAATGAACTGTTGCTGGCGTTTTCATTCTTAATTGCCTTGCAAAGGATATAATCAAACAGTTTGGTAACAGGAATTATGTTGCATTTGGGAAATAGATTATACGTATGTGAATAAAACGGCAGATTCAGTTGCAAAATCGGCCGATGAGGGCGACATCTGTAGTATTTCGCGTTTTGGTCTCAGGTAGCGCATAGAAGCTAAGTTCTCGGTGGTATGTGGCTTTTTTTTTATTATAAGGTGGTATACCCTATGATATACCCCCTAGGCCAACTTCAGTTCGTCCCCAGTGTCCCTTTGAGGACACTGTTGAAACCAGCACTTCGGATATGTGCCATCGCTCCAACGTCCAGCTTAACTGTGGCAAACGTGACGCTGAATCATGGGTTGCTAGCAATGACCGCATCGCACCCATTCCCTTGTGAAAGACAGCCACGCACAATATAACCAATGCGACGCCGGCTGCATGGCGAAACCTTTGTTGTTCCACTACCACAAGGTGCTGTCGTACTGAGTATCATTCAGGCAGCAATACTGCAGTCAGGTGCAACTCAAGAACGCTGCGGGCTTTTCCCTTTCAAGGAACCCCCTTCCAGCCGATGGCGTCGGCCGATTCTCTTGACCCAGCTACTGTGACAAAGCAAGGAGTGGTGGAAAAAAATTCGCTGTGGCTTAGCTTGGTTAAGCCCGGTAATTGCGAAAGCAATATCCGTGCCTACGCCATGGTTCAGCTGGTAGTGTAGGTGGTGGTGGTGCTTGTGGTTAGACTTGTGGTGATGCATCGGTTATACAACCCAATCCAGTCCAATGTAATGTAATCTAATCTACTCTAATGTAATCTAATTTAATACAATCGAATCCAATCTAATCTAAGGCCGCCGGTGGTGGCACCGCCACTACTCGCAGACGGCGCGAGATGGTCGCCCAGCTCTTCGGCGTGATGTCACACAGAGGTCATGCGAAAGGTCATTTCATGTGCACCGCCGTCGCACGGCAATGGCTTGAAAGTGCAAGTAGTAAAGCTTTCGCTTTAAAAAGAGGATAATCCCTTCCCTCCGTGGTCAGGGATAGACCCCTCTCTCTATTGTGGCGCTGCTCCATGCATTGTCACGCAAGCGGGACCATGAGAATCGGACGGCGCCATTGGCTGGAAGGAGGTTCTTTGGCGGGAAAAATACACTGCGTTCCTGAGTTGTATCCGACCATAGAGGAAGATATACAATTTTGCTGCTTGGTTGAGAGCTATGGCACCCACTGCCTCGTTAAGTTAACTGCACGTTGACCGTTGCTTGAGCTTTGTGCATTGCACTCGTGCCCGCACGTGTTGGGTGCGTATACTAGCCGTGGAACGATCTGTCGGGGTGTTTCAAGCGCCGAATAGAGCGGCCCTCACCGCTCGGGCCGAAAGAAACCAGCCCACAGGAGAGGGCCACTCGGCGGCGGCGGCAAAGTTGGCCCATCCGCGTGCACTCGATCCACGAACCCTCAGCACCGAGTGGAGGGTGAGGTCGGAGGACCGCGTAGCATCGACCGGCCTTCGAAAGCAACGACGGCCAGTAGCGCGAGAAAAGGAATCGTGCCCGCAGGCTGCATCGGCATCGACGAGTCATCGATTGCGGAGCGTTCGTTAGCGGTGGCGGCGCCTGACGTCATTTCTGCAACCGCCCTACGCGAGAAGACGCGTCAGATGCACGCGATCGGTCGTCGCTCCCCTAAAACCCATTTGCTTTTCTTCAGCTCGTGCAGCGCGTCTCCTGAGACGCCTGTGCCCGCTGTTAATCGCCTCCGGCACGAGGACGTCTCTTCGTTTGTCTCTTCCCTCTAACTAATGTGGAAGCGTATACGTTGTTTCAAACTTCCGCCCGCCCAGCTGCTGGCTATATTTTTCTCCCTCGACGTAGTAAGCTGCGAATGAGAGCTTGTCGATTTTGCATGCCTGAAAGACGCTAGGCGCAGACATTTGGCGGTTTTGGTATTAAAATCACGCGCGCGCGCGCGCACGCACGCATGGCACTGCGTATACACAGGGCGTTTCACCTAAGACTTTTCGTAATTTTAACGCGAAAGCGTTAAACACTCCGTTAACCAGAAAATCTCGATCTCGGTGTCAGCGTTGTGAGCGAAAAATCACGGGCATGCCTCTGGCAGGTGGTCCCCAGAGAGCAAGCCAAGAGGCAGGTGGGCCACCTAGGTCACGTGACCTTGTGGCGTCATCACAACTTGCCCTTCGGATAGTGAGCAAACTGGCAGGTGACAGTTAAATTAATGACTGGTCGCTCGGGATGAGCAACCTGGGCTACACAAAAAGCGCACCGCTGGGAGCACCAGCCATTGCAGGGTTGTAGCGCATCGCTTAACCGCTGCACCACTGCGCTGGGAGTCGAATGAGGACTCTCAAGGATCTATGAATGTTAAGTGGAGGATTACCATCTGCATATATGGGAACTGACCCATTATGTTATCGCGTCATACCCTTAAGCGTAGCATAAGTGCCCCCTCCAATTTTTCTTCGACGTTTTGTGCGTTTTCGGACAGCAGCTGAATAAAGCGCACTCACGTAAATGACCCCATATTGTGGTCAACCGAATAAAAATTAAACGCACGAAAATAACTTCTCACTAATTTTCTTCAACTTTACGCTCATATATTTTTATTGCCACACTTTATGAAGTAGCGACAGGTCGCCAGACATGCGCAATATGTGCATCACGGTAAGCAAACAGGCATGAAACCCTATAAGGGGGCTGCATCAATACCCTTCCACTTCAAACCTAGAGCTTGTCCAAACAGCATTTAAGAAGCTGTCTATAGTTTTGTCGGTTTATATGAACCTGAACCTAAATCATTTTTACCTTTTATCTTTTGTACAGGTTCACAATTCCGAGTTTGCATATGCGTTCCTATGAAGTACAACTTGCCAAGGCCGTCAAACAACAGAGCATGACAAAAAAAAGAAGAAAAAAAAAAAGCTTTACTGCCGCCAGGACATTCGATCGGAGAAAGAAAGCAAACGAAGCGTGAAGCTTGCAAACGCCGTAAATCTTGTTCACATCGACACGAGTTTTGGAGCGGTGCCGGCATGCATACGAAATTGTGGTCGTCTGATTCTGAAGACGTCGCTCCTTTTACGACGTGCCTGTGGAGCACGCTCGAAGCGCTTTGAATTCAGCACGAGGCTGGCAGAGGAGATTCGCCGCGCTGAGTTGAATTCCATATTTGTGACGGAGATTTTAACTCGCTTGTTCCTTCTGACTCAACGAAATTCCTTTTGTCCAGTTTAAAAGTGGAATACGCTTTTATTCGTGGTGAAGAAGCTGTCGTATCTGAAGTGAAAATTGTTGTCGAAATTAGCTGATGACTTACTTTTCTTCCAATATTTGTCGTTATTCTTACATACACATGCACACCACACTCACGCATCACATACACGCACGTACAGTCAATGGCAAAAGTATCTGGACCGCGTGTTCCTTAAACGAAGCCGATAGCTGTGCCATTAGTAGGCGACTGGAGACCACACTTGTGGAGATGACAGAACAAAATTTTGTTCTGTCATCTCCAGAAATGTAGTCTCCAGCCGCCATTTAATAGCGGAGGTATCGGCTTCGTTTGAGGAGCACATGGTCTAGAGACTTTTGTCCCCGACTGTGCGCAGTTACGTGCGCTGTGAAATATTCGGTGATCAATAATCAATGACTCGAGTGCCACAAGATTAGAGAACGCAAACATGTCAAAATTCTTGGACAAATATTTTGAATTTCGGTGAACTGTAAGGTATTGATAAGGAAATATTGCAGATAATGGTCCATTCTTCCGATGTGTAGCAAAACCTTTCTTTTGTAATGTTTCCATCGCTCGCCTCGAGCAGTTAAGACTAACATGGAAAACCAATGGGGAACGCTTTTGATCATAGCAAGATGGTTAATAGCAAAAAAATGCAAGCTTGCGCCGACGGGAGATCTGCTGCTATATTGATTGTTAAAGTGCAATCTCACAGTATATGGAAAAAAAAATTGCGTTCATAAATCTTTCCTCTTCAAAAATGCCTTTGTCCAGAATTGTTGGATATGTTTTAAGCGAAAGAAGCGAAAAATACGCAGCGCGGGCTTTTGTCACGTGTTCTTCTGCCCATTTCTTTCGCGCCATTTTTAGTAAATTGACCTTATACCCGATTGCCCGCTGTCTTCCTCAAGAGGGGTGGCATCCTTGTGATGAAATTTTAATAACAGTAGTTACCGGTTTGGTCGCACTCATCCTTGAGTAACGATGCTGAAAAGAACCACAACCTTCGCAAGAAAAAAAAAAAAAACAGTCGTAAGTTGTACGCGTGCGTCCTCGAAATGATAGCATTCATGAAGTTCCGTATTGCTGCGGTGCACCAGTGATCTGTCCACCTGATTAGACTTGGATGCTCACGCGCTTTCTATACGCTCGCCTTGTATTTGTTTCCGGTGCTTCCCCAGAATGCGTTCCCCGTTTCCTATGCCGAATCCCATGGGGCGTTGTCCCTATAGTTATGGCGGCTTATCGGTCCTCGAATCGGTGACATCTACGGGACCGCCGCGAGCGGACGGCTGTGTTTTAATTCAACGGTGCTATATAGCACTACACGCGGTGGTTGCCGGGAAACAGCAGCCGGCACTTTCCACCGGGCCCCGCTGAAAGCTATCGATCTCGCGGACAGATACAGGAAGCTCCACATCTGTCTGGGATCGATAGGCTGGGCCCGAGCGAGCAGCGGCGGCGCAGTGTCAATAACGGCGCAAGCCTCGTTCCGTGGACCCCAATAAGGAAGGAACAAGGCGCGACGAAGACGCGCCGGCCCGGTGAGCACCGGGTGCTGCAAGGCTGCGCTCGCAACCGGCCTGGGCCCCGGCTGAGCGGTGCTTGGCTGCTGGGGTGGCTCCCTACCGCTATACTGCCGAGTTCCTGTGTTGCGCTGTAATAAATGAGTAATAACTCATTACCAATTTAACCAACCTCAGCCATACTGCTACAGAAGAAAGCTATATATACAGTTCTAAGAGGATTCTGGTGTGGGCTAGTTGGTTCATTCTTAATAATCAGCGCCCGTCCTGTGTTTTTCGTGTTCCTTCTGTCCTCGTTCCGTAGCGCTGTTGTGAATCTGTCTATATATACAGCTTTCACAGAGACTTACTTGGTGAAAAATAGTTCGTCCTAGTCTGCGACCACCACCTATCTGGCTTAGCCGCTTTACCAACTAAACTAACTAGCACGGCTTGGATATGGTAGGGCGAGACAGAATTGATCAAAAAGCCGGAGGGGGAATGGTGTTAGTCGAATGTAGTTAGGAGAATCTGCCAATGTGGAGTATATTTGAAAGAAGAGAGCAATTACTTTTAAGCATCCACCCCATGCTGATGAGTAATTATTCATTATGCTGAATGCTAATGAGTAATTATCTCTTGATATCAAATGGACTCCACCTTAAGAATTCCCCTAATTACACTGGTCGGTTGCAGTGTATTCCGGGCTTTCTGAGCAGTCGGTACGTAAAACTGCATTATGCATACGATAGCTTACTAACGGCCTGTCATACTTTAGGGCGCGCTCTAAACTCCCCGGTTTCACCGCATTCTTTGTCCGTGGCGTTCTTCGGGAGCCGCGCGGTCACAGGCTAAAGCAATATGTGCGCGGCCGCAGCCGAAATCCAGCAGGGTTTCAAGGAGCCGACCGCGAACATACCCGCGCTGCGTGCACGCGTAAAGCTAGCGGCACTCCTAGCCCACACGCAGTTTGGAACAGTCTGCCTTTTACCCCCCCCCCCCCCCCCCTCTCTCTCTCTCTTTCCTTCTCTTTCCATTCTTCCGCATGTAACGAAACATGCTATGCTTCAGTACTGTGCAGATGCAGAACTCCAGCCGCGCCACTTCGTGAACACTAGCGCGAGCATATCTTCCTCCTTCTTCTTTCCCCCTCGAATGTTGTGAGCATGAGCGAGTGCGCAAAAGACGAGGGAGGGGGGGGGGGGGGGGGGGGGGGAGGTGAAGGGGGCGTTATACCTGACCGGCCGCGTGCGATGCCTCCGCAGGCGGGCGCCTGCCGAGTGGCCACTTGGGCGTCCTATTTTGGGGCCACCGCCCTTGCGGCGCGCGTCCTTTTGTACGCCTCCACTTTCGGGGGCCCCCGCTTTGGGTCCCATGGGCAAAACCTCGACCGCGCCAACGACAGCGACGCGGAGAGGCCAGGGCCATCACATACATGCCCGCTTACACACACACCCCCGCCGGCCCGAGCGCTCTACCGCGCTTCGTATCGGCAGAACAGTGCAGCGATGGAGAAGCTGGCGTTGGCGTCGGCCGATCAGACTTGGAGTACCCACCGTTGCTTAAACCCAAGAAACTGTAGCGGTTACGGCGCCTACGTTGGCGCTGCTAGATGGTAACATCTACTACGTCGGGAAAGCCTCGTGAATTCGAGCCGCGATTGGCTGGAGCAGGCTTTGAGTCCTGATGCAGCACTGCACGGTTCCTGCGGGACTGAGTATAGCCTGTAGCGTAGGCTGCTTTCCTGCGCGTTTGCGGGTGCGGCTCGAAGCAGAGCGTGGTGGCGAGGGACAGCAGAACTCAGGCTGCCTTTGGAGGCCTTTTGCAACTCGTGGGCGACGTCGCCCCGGGCGAGCGTGTTTTGTCACGCACGACCCTGTTTTTACCAGTTTCCTTGTTTCACGAGTGGCGCGTACGGTGTCCACAGAGTGTATAACACAGCGAAGGGACAATATGTGCAGAGCCATCCAACCTGGTTATGCGGGTATATAAACCATTACTGCTAGCGAAACTAGTACATTTAAGCTTTGTTGTCCTCACTCCCGGACGTATATGCCCCCAGACCTGCCACGGTTACAGGCTCTCTGCACTATACCGGTCACGTCAGGAGGGGCAAGGTCGGCGAGGAGACCCATGTAGATGGTTTTGCCAGTTGTATGAACTCCCTTCAGTGACCGGTTTTCTAACAAACATAGAGTTTTATATGTGCGATCACGTAGCGAAATTATCGAAAGAAGGAAAAGGAGAAAACTTGGGCGGATTTCTTTGTGCTTCCAATTTTTGGCCAGGCTCGTGATGACACTAGTACCCGAGTTATTTTGCTTCCCGCTGGCATGCCTCAGCGCAGTATAGTTCGCAACGGCTCAAATAAGACTTTTGCACCTTTTAAACATTTTCATGGCACAATTGAGGCCTCTAAGTCTGGTTGTCGCGGTCATCTACGATTTCATAATAGGTTTTGAAACGTAACTGCACCATGAAGCTGCTCTGTAACTAACCGCGTAAACGCAGTCTAAGCACTGCGTTTTCCGCACTGTTTTCGAAATATGTGCACTGCAGCGAATAGAGTGTTACAGCACTGCGCCGAATGCTGAGGCACCGACAGCAAGAACCACGGGCGCGGTGCAGGAACACGTATGTAATAGCAGGAAACACATGAGCGTATGCAGTTATCCGTTGTCTGGACGCATGCTGGCGGCCTCACAGCTCAGATTATATTGCGCGCCTCTCTTGGAGCTGTAAGGTCAAGGGTTCGCCTCCGGCAGTGACGAGCGAGGCGTCGTTTTTCGCTCGATGGTCGGTGATTGACGGTGTTAAAACGAGACTCTGAGATTACTGAGGGACGACTGCGAGATTTCAAGCAGCGCTGGAGAATTTGTGCGGATTTTTCTAACTCCTCGAGGGCTTAACGAAAACCTACTTGGAGTTGTCAAGAAGACGCTGTGCCTACCGTGCATTTCCATATGACGAGCGTTTAATTGGCCAGACGATGATCGCAGGGGGGGGGGGGGGGGGGGAGGGGGGTATCGAAAGGCTCACCTTCAAGGTTTGACACAGGCCACATGCGCTAAGCCCTGCTCACTGAGTACGAGTACAACTCGCCACGTCCGGGCATTTTGAAGATTCAACTTTGGCAAAGAGTGGTGTGATGGGAAACGTGCACCGAAATTGTTGCTTTCGAAACCTGGTAAGCCCAAGTCAATTTTCGTAAATAAACATTTTAACTGTGCATAATTCGATCATCGGGAGCCTATCGAAGTATAGGGAAACAGCTTCAGCGTAAATGGGTCTCGGTCAACGCAGCAAATTGCTCGCGTTATTCGATAGACTGCGCTCATTTAGCGTACAATCCAAGGAAATAACGTTATCGCTCCGGTTAGTTCATTCGTGCTGCCTTATCTCTGCGCGACGAAGCGCGTAATATCCGTGCGCCTAATAAAATCGCCGAGAATCAATACGCGCACATACACTTTGCGAGAGCGCCGTTCTGAGCGTGCCTAATGTTAAGAGCAAGCAGTTTGTCCGCCCCTCCCGGGAAATTTGGCCTTATTGAGCGGTACCGCAGCGTCGTCGACCAATTTCGATTCACCTTGCCGGCGGCCTGTTTTATTATGCAGGCTCTTAAGCTGCTTGTGCGCGCTCCGCAAAAGCCCGACTCGCTCGGCGGGCCGCAGCAAAGGAAAGACGGGAGAAAAAATAACTGCGGCCGGTGAAGTAGTTATGTTTGACATTATTTCACGCGAAAGAGATGAAATATCGCTCGTGTCCGAAAAAAAAAAGTGCAGCTATTTCGCGTCTCTCAGCGTGCCTCGGAGGCGTGGCTTGTCTTTTCTTTTCTGATGATCGATAGTCGCGCTGCAGTCGCGGGAGTTTGCTTTTTGCCGAGTTTGCTCGTGAAATTATTATGCACGGTTATTAGGAATGACTTTCGCTTTCCGGCTGACTTAGCCGTGCTGCTCTACGGAAGGAAGCCTTCTCCTGGTATGGGTTTTCAGCCGAATTAAAGATGCGGCTGGACGCAGGCTCCAAGGCAGGAGGCCGTAATAACCCGAATTGATGATTCCTCGCCTATTCCATCTCATTCATAATTCACTGGCTTGAACAAGAACCAAAGAAGGAATTGTCTTCTTGTGCTAACTGCCATTTGTCTGTAGTCATCATCATCATCATCATCATTTATTTACCCTTAAGGGCCCCAGGGGGCATTACATAAGGGGGGGGGGGGGGGGTCGAACAGTAATCAAGTCACAAAGAACAAAGAACAAAGTTGGAACATAAACTTAGACACATGTAGATACA
Source organism: Amblyomma mixtum (assembly GCF_055824585.1). Taxonomy (NCBI): domain Eukaryota; kingdom Metazoa; phylum Arthropoda; class Arachnida; order Ixodida; family Ixodidae; genus Amblyomma; species Amblyomma mixtum. The sequence continues at coordinate 289,294,161 of NC_143012.1, read as the reverse complement.
GCTGTGAACACTTCAAAATAAAAACAAGCGAGTAAGTAGGTAAACACAAGAAAAAGAAATAAAAAAAAAAGGAAAGAAAAAGAAAAAGAAAAAGGGCCTTCAACGGGAATCATTTGGGGAATAAATCAATTAACATCTGTTTAAATTTTAGGGAATTAACTTCATTCACAACACTGTCAGGAAGGACATTCCACTCGGCTATGGCCGCTGGCAAGAACGAGGAATTGAACGCATTGGTTGAACCATGAATGCGTTGAATACTACGGCAATTAAACAAACGTCGCGATGATCTTAAAGGGGGAAAAATTAGGCTCTCACGCAGTTGGGGAAAATTATAATAAAGTTTATGAAATAGACAGAGCCTTGCTATCTTACGACGGGATGCCAAGGAAGGTAAACCAACGGAGGATTTGATATTAGTAACACTCGACCAAGAATCATAATTTGATGTTATGAACCGAGCAGCTCGATTTTGAATGGCCTCTAACATATGTGCTAAATACTCTTGATGGGGATTCCAAATGCTCGATGCATATTCAAGTTTAGTGCGGATGAAAGTTTCGTATGCGAGTCATGCATTGAAAAGCAGCTGTTGAAAATAATAGCTTGCTGGCACGAGCCTGGGACTTACTAAATTATAACTTTCTTTTCTATATATGATTCTGAACGGTCGATCGTGCCGTGCAGATCTGTACCGTCTCAAGAGTAGATCATGCAGACTTTATCGCATGGGTCACGTTACACTTATTCGTGTTACCAGCTGTTCTGAGCAAGAATACACCTCAGACCCGTAACGTGTAACCTGAATAAAGCTAAGGGTTTCAGACAAAATCATCTAGCAGTCTTGTTGTGGCAAAAAAGAATAATAAATATTCAAAACACAGGGCGGACACCTGGCGTTAGTGACACATATAGATGGGCACAAAGGCTTGCTCGTCTTAAAAGGCAGTCTGTCTCCTACGCACTTGTAGCCTCGCTTAAATTCTTCGCCCCAGCGGCTTTCTCATTCAGCTTTGCTAGAGCCACGTACGCTCTCAGTACGTGTTGCTTTCAGTCTTCAAAAAAACAAGACGGTCTCCCTTTCTGAGAGGAAGGAGCCTTACTTTCGCGGCCGCGCTCATTCAGCCTCGCCGGCCCGTGCTACCTGCGTCCTACAGAAGCCAGCCAGCCCATGCGTAACCGGGCACTTCCAGGAGCATCTGAGCCTTGTTGTAGTATGCACGCGCACGGACAGGCAACAGGAGAGAAAAACACGAGAGGAAAGACGGCCCAGCCGATCCGAGGGCGGCCACCTTCCTGCGTCCGGCCGCTGAGCCGTGAACCAGTTTCCTGTGGGCGATTAGCCACAGTCGCGCGTCGCTTCCCTCATTGTCTCTGGTCTTACCGCACGCACTTTTGCCGCGCGGCGCTCGAGACGAGAGCGCTGGGAGCAAGAGCCGCCCGGAGCTGCGATTCCGTCGACATGCACCCGTGTAGCCGGCGTGTGTGTGTGTGGCCGGCGTGTGTGTGTGTGACTGTGTGTGTGTGTGTTTGCGCGCGTGCGCACTCGCCTATTCCATCCACTCGCACTGGAGCAGCCAGCGCTAGGCGGGCGCTCAGCCGGCGCGCGCCGTCACAGCTTCGGTCACGCTCCGGAGGGGTCCGCCCGGAAATGGCCGCGTGTTTCCTTGCGCCGAGGGTCGGCTGAGCGTAGCGCGAGAGACAAGCCCCGCCGGAGACTGCGAGCAGCCGCCGCTGGGGCCCCCTGCGCCTACGTGGGCACGAACAACGCGGAGGCCGAGGAGAGCGCCTTCTCGAGCGGCACGCCTGACGCGTAGGGATGCGCTCAAGCTCGCTTCCTTCCCTCCGTCGCCGCGCGGATAAGGGCGAGGCTTCGTGGCATCAGCGGGGTACAGCGCGCGCCCGCGCTGGCTGCGGTGGACAGGACGGGCAACTCTGGCGGCCGCGCTTCGGTGGAGATTGTTGTGTGCGGGGGAGGACTGCTCCGGATTGCTGCAATTTTCCCACGGGGCCTATCTGCTCTTGCTAAGCTCGTACCTGCGGAGAAGGATGCGGGCTGTTTTGTATGGTAATTAGGAGCCATCCGAGTCTCGCCTCTTAATTATGCGCTAGCCTTGAGGGCGACTCGAGCCGAGGAAGAAAGAAAAGTTGCTCTAGGAAGGAGACACGAAATGCTAGGAGTGTAGGTGGAGAGGGAAGAGGAAGGGGTTAGTTGGCGGTCATCTAGCCTTGGCAAAACTTCTGCTTTATATCCCTCCACAAGCTCATTTGTTCGTACCAAGAGCAATCAGCTGCTCCAAGTCATTTTCTTTGCTCTCGTAACAATGGCCAACCTTCGTTAGAAGCAAGAAATTTCAAATCGGTTGTTGCTCGCTTCCTTGGGAGAACGAAAGATTGGAAAAACAGTGATCTGTTCCGTAGCCGAGGAGGCGATGCCGCGATATGACACTCGTCATATCAACCTAATAGCCCCCATCTGCTCACAGAGCAAGAGGTCATCGCAGCGTAAGCCGCCATTACAAAGGCGTTGACAACACAGGCTTACGCAGCTCGACGCCGACAGAGGGCTCCATTCAGCAAATCGCAGGCAGTAATAAGAAACCTGAGATGTGCTCGTCGTTTCTGTACAGCTGGTTCTCACGACTGCCCTGCTGCCTGTCGAGTACGTACCTGCAGCGTTTCTCTGCGTCCTAGTAGACTTCTCTATCTTCGTGTTTGGCGTGAGAGAACCGGCTCGCTGGTGGAGTAACACGACTGAGGACCATCACCTCTTTACTGTTTACTCGGCACCCTTTACTGCTGCCACCAAGAAGACGCCTAGTAGAAAGAAACCCTTCAGGCATTTGTTTGCTTCTTTGCTTGTTTCCTTGTCTACCAACTTCCCGGCTCTTCCTCCTTTCTCCTTTTCTTATACCAATCCCCTGGGAGCGGTGTGGTCGGAAGCTAGGGGGCCGCAGCATCAAACTCGACAAGATTATGCTCCGGGGCGCATCGAGAAGCGGCGCTGCCTCGCCAGGCCATACTTTCGGGACGCCCCACCACCAAGACGCCCTCCCCGAGCCAACACGTCCTACTCCCGGAGCTCATGGCCAGGGCATGTCGGGGCGGAAACACTCCGGAAGCCCACGCCGAGATGACAGTTTTCTCCTGCGGGCCGCGTCCCCCGCTTTCTCCGCTTGTAGTAGCCTCGCGCTGGTCGCCCCGCATGACGCTATTTTTCTTCTTTCTTCTTCTTCCCTCCCGATCGTCCTCGCTGTGTCTCATCTGGTCTTTACTCGCTTGCTTTTGTTCCTTTCTGGCTCACACACAGAGGGCACGGGGGCCCCGTTGTCGCCCGAAGTGCTTTCTCGGATCGCTTTCTCGCTCTGGGCGCCAAAAAATAGAGCTTCTCTGGCATGCCTCGCGGGTTTGCCGAAAGAAGCGGCCAACAAAGGAAAGAGGCCCGTGGTCCGAGGGGAGCAAAGACGCGAACCGAAAGGAAGAAGCAGAGAGAGCAGCCGCGCAAAGGAGACGTCGCCAGGCTATAGAACGCTGGCCAGAGTTTTGCGTCTTATCGTGTCACCCGAAACGGGACGCGTATGGATGCGAAATGAGCAGAGGGGCCCGCGCCTGCGGCCAGAAAGAAAGCAGCAGTCGCGCAGAGATGCAGGCGGCCTCCCGACATGTAAGGCGCTGCTGTGGCCGTTGTCTTCGCGAGAGTGGGGCGCCGCTATGGCGGTCGGATGATGGTTCTCCTCCGCGTCTTTCCCTGCCTCCCGGGCGTCGTGGCTAGAAATAAGACGCGCCTGGCGACACCCGGCCTGCCTGCCTGCATGCTGGTCGCTATCCGCAAAAACGACGTTTCTGCCGCCGCGCTGTGGCGGGGATAAGTGGAAACGGGGCTTTGTGGGACCAGACAGGCCCCCTGCCTTGTGCGGTGCGCGGACCCGTGGCGCGTGCGGGCCCGCACGTGTCCCGTGCCTCGTTGCTCACGGCCCGATGGCGGGCCGTATATCTTCTGCGCGGGGAATGCAGCCTCTCTCGTGCTCCCTTTCCATGCGATGGCTGCACGACGGGCGGATCCCATTCGAGAGTGTGTGTTCACCGTGCCATGGTCAGCTATAAACGGATCGCGCTCAAGAGAGAGGGAGAAAGAAATAAAAACATAGTTAAAAACCACAGATTACCACAATGCGCTGCATATGGAACCCCCCAAACGCGGAGGAGGCAAGGTCGCTTGTTATTCAAGAGGCTTTAAAAAGAACTGAACTGTTATAGCTCATGCGAAGGATGAAAATCGACGCCTCAGAATGGTGGGAAGGAGCAAGAAAAGGTTGGCTGCAATGTCAAAAGAGCATTTTCTGTGCTGTTCATATCTAGTACTTGCACAGTAATCGGTCAGTTCTATTGGTCATGGGCACATTAGACAATGGTGTGTAATCGGTCCACTTGTAGACGACTATTTCACTGCTTTCAGTTTCATAATAAAACACCTCCACAAACATAAACGCACAGAATCCACGATGCCACGCGATGCCGCTGTGGAGCCAGGTAGCTTTCGAATGCACGTGTGCCTGCATGATATTAATGCCCTGTATTGTTACATGCTCATTTCACATAGTGCTTGTAGCTGCAATGGCTCGTTCACACTCGTGAAATGTATCCAGTGGCCTATTTCAAGGAGGTATCCATTGCAAACTAAGATAGGAAAATAGGAAAACAAAACTAACAAACCTAGCTCGCAGCATTAAGTGGACCTTTTCTATGCCCCCTAAAAGGCAAAAGGTGTACTTCTCGGTCATACTCGACGACGCGTAATCCTTGGCCGCGCGGAGATCAGGCGTTCTCCTTCGTAAATCTTGGGCTATGCGTGCTCCGAAAGGCATGGCATGACACACGTCACAAGCGCATCCCACTGCGTCGTCCAATCAGATGCGCGCACATATTCGGTACCACAGGTAGCACTTAATTGTCTCAGAACATGCAGACACTCGCAGCGCTGGTGGCTGTATCACATTTCTCTCTAGCCACACAGGGGGAGTAGGTGGCTGGCTTTAACCGGCGCCGCAAAATATCTAGCGAGTGACCTGTGGCGAAGTAGCAAATGCACAATCAATTAAATGAAACTTGCCATGCCGTGCGTTCTAATCTAAAATCCTTAAAAGCCTCATCGATAAAAAAAAAATGTGTCGTCGGCTATAAAATTCGCCCATTGACTGAAGGGAAGTGATCTGACCGGTCCGGATATCTCACTGGCTGGATCGAAGGGATTTCACCAGACCAGATGTGATGTTACTGCGCCGGATGTGACTTCACTTGCGGTTCATTAAAACACTTAGCGGTGCAAGTTCTAGAATTCAAGCGCAACAAAGACAGCACAGAAAAAAGGAGAACGACGGGACGTGCACTACAGGAAACGCATGTCCCGTCGTTCTCCTGTCTCTGTGCTGTCTTTGTTGCGCTTGAATTCCAGACACTTCCGGTAAAGGCGTCAACAGGTTCTAGTGCTATCGAATTGCCAGCTTATAGTGTAATTAGGTGTCCCTGTCAATTTTTAATTTTGGTCGTCCCTCTTGAACTACGCCGCTCCACATTCATGTCGGCAAACATTTCTGAGGCGCGTCCGCGAACTGTCGAGCGCGTACTGGGCAAGCTTCTAAGACAGGCTCTATTGCATACGGTGCAAGGCATTCTGCAATATTAGAAAATAATTTTTTTTCGCGTGGTAGAAAACCTTTCTAAGCCCTGCAAGGAATCTGCGGCGCACACAGCTGGGTCCGGAAGGCCGTGAAGGCAGTCCGCCATCCTGCTGAGCCCCGATGCCTAGGACTTGTACCATCATGCTCATTCATATAGAGGATATATTTATCCATTGCAAAAACGTTGGGCTGCTCTCGCTCTTCTTAGTGTCATTGCCCTCAGTGCAAGTTTAGGCGACCATTTTCACATCCCATAGTCAAGTGGCTTTTTACGGACATCTAAAGGTTATAAAAACTTCTCGAGGAGCCCAAAGCCCGCGTGTTCCGCTGAGAAGGACACACAATCTCTGCGTGCAGCGCATTGTGTATTTTATTATTATTTTTTTGGCCCACGCTCTGCGAATGACCCGCGCAAATCCTGGAAAGAAGCTGGTTACCCTGCCTGTGTTTCTTCCGAGATCCGCGCGCGTGCTTTTCGTTCAGAGAAGCGCCTAGTCCTGTACAGCATGCGCGAGTAGACCTGCTAAAAGAATACCATAGCATTCTAGAACGGGGACGCGATCTGGAAGGACGCGCCGTGCCTAAGAAGCAGCCGGGTGCAGTGCGCGACCCGGAGTCCAGCCTTTGCCTGCGCCTCCAAGCGGGAAGAAAAGGGTCTTCGCGCCGGCGTCCCTTCCTTGCCCCGCCGTGTATCGGCATCGGACTTTGATCAATTGGGCGTCACGCTAATGGACGCATCATGCGGGGGGGAGACCCCGGCGTTTTCTCCCAGCGCCCTGGGCGACGCGCTCTGTTTGAAAAAATGCGGGGGCGGCGGAGTGGTGGGGTGGGCCAAGAAGCGTCCAGGAAAACGATGGCCGAAGCCTGGGCTCCTTCAGCACCCCTCAATTTCCGCCCATCGGCCGGTGATCGATGGCTTCGCGGTGCCGCCGCCGCCATCGCTATTTCGGTCCGGTGACGTGCTCCCGATGCCCTGACCGATGCTCGAGGAAACTCGCAGCTGGGTCCACAGGTGACTCAGTGTGGCCAGCGCTTGCGGATACTGCTGGCGCGCACGGCCGTGTCGCTCAGGGAAAGCTTCTTGATACCAAGACGGTGTCGGTGATATATGATATGCACTCTGGGTGGCGCGATTGCGAGGTGCATGCGCTGTGACGCAACTATGGGATTACCAAATCCGACTATTTCGATAATTCCCGCGCAAGCCGAGCTTCGGTATTTTGTGCGGCTGCACAGGTTGGACGCCAGCTTGCGCAGCTGCCGGGTATACTGTTTCTCAACTCGTACGTGCCGTAGCTTCTGACTCGAGTCCCATGGACTACTGGTTCCTTGCACGTATTTTTACCGTGTTCCTTGCGTGTTTCTGTGGTTTGGCCTCAAGAATAACTCATTAAGTTGCAGAGTGTTCCTGCGCCTCCGAGCGGCAATTTATCTCTTCATGTCATGTTTGCTCAGTCCTCTAGCGGGGTCTACATTGTTTCAAAGCCGTTTGAGTGACGAACATTCCCTCGCGCTTCTCCACGTAACATGACAACGTTAGGAACGTGCTTGGAGTGCATGAAGCGTAGCCTCGTGAATGTACTGCCAGTGTAGAACGCGCAACATTTTACTGAAGAAATATGACGACTGTACTGCATACTAATGGAGTATGATTAAGAGTGCAACAGTAAAGGCAGCCTCACATTACAAAACAACTAGTTTATAGTGTTCTGAAGCACTGTCACGCACCCGCCTGATTTTGATTTTTTTTTGTTTACACAGCAAACAAACATTTAAAACCGTCGAGACCTTTAGTGAGTTTATGCCCATAAGGCCTGATCAATGGCTTTTTGTCCTTTACTCAGCCGCTAAAAAGAAATCTGAAGAAGCACGATTGTTGTTTTGCACACGACGTTTGTTACATCTCCTTAAATGGGACTGTTATTCGACGGGCATAATTAGGTAATTGCTATATCTTCTTCCTTGATCTAATGCGTAGCGACAGGGACGCCGCTACGGTTGTTGGTTTTTCCAGAACCCCACATACAGTGCGATGAAACGCAGATGCCTGCATGCCTGGCTTGACATATAGAAGCTACTCTGGCCTCCCTGGTCAATAAACTTTGCAGGGTTCCGGAAGGAAGAAATAAAAAAATAAACGAAGCGCCTATTATAGAATGTGGTTTCTCTCAGCCGGCTGTCCATAAAGTTTTGAGAGTTACCGAATGTATGACTTGTTTATTTGAGCTGGGTGTTTTGACACGACCAAGTTATCGTACAGGAACAACAGAGTCAAGCGTACAAACGGCTGACAACGAACGTCTGTACTTAATGAGTCCTTCTTCCAAACAACACCAAAATGCAAGCATGTACTCTATATTTACCGCGATTGGGCTCAGATACGCCGGTATTTTTGGCACAGAATAGTTTTGTTCATCGACGTTCAACGTTTTCTGCTTACGTCGTCGCATATATTAAACAAAATTGCAGTAGCTACAGTGCAGGGAATGTGCCTGTAGAGGCAAGACAGTGGGAGAATGTCCATTGCTCACAAGATTTCAGGATTATCTTTGTAACTGATATTATATAAAACGGAAATAAATTGGTAGCCATGACGAAAAAGGCCGCCGCGGTGGCTCAGTGGCTATGGTGCTCGGCTGCTGGCCCGAAAGACGTGGGTTCGATCCCGGCCGCGGCGGCTGAATTTCTTTGGAGGAGAAATTCGAGGCCCGTGTACTGTGCGAAGTCAGTGCACGTTAAAGAACCCCAGGTGGTCGAAATTTCCGGAGCCCTCCACTACGGCGTCTCTCATAGCCTTAGTCGCTTTGGGACGTTAAACCCCATAAACCAACCAAACCCACCAACCATGACGAAAAAGGTGCTATGTACAAAGGAGTGCCACTGCAAACTCGATATCTACGTGCAGCGCTGTGAAAACCTCGGATAATGGTTCGGACACCATATATTGAAATTATTGTTTTAGAAAAAGTTTGAGGAGGTTTGAGGAGTACCAAGTCACCCCTAGCTCCAAGTCCTACGCCGGGACACCCTGTAGCTCAAAGACAGAAAACAACAGTTCTTCTATCGTCCAACGACGTCGCGCACCAGACTTATATATACCTTCACCCCTTCGCCTTCGCGCCTGAGGTTTCAATTTGTTTTCGCCATCCTGCGGTCGCTTTTTCGGGTGACCGACGATTCGAGCCCGGGCCAAGCCTGTTTGCGTTGACAGCCGGGACCTCCGTGCCAAAACCGCCCGGCGCATGCCATCCCCACTCCACGTCTGTGTATAGCGAGCCCCAGCGTCGAGGCGACGGGTGGAATATGATGGAAAACGTATCGACGGGAACCGCAAACAACTGCGCGTCCATTGTGGCGAGCCCCTTTCTCGAACCCTTTCCCTCGCCTGGCGCCGCGTCTCTCCGATTTGCGAGACCTCGTGGAAGGGGGGGGGGGGGGGACGCGATATCGCGCTGCTGCCTGGGGTCGCTTCCCCTTTGAAAACTCTTTGGAAAACCACGGCGCCTCAATTCGATCTCGGTATACGCCCCCGCCGGAGAAGTGCTGGCGGCGTAGGCGATTTTTGATCACGATGCCCTTGCTCTCTCTCCGGCCCGACTTTCACCTTCTTCTTCGCTCGTTTTGTTTGCGTTCCTTTTCCCCGCTGTTCATTCCTTCACTTTTCTTCGCCGCTCTGTCACTGCCTCTTCCTCCGATCTCCGCTTTTCTGCGGGGCGCATTTTTTGCCAGCCGTTCGCGCAGCCTTCGCAGCCGGGGTGTGATTTATACTCGACCCCGTTTTCAGCCGCGGGCCTCACTCTCACGAGTGAGGTGAATGTAAAAATTAGATCGATAGCTTGGTCCCTTTTTTTTTTTCCTTGGCCTGGCGAGAAAGGGGTCTGAAAAGGCGACCGTAGCAGAGAAGAAATATTTTTCGATTGGATGACAAATTTTTGTTCCGCTTTGTGCAGGCTTTGCACCGCTGTGCAGTGTCTACCTTGTAAACACAGTTCTCTGCCAGGCCCTCGTGCACGCGATGTTATTCTCAAAGGTCTGGTGCGGAGGTTTCGCTCAATTAGAAATGGCGTTAATTTCATGTCAGGTTATGGATTAAAGTGGGAGAGAGGAAGTTTACAGCTCCTAGAGAAGAGTAGAATGTGGCTAATCATACTATATTTCTGCTCGACTCGTAGCAGTACTGGTATCCCATTATACTGCGTACTGCATAAATCTAGCTTATCATGATCATGCTGCATCGCATGACTGCAGCTTTACAAGACCCTGGAGAGCGATAAGTAGGCCAGACGGCCCTACGAAAAGTGCAGACAAATAGAGCATGTCAGCATAAATGCGGATGCCATAATATAGTAACGCGGTTGGGCTAACTTTGTAACTTTTGTGCGTCGTTCGACATTTGAACAAAATGAAAAAAAAAACAAATAGAAACATTCTCCTGTGCTTTCCTGGGTTCAAGTGACTGCTGGCTTTTTTCATGACCGTGTCCTCGTATTGGCTTTAAAATCTGCTGTCAATGCCGCGGTTATGATGGTTGTGCGAATAATGCGGCACAGATATCTCAGCTGCCGATTGCTATTGCAATGTATTTTAATTTGGGCTTAACGTCCCAAAGCGACTCAGTCTACGAGGAACGCTGTAGTAAAGGGTTCCGGAAGTTTTGACCTCATGGGATTCTTTATAGTGCACTGACATCGTGGAGTACACGGGCCTCTACAAATTCGTTTCCATCGAAATGCGACCGCCACGGTCGGGATCGAACCCGCGTCTTTCGGGTCAGCAGCCGAGTACTATAACCACTGAGGTACCGCGGTGGCTCTTTCGAACGATGCTCTGATTGGCTGTCAACCAATGCTACGGAATCTGAATTACCGCTCTACTCATAGTTCGATAAACAAATTTTGCATAAAAATAAATGGGAAGCAAGTAAAGTTCATGGCACGTTGATATACATTTCAGAGAAGGAAACCTTGTGCCCGAAAAGACGGGTGAGCAAAAACGTCCAGACACTAGCAACCCCGCACCATTTCTCAAGTGACTTGTTCCCAGCAAAAAGGGGGTGGGAAGAGAACGGGGGGGGGGGGGGGGGATATTTTGTGACCTAGTTACCATGATGTGCGCGACAAACTCAGCGTAGCAACAGTGACCAGATACTGCGCGAATCGAGAATACCACGCGTAGGTTCTACTCCATCACACCACGTTTAGGCCAGATGCCACGACCGCTTTCCGCGTGCGTTGTAGCCCCGTTGTATTCGTTCGCGCCTGGGACAATGATTGGTCGTACTACGAAGGGGCACAGCTCTCCACGTACATGGTCGAGCACACAGGTGCGCCAGAGCCCGCGTACGTCGCGGAATAGGAAGAAGAGGAGCCACCGAGAAATACTGTATAATCGGTAACGACTTGGAAACCCAGGAATCACCGGAATGGATCCGCGCCAGATGCGAGACTAGGCGCGGGGAACAGCGAGGCCCGAAGGCAGAATTCGAGCAGGCCTTACAGCGCCGACGGGTTCGGCGGAGTATATTTCTGGCCGGATGTGAAACAGTTAAGAAGGTAAGGAAAGGGAACGGGGGAAGTTATCCCGAAAGGGGATCCCGGGACGGCCCTCTCGCCGGACTCGTTCCTTCGATGGCTGGCGCCCGTTTGTCGGTACTCCGTTGCCGGCGCCGGGCGGCGGAGTGGCTTCGACGGAGCTCGGATCTTGTTGCGCGAGAAAAATGGCGCGTCGCCAGATGAAACATAGGCTGTCTCAGACGGAAGGGAAAAAAGAACAAGCATGGAAAAAAGAAAAAAGAAAGGGAGCGGCTGCGTGAAAACGCGAGAGCCGAATTACACCGGAAGGCGACGAAAAAAAATAAGGTGACGAGAATGGGGGAAGGAAGAGCGAGAAGGCAGCAGTGTGCGCGAACATTCGCGCGCGCCGCGGTAGCGCGCTCGTGCGTGAGCGACAATGGAGGAAGGAGGCCTCGCTTGGGCGGCTTTCTCCTGCCGTTGCGAGCGCGCGTTTTCTCGTCGCTCGCGTGCACTAATGCACCCCCCGGCGGATGGGGGTGCATTAGCCGGAGCTGATGCCGCCGCCTCACGTTTGCCGAGGAAGTCCATACCTGCGCCGCGAGGTGTAGACTGGGGAAACAAGAATGACGCTTTATTTCCATTGAAAGCCGCAGATGGGTGGCGCGAAATGTAAGGAAGAAGGAGAAAAAAAAAAAAAACGAAACGTGTTGCGAATGGCATCTATGCATTTCTGGTGATGATTCGAGCTCGCGCGGATGCGAAACAGCTGCCGGGTGGGCGTCGTTCTGCTGACGATCGTTAGGGGAGAGCCGAGATTTGTGGGCGAGATTCCTGCGTCCGTCTTTTCCTCTCTTTGCAAGCGTGAAACGCTGAAGCCTGAAGTGTAGGCGTCTCCTGTGTGCTGACGAGTTTCTATGTAGTTGCATTTCTGTAACTTGACCGAGTACTTCGTTGATATCGAGAAATAGTCGTGTGTGCTGCAAATGTCGTTACCACAACTGCATAAACTAGTAGTATCAAAAAACAACAACAACTAAAATTTTGGTCTTTCTGCTTATCATTCGCCTAATAACAGTTATGCAGTTTTTCCCCTCAACGTCGAGACGTTTTTCAGAGGAGAGTGCTTGTAGCGAGACTGACATATAAAAGTGCAATAAAAAAAACATGAAGGTTTATAAGTTTCCTCCGTACACAGTGTTGGTAGAAGAAGCACGAGATCAGGCAGTGAAACTGATGGCTGCAAGCTTTCATATGACATGGCGACATTGAGATTCGACGCGAGTGATAAATCCTAAAACGTAACGTGCGACAGTCGGACCAGTAGGACATTGAGCGAAACGATAGTTTAATAATGTAAAGGAAGTCTGGAAATTGTGCAAGCAGGTGCAGTAAGCGGCAGAGGTAAGGTTAGTTTTGTGAAATTTAAACAGCGGTATTTTGGACAAGTCTAGCTGTGTTAATTAAGCTATAAGCGTTTACCAGACTAATGTTTGTCTACGCATACAGCATAGACTCCCAACAGCTTAACTTGCTAAGCTTAACTTGCTAGGGCCACGCATACAAGCGGGCCTACAAAGTATTCAGTCGCCGGTTTAGAGGTAAAGAACGGCCAGAGGCCGCATAAGGGTGCCGCCGCTTCTCTCAACTTTGAATATCCGCGTATAAGGCGAGCTGTATGTAGACGGCGCTGGCGGCGGCGCTCTTCTGCCTGGAAAATGATGGGAGGGGCCCTGCGGGCGGCGGCCGTAAAGGGCGCAGGTGTAAAACGACGCGTCATTAGCCCCGTATGTGTAGACGTCCATTAATTCGGGAAAAGCGCTCGCGCGGGGCCACTTTGTTCGCTCGTATGTAATGCGAGCCGGCCTTCAGCAACGACCGGAAGCCCCCCGGGAAACAATAACCAACGCGAGCGCCAGCACGGACAGAGGGTGAGGGTGAGAGGGTGCTGCCGCTAATCCCGTATGCGTATAAAAGCCGATCGAAACTAATCGATGCGATTGCCGAGAGCGGTTCGACCAACGTCGCAGCACTACGCGCCCTATACCACGTCGCACAGTGCGTAGTCGAACGCGTGCGTGCCGCCGGCTGTGGACCGGTCGTTGAGCCGCCGACCTCGTCTCGACGGCGAAGGGGTGCCGCAGCGTACCGCGACGCGCCGCGGCCCCCCGCGCTTCTGCCTGACGGAGGCCCCGCGGGTGATGACAATTTTTTTAAATAGGGGAAATGCAGCAGATTTGCACGCACTCACTTGTTAGTACGCAGTGATCAGCAAGAAAGACCACCTAGCTATGCCGGCTGTTCTCAGTACTTCAAGTGAGAGTGGGGCAAAAGGCGGCGTGGATTTGCAAGTCGTGTTTTTGTTTTTATTTTCACAAGTATTAACAAACAAATATTAAAAAGTCGTTTACTGCAAACCGAGCATCGTGCACAGTGTACATATAGAAACACTAGGTCAGGGGCAACAAATAAAATTTTATATTATTAAAAAAGTTCAAGACAGTACATTTTGCCGGTCCTCTGGGTAAAAATGAGACGCCTTTCCAAAGTGAGGATATTACTCATCCTTGCAGTGAATGCACACGAAGCTGACTCCTCGGGCACCAACACAATCTTTGTGAAACTATATACCAGCATGACAGACATCGTCGCCCAGACAGAAACTATAGCGTTATTTTGTTCCGTGATCCACTACAAACTTATCGTGCCCATGACAATGAAGTTTATTTGAATTTCCTGCCTTCTTCGTAACTTTTTTTTTCGTTTAACGTCACAGCTGTTGCTCTTTCGCTTCGTCCATGTGAAATGGACACGCAAGTTAGTTCGGTGTATGCAGTACACGAAAATGACCTATCGTACAGCAGAGTAGTAATTTGGGCATGTTGGTAGTTCATGATGAGGAAGCTAGAGCGCAAAAAAAACAAAGACAAAGTGGAGACGTGGCCGGGACAAGCGCTAACTTTCAACAACTGCTTTAATTGAAGTGCGGGAAGGGAACCTAGCGGGGCCGCCGCGCATGCGCTAAACCTCTTGTCTCCTAAACTTGCTTTTGTTAAACCCTGAGGCGAGTGTGCATAAGGTGGTGAAGGCATACATAGTTCAAAATAGTTAAGATTATCTTAACTATTCTTAACTATTTTGAACCATGTATGCCTTCACCACATTCTGCACACTCGCCTCAGGGTTTAACAACAGCAAGTTTGGGAGACAAAAGGTTTAGCGCATGCGCGGCGGCCCCGCTAGGTTCCCTTCCCGAACTTCAATAAAGCAGTTGTTGAAAGTTAGCGCTTGTCCCGTACACGTCTCCACTTTGTCTTTGTTTTTTTGCGTTCTAACTTCCTGATCATGAACTAAAGTACCTGACTGTGGGTCACACTTTCTCCATTGTCAAATGTGTTCCTGCAAGTAGGCGTTCTTGTCCGCCGGAAATTCTATATTCCAAAGAAATCTTATGCAGTTTCTTCTGCCTTTCACATATTTTCCCTCATTATATTGACTGCTCTATGTTGGGCATCGATTCTGCTTGGTGCTCTCCAGAGCTTGGTTTATGTGCCTTCTTCAATGGTTTTTTTTTTTTTCATTTGTACGTTCGGACGATCTTAGAGAGTGATAAAACCAGAGCAGGGCTTTGCAGCAAGCAATAAAAACATTATCGATCCTTAAGGCCCTGAAGAGTGCCTCGACGTCGCGTTTTGCGCCACATGTAGCTTATGGCTAAAATAAACCACTCTGAAGAACGTGAAGCACGAACATTTTTAAACATAACATAAGCTAAGACCAGTCCCAACTGGGTTACATGAGTAAGTACTTAAGTATATAAGTACGCAAGTATGTTGGTATAGAAGTACGTAAGTATATAAGTATATAAGTACACAAGTATATAACTAAGTATATGAGTACGTAAGGATATAAGTGAGTATATAAGTAGGTACGGGTAGGTACTTAAGTACTTATTTATGAGTACTTACGTTTATCAGAGTTGCTCGGTCAGTTGAGCTGTACATAACCGGAAAAATCTGCGCCTTTTTCACTTCTTTTCCATTCACCAAGGCTCCATTCGCAATTTTTTTCTCTGCTCGGAGAAAGCCAGTTAAGCTGAATTGCAGTGCACACGTGATGGTTCAAGGCAGACATGCGTCCGATAAATTTGACCGCATGCTTAAAAATTAGGAGAAGCTGCATACCAAATTGTCGCCCCCTCTGTCCACGATAGCTTACAGTATGTAGACGCATACGCATAGATCGGACGATAGGCTGTCTATTTAGGCTACACACCTAAGCTACAGCCACGGGGTAAGTTTGCTCCGTTGTCCACAAGTTCATTTCTTGCCCTGGTAGGACTCCCTGCTCGGGGCGCCGATCCCGCTGAGCTTTAAGATTTTCAAGATAGCGTAAACGGTGCCGTTCAGCAGGAAATCCAGCGTCGTCTTCGTGGTTATAACAGTCGGCGGTGGCGTGGGCGAAAAATCCCCAGAGGAGCAACCTCAGGACCCCCGACCTAGTCAGCAGGTGGTCCACCTAGGTCATGTGACCTTGTGACGTCATCACAACATGCTCACCTGATTGTGAGCAAACAGCCCACCGTGGCCAGTGGTAGTTTAATGACCGGTCGCTAGAGGTTGCTCGGGAAAAGCAACATGGTTCTCGCAAGCCCCACTTGTTGCGCCACCTGTCATCGCGAAGCAGGGACGCATCGCTCAACCGCTGAACCTCTGCGCCAGCAGCGGTATGTGAGGAGTCCCGGGTATCTATTAATGTAAAGTCGAGAATTACAATTCCGCATGTATGAGCATTGACCCATTAACGCTGTCGCATCATACCCTTATGGTGGAGTTTAAGTGTCCTCTCAAGTTTTTTAAGGCGGAAGCCTTTAATGCCTCATCGTTGTAAGCAGGAGCTGTCGACAGAAAATGTCACGCTTTTCAATTGGTCGAAATGGTCGTGACGTCACAGTGCGCGAATTTCAAATGGGGTTAATTGTACTTTGGCTACTAACCATGCAACCAATTAAAGGGATCGTACAGTGATGCTCCAAGTAAGTTTTACTGAGTTTAGTTAATTGCTTACTTAACCAATTAGTCTAATAAACCTTTCTAGTCAGACTAGATAAATAAATAAAACCGAGTAGGAAATTGGCCGAGCACGGGAATCGAACCCCGGTCTCCGGAGTGCGAGTCGAGCACGCTACCACACCGCCATGCCAGCTCGACGGTTTGGAAAGAACAAAGGTGAGTCTAGTGAATACGGTGTCTTCGTTCACTCCCATCTTCCTCCCTTCCCGTTACGGCGACGTTTAGGTGTCCACCGAGATATGAGAGACAGATACATTTCTTTCCTCAAAAACCAATTTACCGACGAGCAAGGCGTATTTGTCCGCGTTCCAGATTGGTCCAAATTGTCGTCATCTTACCGCGCGCGAATTTTGACGGGTGTCCACCGAAATATGTGAGGCAGTTACTGCGCAACTTGCTTTCCTCAAATACAATTTTCGACTAGAGTCTTCCGAGATATGCGAGACAGTTTCTCCGTAAGTTCCTTTCCTCAAATACAATTTTCATTTTCATCATTACGGCCCCTCTTTCTCTTTCTTCTTTCACTCCCACTTCCTCCCTTCCTCTACGGTGCGGCTCAGGTGTCCACCGAGATGACAGAGAATTACAGCCCCATTTCCTCTCCTCAAAGAGCGTTGCGTTCAAAGGGCAACGCATCGCGCCGAACGGGTGGTGGTGGTGGTGGTGGTGAAAAACTTTAATCAAAGAGAGCTTGAGGGTTAAAAAAAAAAATAACCCTGCTGCATGGTCGGTATCCTTAGTCCGGGACACCGCATGACGAGGCCCCGTCTCGCGCCCGCTTGACCAGAGCCCTTTGGGACTCCAGTGTGGAGCAGTTGAGGAGGGCAGTCTCCCATGCCTCTCGGGTGGGGGTGGGGGAGGGGGGAAGGTGAGGATTCTGAGTACATGCCCACACCATGTGAAAGATATCGCAGATCTCTCCACAGTGCGGGCAGCGCCCATCTGTGTTCGGATCGAAGTGTTTTGCTATTGCAGGACAGAGAAGGGTTCCTGTCTGCAGGCGCCGCAGAGTTCGCTCCTCCGCCTTACTCAGCCCCTTGGCAGGTGCTGGCGTTCCTTGGACTCCGTGGCAGCGCTACAACACGCTGTCGCGTTCCACTCCTAAAGGCGAAGCTTAAGCGGCATCAATTGGCAGCTAATTAATGCACCAACAAAATGTGCAGTGAACAATCGCGTAGCAGAATGCAGCACTCAGGCTTTCGCCTTTGACCACTTTAGCCGCTAAAGTTCCTCGTAATTTTTTTCTTTACTCTTCTCCACTCACCATTTTCTTCGTCATTCTAAGCTCAGCTCAGGCAAGTTACCTTTTATTTATTTTTAATGAAGTCGCTGCTTCTTTTGTAGTAGTTTTCTTAGTCCCTACACCGCGTCAGTTCTTGCGCGGTATTGGGACTCGGGAGTGAACTAACGCTCACGGTATAATGAGCGGGATAGTCTAAAGAGAAAGCTAGAGAAAACGACTGGCAGACCAGTGTGGTCACTGACATTGCCTTCAGTTCTGTGCAGGCTCATCATCGCAAATGAAGCATATTGTTGCGGGGTTGGTAGCTTTCGGAGGCAAGGAGAATTACGCAGCGTACCGTTTCATAGCGTGTCCCTCACATTTCTTTTTTTTTTTTTGCAAATTAGACAGCAAGACAATGGCGCGATACGAACGATTCAGGTTTAGGATTTTTTTCGCTACCTTTGTGTATGCATACCGTACTCATGCGTCAATAAATTTCAGTGCGCAAATCAGTGTCATGTTCGCACCAGTGTCTTCCTTCCTGTCTCATCATTTTCGCGCAGTCTGGTTGACTAAATGGAATATCGATTCACCCACGCGCGGTGCCCCGGTGGTTACGGTGTTCGACTGTTGAGCACAAGGACGAGGAATCAAGTGCCAGCCGTAGTAGCGGCGCCTTTAAGGTAAAAGCCTTTCTCGGCTCATGAGTGGCGTTCGTCCGACAAGACAGATCCATAGCCAATACAAGACTAGCCGGTTAACAATCTATGCATTGGCTAAACTGGCTACACAGTCCTTTCTCGGCTCATGAGTGGCGTCCGAGTGGGACCGTGCGGTGGTCCAGGGACCCAAGGAGGGTCTAAACACACTTGCCATAATAAAGTTTTTCTCTCTCTCTCTCCGCAAAGAAAAACACAAATAAGAAAAAAATCTAAAATGGAAATGAAAAAGAATAGAACAAAATAATACAAAGCACAAAAAGTTAAAATGAACAATAATAAAAGATAGACAAAAGTGACCAAAAAAGAGAAAAAATGGAGGGAAAAAGAGAGGACAGGGAAAGCTTTCGCATTTCCGTTCATGGGTGGATGGATGGAAAAACTTTATTTTCGTCAGAGAGCATGTGTGGACGATTCCGTGTTAGATGGCCACCAACCCATGGCTGACGGCGACCTGGGTGGCCCACTCCACGGCCCTGGTCTGGACGACCGGGTCTGAGCTGGCCAACACGGCCTCCCATTTCTCGAGGGAAGGATCACGCATAATGTCCGCCGGTGGCGGTGCTATGCTGCAGCTACATAATATGTGGTCATAGGTTGCCAGTTCCTGACACCATTTGCACTCCGGCTGAATGTCCGGGTAGATTTTGCTCAACACGTATGGGTTGAAGAAACATCTATTCTTGAGCAGATTCAGGTGCAGTCCTTTAATTTTATGTGTGGCAATCGTAAAATGCGGTCCCATGTGCGTGCAGTTTCAGTGCTTGTTTAAGAACACCAGGTAGTTGAAGCTAACCCGCAGTTCACCACTGCGCCACCTCTTTCGCTTTTCCTTCTTTCACTCCCTCCTTCGTCCCTTCTCTCACGACGCGGTTGGGGTCCTTATATCGACTCGCCCAAACAAACGCCTTCTTTTCGCGCCCAGAAAGTTCGAAAACTGGTAAAGGCACACAAGGACCGTGATGTGGAAGTTACCGAAAGCACGAGAAAGGCCAGGATCTCAGTGATCACACGTCTTTCGCGGTTTTGCTCTTTCTCGCTCAAAACTCATATGCAGAGTGGCTCTTTGTTTTCGAACGACCACTTCGCTTACGCCTGCGTCCGCCTGTCTTGCTTCAGTGTTTGAGGATTTTCGGTTTGATTGCTCCATTCCGTGACCTCCACATCGCTTTCTTCTTTAGTAATAAGAGTGCCCGCAATGGGAGAAACTGGGAGAAATCTCCTCCTGAATATGCTTGGCCATCGCTTTGAACAGAACAAGTGGTGCACGCCCTCTCTTTCTTCTGATGCGGCAGTCGCTGCAAAAAAATAAACAACAACAACAGATAAACAAAGAAACGGAAGAAAGATAAGGGGATGCAACGGAACGCACGAAGGAAGAAATGCTCACGTACAGGCGCAACGGAACACAAATTGAAAAAATATAGAAAGTTCATGATGGCTCAGCAAACGTGCGCTGCTGGCTCCTTTCGCTGGCGTTTTCGTATTTGCTTCTTGGCTCCCGTTTCTTCAGTCAGAGATCGTCGTGACAAGATTTCCCAAATCGATTTTGGTGGCTCCCCCTATATAGCTACTCAGGGCCCTCCTTCTCCCGCTCAGCTGCCTTTTACGCGCGTCCAAACGCCGTAATGCCGTTTGTAAGCGCCTGTGATCATCGGATGCAGGGGGCGAAAGCTATATAGAAGCCAGCGCCCCCCCGTTCAAGGCAGATGTTTTTCGGCTCAGATCAAAGTAATGCCCGACGGAAGCAGCTTAGACTGCAACCCCTGGCGGCTGCGCTTCCCCGCGCGAGGGGGAAAAATCGGGCCTCCTGCCGCTGGTGTGCTTTGCTTCGTTCTTCATAGAATTTTCCGGGCCGAGCCGGCCGGGTGATGTTACACCACGCACGCTCAAACACGTGCATCGGGTCAGAACCAAGAGTGCTGGGGGGCTTGACGCGTTTAAGGAAGAGATGAAGGTTAGAGAGGTAGACGGAAAGGCAGTAACGATACAGAGATATAACGATATATTGAATTCTTTGGCTACAAGCTTCGCATTGACCGACCACTATTCCTTGCGATGGTTTTCCGCATTGGGAGCTCGACTGTTTCTTTACGGCAAAGAACAGCGTCGTCAGGAGCGGCATGCAAGTGCAGAGAGACCTCTTCTACTTATTAGCAGTGAGATTTGTGCGTGTGTGGGTGCAATGCAAGCTGCCCGCAGCTTGGCAGTGTGTGGCCAAGCTGCCCCATATTGCTTCACTAAAGCTGACCATCAGCACAAGCAGTAAAGGAAAGAATGGAGGTTCCAAAGCAAAGCTGGTCACTGCGTTCAACCGGCCTTAATTGTATACATCGTCCTTGCGAGATAAGTTTGCACGGCTGGAATTTATTTAAGGCATATAGCCTCATCAACACTTTTCACCGTACGTGTGCAATGCACACACAATGCAATGCACATCGGCATATCATCATTGCCTGGCACAAAAGGAAGCGCTGCATCTGATGTCTTTCTCGCAAAGATTACCCAGTTCTACGTTATATATAAGCGTTGTACTTTTTCGTCTTTATTTTTTAAAAATTCGGCGGACATTTTTTCTGTTTGTTTTCTTTTCAGTGAATATTGTTTCGTACAAATGAATTACCGTTTCTTTTTTTTTTTTTTTCAACGATAGAATGGTGACTTCCTGAGCGGTCAAAAGTCACTTAGAATTTGTCTCCTCTGGTTTGTCAGCTTGAGCTTTCGATTTAGTTGCAATTATCTCACAACTGGCCGTTCATTACTACTAAAACGCTTGAAGCTACGCATGCAGACGGAAGTGCTGTTCCCCTCAAAAAGTAGAGGAAGGAAACTATAGAACCGTAAGAAAAACAAATGCAAGTGGAAGTTGCTTTCCAAGTGGTGGATTGCCATGTTGTCGCTAAGTAGTTGCAATAGGTTGAGCGAAAGGGTGGGGCATCACGTGGCCAGCGTGTTGACGATAGCGATGGAACTGCCGCTTAACCATCGCGGTATCCAGAACACGAAGGCGAAGACTGTCTGGTGGCGTCGCCGTCAGTATGAAGTTTCCACCTTCCAACTATGGCAGGTGATGTTTCGTCTCTCCTCCTACCACCTGCCAGCCGTCCCCTAGCCCCCTCCCGCTGTGCACTCGTAAGGGAGAGGACGAAGACGCTGGACGAAGAAAGACTCAGCAAAAATGCCAATTACTAAGAAGAAAATGACTCGGATAACAGCAGGCTTACTTACTTGCTAAATAGACAGCCTTCCGGAGAACTACCTGTGCATAAATGAAGCTTGTGGAAGCTATTCCTTCTCGCATTGCTCTGGAAGAGCCACCTGGGTCTCAGAGGCCCCATTTGAAACAGCCACCTGTCGGCATCGCGATCTATCAGTGTGCCACATTTTCTGTAGTTGCGCAGTCTTAATTGGAATAGAATCAGAATTAGAATAGAATTAGAATTGGAATAGATTGGCTAGTGAAAGAAAAGATGTTGCATCTCCCCCGCCATCAATCCAGTTGATCGCCTGTAATTTTTTTCGTTCTAGAGGCCCGTGTACTGTGCAATGTCAGTGCAGATCAACGAACCCCAAGTGGTCGAAATTTCCGGAGCAATTCACTACGGCGTCCCTCATAACCTGAGGCTCATGGGTACGGGAAGCGCCCATAAACTAAACTAAAAATTTTTTTCGTGAAGCCTATCTTTAGATTCCAGTGTCCTTATGCTCAGTGCAGTGACCTGCTTAACACTTTGACTGTTTTTGCCGTACGGGTACTTTAACTTCCACTTAACTGCCTTAAGAGAGTGATGAGGGTGAACAGCCCTACCGTAGCAGACAATGTTTGTCGACGAGGTGGAACCTTCCAGTCTTCAGTGGAACATTACCCCAGAGCACACAATTCAGGTGCTTAATTCAAAGTTATATACTATCTCACAACGCCCCTAGCTTCCGCACTTTATCAATTCGTTCCAATGCTTGAATGTAACTGCTACTTGATGGACAGCTAGCTTTGCTGTTTTTGTTAGTGTTCATTTTTCCTTTGTGTGGTGCCTTATGTTTTAATTAACGTTTCTTGCTACACGTATTTGTTAAAATGTTTCGCGATTACTTATATGATTGTAGGGCCTTTAGGAGTAACTTGAATAAATAAAAATAAATTATGCGTGCATGGCAAGGATGCTGAAATTTTTCGATTCAAACCGGATTTCCGAAATTAAATTCGGCATACTTTTATCGTTTCTTTTTTCGGCTCAAACCGAAAAGCCGCACCTCTGGCTGTACGTATCATTAAAAACCTGAACTCCTGCGCATTGTACGGGGCTCACTGACTCCAGCTTAAGACCACTCTCGGCGCTTCGAAGCCTCTTGAACTGTTCCAGTCACCTAATTGATGCGCTCGGCCAGTAAGAACGCGCTCCTTGGCAGAACTATTGCGCAGGTTTTGTTCAGGCAGTGGAACCCTCCTCATATTCGTATGCGGCTCATGAAAACTTGTGTTGAACGCCGAACAGTTGCCGTTCCCTAATCACTTCTCCCCGTACCACGAATTAGCTTGCTAAATACGCGAGCCGACACGGCGCTCTGGCGAAAACATTTACTACCCTCACAAACGCCCTCAAAAGCTCGACACCGAACGTGACTGCAGCAAGTCTTTTCGTCCTCCATGAGACGGCGAGTGTTACTTCAGTTCGCGTCCGTTCTGCGCTCACATTCTGTGGATATGCCGGTGAGAAGCAAGCACATTCGTAATAACGACGGTGCTCTCATCATTTCAGCGTTCGCGCATTAGCTAACGCGTAATTATGACGCTGTGCAGCATTCTTCCTTCGCTCGTGGACCTGCTACACGCACTCTAACTCTGTTATGACCGGCCGGAGAGCCCTCAAAGCGTGTCGGCCTTCCCTGCGTTGACTGAATCTAGTTAGGTGGCGTCTCTGGTCGCTCTCATTTGATCAGGGTGACCAGTGCGTAGCCCTGCGTCCTCCTTTCCTGTTTGTTTCGCGTAGGTGACGCCTCGTGCGACAGTCGAGCGGCCTTCGGAGCCTTGTGAGCTGACTCGGCGCTAATGCCTGATGGAGGACGCACGGCAGAGGGAGGAGGACCATTAGTGCGGGGGCAGCAGGGAGCGCCTCACGTGAGCCCGCGAGACACGAACTGCGGGAAAGAAAAATAAATAAAAAAAGCAAGAACAAAATGCGCGTGGCTCTTGAGCGCCGAGGCAGCGAGCTGCCAAAATAAGAAGAGAAAAACAAGGAAGAACGAATGACGGGGTGCAAAAAAATAAACGTCACGGACGACGCGTTTGAAGAGACGACGAGGTGAGCAGTTCGTGACCAGCGGAACTCACGACTGGCCGCACCGCGGCGGCCCGTCGCTGTTGCGACCGACATGATTTTTTCTTTTTCATTTTTTTTACAGGTTTTCGTTGCCTCTCAGGCCCTCGTTATCCGCCTTCGTTTCTCGCCTTCGTTTTCTAGTTAGTGGGGGTAGCATGCAGCACCACCACTGCGTTCCGTCAACCCATGCAGTTGGTGCTCCTAGGCACCTTGTGTAGACGAGATGCAGCTGAAGAGGTTTGTGCGTGCGTGCGTGACGAACTGCAAAGTACACATAAGGAGTCCCACAGCAGCTACGCGGGAGAGCGTGATTTACGCGAAATTCGCCGCATGCCCGAGGAGGCACCTCCATTGAGCGAGGCGCCCGCATTGGCGCATGCCGGGGCTGAAGACAGCGAGGGTGTACGAGCGTAGGGAAGAGCGCGCGTGTCGCTCTGCTCTCCTTCATTTCGCAACTGGGACGCAAGGCGCCGACGGCCCCGGCGAGATCGGAGCCAGAGATGCCTCGTTCCGCGCGCTCGCATCCCAGCGACTACGCCGGCGAAATGCGTCGGCGGCGGAGCACACGCGAGAGATTGGATTTGCACGACGCGCCCGCACGCACACGATGCCAGCCTGCGCTGCCGGTCGTCTTTCCTTGTTTATGTGCGACCGTCGTTGCGTTTCCCCTCAGCTACTCCGCGTGCGTCGCTGCGCTGCTGTTGTTTTCTTTTTCGTTCTATCCTTCGCCATCTGACGACGATGTCGCGGCTGCGGTCTCAATGACGCCTGTAAGCAGCAGCGCCCAGGATATGTGCAGTAGACGTGCGCGGCGTGATTTGGACGAGCTCGCTTCCGGGCGCGCCTGGCTTGCATACGCAGCTCCGGCCTTTCTCTGTTGGCTTCGCGTGTCGCCCCGTATAGATATCACGTACGCCACGACGCCAAAGCCGCTTCCCTGATGAAGGCGGCCGTAGTTTCGCCCGGGCTGCGCACGCCGTGCACGCAGCGTTGGCGGCGAGGCTTTGTCGCCGAGCTTTTAAAGCTCGCCGAATGCACAATGGCTGGATGCGTGGCGCAGATTTTCGCCTTGGCGCTGTTGCTTACTGGAAGAAAGAAGGGAAAGCAACGGGAGAAGCGGGTCCCAGCAGCAAGAAACGGTTGTTTAAATTCATCCCTATCGGAAGGCGAATCACGTTATGTACTGTAAAGTGCCGCCCCCGCGCTTTGCCCTTCACCACCCCCTATTCTCTCGTCTTTAACGGAAAGGGTGTCGGTAGAGGTAGAAAGAAAGATGGAGAGGGGAGGGCTCGCGGCTGTTCTGCCTGCAGATATGGAGAGAAGTACCGTAAACTCCACTATACAACCCGCGGGCTATTGATGTTTAAAGGTTACGTTTTAAGATTTGGGGACTATCGTACCGATTTTTCTTTTTCAGTATCGTCTAGTCTGCATGAAATGCGCGGCGCGATTCTATTTACCTGTTGCGTACAATATTGTAAATCAAAACTTTTTGATTCGGTCAGAATTGAGCTTTGCGGTATATACACCGGGCTTGGACTGTATACCGGATATTGCTGTAAACGAAGCACATTTTCCTCTTCCAGCGGCGCGCATGCCTTTCTCTGCACGAACTGTAGTCGTGTTGCTTTCATGTAGCACCCTGTTAGAGGTGCTGTCACATATGCGTCACTGTACCTTGCAGATTAGAAAGGAAGCATTTGTCAAAAAATCTGAATATGTCTTCTGCAGAGCGACTGGTTGCTGTTAGACTGCTGCCGTCGCGATCTCCACTGTTTACCCCTCTATGTTTATGAAAATGTGTCCATTCCAGGCATATGATAGCTGGCCTTAACAAGAGATTGCGTGCCGTAAAGAGTACACTTTAAATATAAAGGGCGATATATCTCCTCCTGTATCATGTAAAGTGTGCAGCCTGTTGTCATGCATATGCTTATCAGCTGCCGAAGTTCCGAAGCAATTGTTAACTTGCGCAGTCATTGTGAAGGGCCTCTGGTTGCGCCCTGTGCCTTTGTTCTTGCTCACGGTGCAAAATATTCCGTCTTGGTTCACTTCTGCCTGCCCTTGACTGCTTCCTTTAGGTGACGGTGAATTACAAACGAAGTACTCGTTCCAGGTCAGCCCCCAAATCCTACCACACCTGACCAGTCGGCGAAGATTCTCTTCTCTTCGTCATAGTTTGCTCTTTTTCATTATACTTTTTTTTTGTGTCGTGCTCATTGTTTTGCAGTTACCGTTATATTAGAAAGGCCGGAAATGGCAAGCGGTTTCTTTTAACGGGCTTTACGAGAAGGAAATGGCAGGAAGTTATGAGAGAATACAAGACAGGAGCCGAAGGTCGAAATTGCCGGAGAGGAGGAGATCGCTTCAGAGGAATCAGTGTATGGACGACGCACAGAACGTCCGGGGAGGCACCGCGGGACGTTTAGTGCTAATTGGCAGGATCGAGATTCGGAGATATCGTCCCTCATTATCACACAAAGGACGGAAAGCTTCGCAGGAAACATGACTCAGGCCTTTGTGGAGGGGCAGCGACAACCGCTTTAACAGGCTCGAAGCAGAGAACAGGTATAATAGCCTAGACTAGGCCGAATCCAGCGTCTGCTATAGCTACGCTAAGAAAAAGGCCAAGAAATAACCAGCGGTGACCGCGGCACTCTGCCAAGACAAGTGTGCAGCGAGGATTTCTCCAGCGAAGAAGCCTGTTAAAGCGAGGCGGGCATGCCTCGGCGACCCGCGCATGCAAAATAGAGGGGCCGCAGTCGCCAGGCCGTGGCCGTGCCCGTGCCCGGAGTGCGCCTAGAAGACGCGTAGACGAGGCCCGGTGAAGCGTGGACGGCGGCCGCATCCCCGGTGGCGGCGGCGGGGGAGTCCCTTTGTCTCTGTCCGCGGCCAGCGCCGTCCCATGCGCGCTGCCCACAAAGCCGTCGCCGTGTGTGTACCGAGCTGCGGCCGGTTCACGACCCTTCTGCGGAAACCGTCTCCGCGGGGTTCTGCATGGCGGGGTTTGTTCGGGCCTTTGTGCCGCGTGCGGCGGCAAACTCTCTTCGTGGGAACTATCTATAGGCGAAAGCCGCTGCTGCGCGCACCGCGCTACAACCTGCTCGTCCTTTGTGTACTACGCGGCGTCAGGTGTATGCACCGATAATAAAGTCGCTCGCGCACTTGATGTGTCAACGCGGATAAAAGCAGATCAGCGGTGCGCTGAAGCGAGTCCCTGGGGAGAGCCCTTTGTGTGTGCTCAGTTCTTCTTGGGACAAGTTCACGGACCCCTACATGGGCGAAGAGAGCACTGAACGAGGAGCGTAATTAAAGTTGCACTCCGCTGAAGCGGTTTCCATGCTTTGTTCTTGACGAGGTACTCAGATGTGTGGGGTTGGGCTCTGAGACAAAGCATATACCTATTAAAAGCTGGGGAATATCATCTTGCTGTAAATGAATCTCGTAATTATTTTTTTAAAGGAAAGAGAAACTACAAACTTCACATCCTTTATAACAAATTAGTGCGTCGCTGCAGCGTTGGAATTTTAGTACCTGATACCGGCTTTTTTTGCGTTCTCTAACCTTGACCTCAGAAACATTGCTCATGATTCTGCAAAACTAGTCGACAAATAATCTAGAAAGTACTCTGCGAGATGATAATGGGGTAACCTGATGCCGCTAGTGTCTCCTGCGGTGACAGATCTTTTTTTTTCTCTCTGTTTATTCCTGAATCTTCCCAAATGTATTCTAGCCTTGACCTCTTTCCTGCGACTCTGCGATTTTGTAGTATGGTTTGGCTCCAAAATAACGCTTTGGTGGTCGTGCAACGGCTCTTACTTAACGGCGAGAACGAGAAATAAAAAGCTGGACGTCCGGTGTATCTCTCTTGCTAGGTACCTCTTTATATAGACACTCCTCATTATCTATAGCTTTAGCTACTATGCTAGCGAAAAATCTTATTTTCTAAAAATTCGTGCCCGTTTAAAATACTCAATCGGGCATTCACCGCGAGGCTAACCTCCGAGGAGAAAGTTTTGCAGTAGCACGTTTTGTAAAGTGCCAGGAGCAGTACTTTATCTGTTGCGAAGAATTCACAGCAGTTCGTCGTAAATCGCAAATCTGACCGTTTAGTTAATCTTTCTGAGCAAGGCACTCAATTCCTGACTCTGCTTTGCGTTATTTCTTCGCAAAAACTCTTCTCTAAGCTTTCACAACGCCCTCTATCAAAAAATACGGGGTAAATATGAGGTCTAGCAAGGCCAGTAGATGACCCAAGACGTAGATAGGAACCGGCTTGAAATTCAAAGACACTCCAACTCACTTTTCCCATATAACCTAACGCAATTGATGTGTGTAACGAAGCGCACGAGCCAGTGAATGGGCCTTCGCTTTCGTGGGTGGCATTTAAAAAAATAAAAATACAAACGAGAAAGGAAGACGAAAAGAAATGCGGCGTTCCCGCGTGCGCTGCCGCGGTGGTGTTCAATTCAATCACAGTGCTGGATCCTCGCGGCTGAGGTAACGTGCGCACCCCCCCCCCCTCCCCCCCCGGTCCTTTGTGATGGAGAAGGCCGGAATCGCGCTTCGGAGTCTCAACGACGCAGGTCCGCTCAGGCGGCGTCGCGAGTCAGTGCCTGCGTGCCCCGGGAAAAGCGAGAAGCGAAATGGCTTGTATGCGGCGCCGGACTCGGCTCGGCGCGTACGGCGGCGCGGACAGAATGGAAACAATTTCCCGAGGAGCCCCCGCCGAGGTCCGTCCGTAGGAGGAGGAGAGATGGAAGATGCGGGGGGCAGAAATTGCTTCGACCTGCGGGGGTCCACGTAATAGGCGCTGCTCGCCACGCTTCAAAGGAGCCCCCTTGAGAAGGAGTCCTGGATGGGGTCCGACTTCTTCTCGTCTTGGACTCAACTTCCTCCGGCCTGCAAGGCGACTGGGAGAATAGATAAATAAATAATAAAAAAATAGAGGGTACCCCTTATGGCTGCCGCGAAACCGGTTTGAGCTCGCGCGCCCACAATTGTGTCGGATGTCTTCCAAGGCTCGAGTATATATGCTCCATCTCGGTGGTTCCGCGCAGTGCATGAGGAAGCTGCAGGCCTCCGCAAGCGGTAAGGAGCCCGACCGCTTGCTAGAGTAGGTTTATCGGCGCCTTGTCTTTCTGTCGTCTGCTGGCTGCACCTGCGAGGAAATCGTTCTCTTTCCTACCGACTACGTACCTCTGAAATACGCCGGTTGTCGGAATGCATGCAAATATTGGAGTTGTGGTACGAATATTTTCTCGTGCTGCTTGCCGGTGATCAGCTTAATCTTAGCATAACCGGGTCATTGTGCTCCGCCGCAGCTTATCCCTGCGAAACGGCGGAGAAAAAAAAAAAACATCAGCGTAGGTCATTCTCGAGTATCTCCGTCCTGCGCCGTGACTTTCACTGTTATGGAAGCTACCGTCATATTTGTAAATAGTTAGTTGATGGTCTTATTTTGGGACGAAATACGAGCCGAACAGCTTCGTATACTGCTTCGCATTACAGGCATTTGCACGAAGAGAGCAGCGCCTTCAGCTATTCCACTTCGCTCCGCACGGATGCAGCCTCAGTATACCGTTCGCACCTTCATCAGCGCTGCGGCCAACTATTGGGATGGAGTAACTTTTCACTACCTCTCCCCCGCCGCCGCCGCCGCCGCCACCGGGGCAGCGTCTTCCCAGCCGGGGCTCCTCCCTTGAGCGTGAGGTGACCAGCCGTTGAAAAAGCGCGCCTTTGTGATGCAAGCGCCGGAGCTGTGCCTAGCGCTCCGTCAGCCGCCGGGGCGGGCGATTTTCCTCCTCTCCCTCGGGGACCTCCAGCCCGCGGGCGGTGGGATGGGTAGCTGCCAAGACCCTCCACCTTGGCCGGCGAAAATCCGGTATCGCATTCTTGCCGACTGCTTCGCGAAGAGGAAGGGCGCTGGAGCGCGCGTGGGTCTCATAAGTCACGAGCTGCCCCGATAGGTGCGCTGTCGGCTCTCCGGCCCGCTTCTTTGTCCCGGGTTTCGTGCTCGAGAGTCTCCACTGCGAGCAGGTAGAAGGGCGGAAAGACGAAGTGAAAGGAAGAGATCCCGTGCGTGGAATCGATGCTGAGAAGCAGCAGCGCGGCAGCAGACAAATAGAATAGAATGCAGCTGATGCCTGCTATAACGAGAGGGCTGAAAACGAAGTAACGGATGTAACGAAAGAAAAGAAACTTCGCTTCACGACGTCAGCTCATTGAAAGCCATGCATTGAATATATATATATATTTTAAGAGAGAGAAATTTCTTGCGTGAACGAGAATAGGGAACCATCTAAACCAGCTTCCTTCCACGCTTACAAAAACGAAAAAAAGTTTCGCGCTTCGCAGTGGCCGTCCTTGGGATGCCATGTTTTCTCGTCAAAGGATGGGCAGAAGAGCGCGGTAGTTTTTTTTACGGGACAAAGCTCGCATGAAGAATGGATACCAGGCTAGAAATTTAAAGATTGCTGTTAGCTCTTTCATTTAACAGAAATGTTCACGTGTTTCTTCTTTGGTCGCACGCAATGTGCAGATTGTTTCACTTTATTCCGCTCGTTAGTAATGCGAGATAGCCACACATGTTGGTTAGCAAGGTATACGTTGTGTGTCGATTTATTAAAAAAACACGCAAGGCAATTTTGTCAACTTTTCATTTGTTTTTTCGGAAACTGCAGCTTAGAAGCTCTTTATCAGGTTCGTTGCTGTTCGTGCTCCTCTGGACGCGTTTTATCCTAAACTTAGCGCTTTCAAAGAGATCTGAATTATTTTCGCTCCTTGTTGTAAACCCAGCATGTAAATCCAACATCTAAATTGAGTGCAATTTAGTCCCCATTTCAAAGTCATTGCATGTTGTTCTTCCTTTTTCGTCTCTAGAATCATTCACTTCCTAAGGTCATTGTAATTGTCCCCGGCAAGGCATTACGATCACAACCGGTATAGAAAAACACAAATAAACATTATAAATCTATATTGTCACGTCAAGACTGCGAAAAGATTTATTCAGTCAACTGCGACGGCTATTAAGTGCATGGAGGTGATCGATTGGTCTCGTTCACCAGCCATTTCGGCAACAAAAGAAGGTTGGAATACGTTAGCGCGACACAGGGATTTATGCTTGGTTGCCTTGCTAGCGGCCTGCGTGATTCTGTACATCGTGAGTGACGAGATTAATTTGTGCTGCCCAGATATTTCGCAACAACCGTGGCGCTCGTGCACCGCCTTTTTCCTATTCAAGGTGACCGAGCACCTGCCACGGGGCTTTCGAATTTTGTCTTTCTTTTCTGACTGGAAAGAAGGCTGAATTTTCATCTTCGACATTGGACTGCTCTCCGCATCGAAACTTTGTTTCAAACGGATGAAAATGATCAGTAATTTATTAACCGTGCGTGAAAATGGTCGCGAGAGCAAGGGTGCACCGAAAAAAAAAAAAGAAACAAAGAAAAAAGTTACATACCAGCTCGATGACGTAACTCGCTACGATGAAAACGAAAGGAACTCACCAGAGCGTGTCCGGTGACCCCGCCGCATCGACCACAGATGAATTCACAGGTGACAGCATAATATATGGGCCAGCGGAGGAAGAGGGAGGGGGGAAGGGGAGGGGGGGGTTGCAGGTGTCCTGGAATAAATAAAAAAAGGGAAGCATATAAACTAAAGCTGTCGTTCGACTATACACGCAGAGCATCTCCCGGAGAACGTCCCTCAGCATCCCCTCCCGCTCTTCCTTTTTCCCCCCTTTTCAGTCGTCGCCATGCGCCCGTATGGAGAGAAGAGAAACGACTTCGTGCGTGGCCCGACGCCCCGAGGCGCGAGGAGCGTGTCGGCGCCGTCCGAAAGAGAATAAAGCCATTTTTGCATGTCGTGCGCGGCCGGCGACTTTCTCGCCAGCGCGCTGCAGATTGTTCCCGCTCCATCGTGGCCCTTTCGGCGTCTCGCGCGCCAGCGCCGACGCGGCGAGCCGAGGTAAATTCCAGGGGAATTCTCGGCATCCACCTCTAAGCGAGCGTGTACTCTGATCAGCTAGGCGCGTGCTTTGTATCCCCCCCTCCCCCCTTCGCTGCCTTGTCACCGTGCGTGCACACCGGCCAAACTTCGTTCTTGGGCCGCCCCGCATATATTCCTTTGTCTTTTTATTTCATTGGCTGCGCGCTCGGCGACAGTCGATATTATGCAAATCAGTGTCCGAGCGGCGATTTCCATAAATCACCGGCGGGAGCGCGGCGACGCCGCCACCGCTGCGCAGGTTCGCGAGACTGCGTGCGCCGAACGAGAGACAATTTACATATTGCCCTAAATCGATATTGATGGCACTCGTCGCCTTTACGCCGTTGAAAGGAAGAGGACAAAACAGCGGCGCGACGCTCACAGCACCCCCCCCCCCCCCCCCCCCGGTCCTCCTCTAGACGGCCTCCATTTTATATATATTTTTAAATGTTCTCGCCCTGTCCCGTGCCTGGACTGGCATCTACCGCAATGGCTAGACAAGTGCTTGGCTGTGTTCTCTCTTGCCCTCTCCGCTCAGACGCACTGTAGCCGTAAGTACTGGAAGACGAAGTCAAAAAGGAAGGCTTGTTGAGATGTGGACAGGCAGTTGTGATATTGGTAGGCGAAGTCCGCTACGTAAGTACTGCAATGGTTGCCGCAGTGGTCAGCACGCGACGGCAAAACAGCGGTGGGCGGCTAAATTGATTGCAGCCCGTGTACAGGACAGGGAGTCAAAAGACGGTCTTTTTGTAGCAACTAGCAAATTCGAGTTTTCTTTTTTAGGCGCTACTTGCGGTGTATTTCGAGGCAGCTGGAACATTCGAGCAGCAGGTGCAGAGCGCACTGCTCGCAAAATCATTCTAATACTGTATTTTCTCGCGTAAAGAACGCGCTCGCATAATAAAGGAACACCCTACTTTGACTGTAAAGAAGTAATTCTTTTTTTCTCATCGCGTAATAAACGTATTTCTTTCCATAGGCGAGCTGCCAGCCGATATTAGCAGGTGCCTGCTTCTTTTTTCTTTTTTTAAAGCCAGAGGTTGCGCAGTAATGTAAGGCCCCATCTGTAGAATGTCCAGGCTAGTATAGCCCACCCTGCAGGATGAATAGTTCACAAGAATGTTCTGCGAGGAATCCGCGAACCAATAATTGTCATGCCCGGTCACAGCGAGTTTCTCTGTTCGATCTCGCAAATTAATAATTGTAGGAACTTAATGTGGCTCGGCATCACCCTCAATACTGTTAGTTGTGCTAAAGTAAAGTCTAGTTGGTTTCTCTTTGTACCGAATTATGGGCTGCTAGGCTAGTTCTACGCGCTAGTTTAAAATAAAGTTGTTGGCTACGCCCTCCAGCAAGGACACCGTGCCGAGGCGTGCGCTTTTTTTAGGTGAATCGCTCCAACTGAAGTATATTGCCACGCGCCTAACGCGCCGCGCGGCCTCCGCGCTGAATCGAAGACGACGACGAAGCGGCGGTGGACTCTCGCAGCGCGCTTGTTCTGTTTGGTGTCGTGGAAGCTGGCTCTAGAATTAAAAGAAGGCTCCCAGTCTTGGGTTCTTGCCGACGCCTACCTTCGCGGCTCCTCTGGTCGTGACAATATATTTATTCCACCAGCCTACTTTTTATCCCGTTTTTGTAACTTGATTTTTTACGAATATATCACCACGCGTAAATGAACGCACCTCTCCAAAACTGCCGATTTTTGGGTGGCGGGGTGGCTGGTGGGGGGAGAAGTGTACGTTCATTACTCGAGTAAATACGGTATAACTCAGTTCCTGGTTTCTTGGCGCCATCGTCTCGGCTCGAATCCTATCCTTGCTGAGACATTTTCGAGCTGAACGGTTTCCTCGTAACGCGTTTTAAGCGCGGCGTCCAGCTTTCGCCACTGCCTTCAAACCCGACCTCGGCACCACACCAGTGCACTCGAATGCAAGCCCTGAAACAAAGCGCAGCGCGAATGCGTCTCCCCACCGAGTGCTGCGGCGCAGATTTGCGCCGACGGCGAGCAAATGACCCGCGAGCGGCGACACGTCCTCTTCCTTCGCCGTCAGCTGCTCCTCGTCGCTGCAATCGAGTGGGCCGGCGTGTATACACCAGCCATGCCGCCCACCTTTCGGCGCGTCTATCTCCGGAATGCAGAGTCTCCGGAACGCCCGCCGAAAGGCGCATTCCACGCACGGCGTCCGGAGACCCGCGCGCTGTCGGGAGAGCTCCTCTGCGCGTGGGTGGAGCAGCTTGGCGCCGGAAATACGGTTTGCGCGTCGCGAGTTGCCGGGATGAGTCGCCGAGAGAGATACCGGTGTCGAATAGAGATGCCGTGGGATATACCGAGAGCCGGGCAGGTATACTGCAGAGTCTTCGGCAGTTCAGGCTGTTCGAGTTACTCGGCCATAGGCGGCTGGTGTATTGGTAAGTGCGATGCTCTTGATTTCAGCTTTCCGTTATGGCATAGCACTTCCGATATCTTCGCTCGATATATTAAGGCGAAGAGGAAGGTTTTGAATGTGAGGTATGCCGTTCGCGCTTACGTAATGCAACTTGCGACATCACGGCGTAGGCTGCGTTCGGGGTATTAATAATCGCTTACACAATCAGATAGCAGGTATTGATGAGGAGAAAGAATGTCTCTAAAGAAACCGACCTGTCAGTGCAGCTAGCGTGGGAAGGAGAAGTGTCAAGGTATAAAAAAAAGCACAAAAAGAAAACGCGCGGCGCGCACAGGATCGAGATTGTACGCAAGGGATTCTGCATGTGGAAACAATATGTAGTCTGTGAAGATGAAGTTTAATGAAATTACGAATTCGTTTTGCTAACGTGTTGCTTTTGATGTCTGGTTAAAACGCGGCTTGTGGAATGTCTGCACGAAGAAATACTGCCACAGCCGCAGGCAACAATACGAGAGAAATGCAATATAAAGGATGAGTACCCTAAAACAAAGCGTGAACAAAACAACGAAATCTGCACATGGCTAACAATAATAATAATAAAAAAAGAGATGAAATCTGGTACCGATTTCTGCTTTGCGCCTGTCTGCATCCCACTTTAATTTCTTTCCTAACCATTTCTATTAAAGGGGCGGTCTTCGACACCGCAGTGCACAAATGGCTTCGGGATCCCTGTCAGCGCCCACAGCGGGCCTTATTCGTTTCTTTGTGTTTTCTTTTTTGTTTGTTGATGAACTGGCTGCGGTCGCTTAGTTCCTTAGTTTATTTCGTTTTCGCGATGTCAGATACCTTTGCTTCCAACGTTCGATATTAAGCTTCAAGTCAGGTCTTTTTCATATCCGTTTTAGCTCGCCGTACTTTCCAATATCTCCGCAGAACCTTTCTCCCAGGCTCGGTAAATGCGCACGTAAAAGGATGCGGCCGAACGCATACTGCCATCGATTTGTGAGAGTGACTTCGATTTGCCTCTGGCAGCAACAATGGTCGGCTCGTCGAAGCGTGAAATTGTCTGTTATCTCTCCTCCTGACTCTTTTTGTAATGGTGCTTTCCCCCTCTCTTGTCTTCCACCGTCGGTCGCGACACCGGCCGTCGTCGTCTTGCGGAGCTTCGATCTGAACCCGGCATTATCGGGCTGACTGCAAGCCATATCCTGTATAAGACCTCTTCAGTCGGCGCCGCTTCTTAATGTGCTTGAGGCGTTCCTCTACCTTTACACTTTAATTCTGACCCGTTGAGATTCCCACGAGAGAGTTGGAAACGACCCAACCTGTTGGTTCGGGGAGATAGCTCTCGACTGCAGGAGAAGGTGAAGTCGTCCAGAATGTTGCTCGAAATAGGTTTAGCTTATCCGGTAGCAGAAAAGAGCAAAGAGTTTAGTGACTAGATATTAGAACGAAGACTAGAACTAGCCCTGATAAAAATTCTCGCGAACTGACCTGATTTTGAAAAACAGTACGGAGGGCACTTAAGACTACTTACGTGTTTTGAATGCGAGAGAATGGTTTCTTTTCTTTTCTTATTTTCATTTTAATTTTTTTTTCTATTCCTTTATAATGGCACGCCTATTCATTAGCATACAGTCCTAAGGAAACGCACCCTCTAGGTTCACCTTTGTGCGCCAAGAAGCAACGCGGTATTGGGGTCTATGAGTTGTGTGCTCGCCTTGCAGTCGGAGAGTCCTATGTTCAATTCGCCGCACCTTAGGAAGAAATTTTATTTCAGTGCAATACAACTACTAGACGCGTTTTCCGATTTCGGACATACGTACTACGCACGTCCTTGAAGTCTGCTTCATGGCAGGAGGCGCACCTGCCCGCCGGGTTGTGCGCAATTTACCTGCCAGGTGTGTGCACCTTTGTGGCTTTTGTGGCAAAGACCTTTAGATCAAGGGCCTTTAGGGTGAAGGCCTTCATAGCATTTAACGTGAAGACCTTCACCCTAAAGGCCTTAATGCCTTTAGGGCCTTAATGCCTTACTGCACGATATTCCGCGATTAGCCATGCTAAACTGTCTGCTAATTTTTATTTGATACCACGGTAACGTAATCTAGGATTTTTGGGACCACTGCTGATGCTCAACGCCGACGCTGTGCTTCGTCGCCGATAAGCCATATAATGTTTTCGCATTAAACCCAAACCGGTGTAGCACCCCGCCGCGGTGGCTCAGTGGTTACGGCGCTCGGCTACTGACCCGAAAGACGCGGGTTCGATCCCGGCCGCGGCGGCCGACTTTCGATGAAGGCGAAATTCTAGAGGCCCGTGTTCTGTGCGATGTCAGTGCACGTTAAAGAACCCCCAAGTGGTCGAAATTCCCGGAGTCTTTCACTGCGGCGTCCCTCATAGCCTGAGTCGCTTTGGGACGTTAAACCTTAACCAGTATACCAACCAAAACGGTCTAGCCTATTTCTATTCCCTGCAGTGATGAAGGGACAAAACCTTGCTTATAGACTAATCTACACAGTTGTGGACGGCTGCGGTTTAGTCTTGACAACCCGGGGTTCCTTGACTGGCGTTTTTTGCACTTCGTCTCTATTGAAACGAAGCTGACATCAATGCTGGGATTCGATCCCGCGACCTTGGACTCAGCGGCCCAACTGCATAGCCACCGAACGCCACCACGATGGTTATTCGTGCTTGTATTCTACTTCCGGCAAAGAGGAGCGATGTTCTCAACGTTTCTCTGCGACTTTCTTGCCTCGCCTCCAAACAGCAGCGCGCAGCGCCCCCGGCCGTCGTCGCCGTGTTCGCACAGCGCGCGAAATCAGCGCCCGTACACGCGGTTCCCGGCGGGTCTGGGCGTTCGGCACCCGGCGGCGACGAAGAAGAGCTCAGATCGATGGCGGGCCGCTTTTGTTGTGGCGTGAGCTCACATATTTACGAGGCGACGTCTAAGCTCGGCCGCCTGCGCGCGTGCCCTCGCAAATTGCGCACCATTGTTTCCGAGCGTCGGAGGCGACGACGCTCGCCGCACAATGGTAACAGCACTTTTCCCCTCCTCCAGAGCCCTCCTCTCTTCGACTAGGGCCGTGCTGCCTACCAGCAGTGTCGCGTAACGCTCCGGTCCCGAGCGTGACTCGAAAACGCGTCGTCGTGCTTTCAAGCCATCCTCTGGGCGCTCTTTATCGTCGCGCACGCGACGCGGCGGCGAGCTTCAACAGCTCGTCTTTCTTTTACCTCCGCGTATTCGCCCCACCTGCTCCGTGTAGTCGGTGCAGTGCTGCTGGAAGCTGCGCCTAGGTGAAGGGCAGCTCAGTGCCTCACGTATTCCGACCTAGTTTAGGGTGTAGCGCGTTACCGGGGTTTGTCACTCTCTAATTACACCGCTTGTAAGTCGTCGCGCGTTAATGTAAACACGAGCGCATTTGCTGCCAGGGAAGAATGCCGTTTCTCGAGGGTTATGAGAAAAAAATGGCGAACTCAGGACAATACAAGCGTTTGTGTTTGGTTTTCCTTGTCCGTTGTTCTGAGCGCGCTATTTTTTCCATGATGCTATAAAAACTAACTCAAATGTCAATTATGTCTCGAGGGTTATCTTACCAAACCTGCTCGAACTTGTTTTTTTTTTTTTTCTGAAGGAGTAGTGCAGATTTTTTAATTAAACACGCCGCGTATTAATGGAGATGGGCAACTTGTCCGACTATACAGTGACTTCAAGGGCGTTTCCGCGCTTTCGTGACTCACTGGCACAAAATAAGGTTTCGCTATTTACATGACGCTTAACTATGCACATAAATAAAGCTGATTACTAATAATGGTTCTAGGAAGCGCGGCGAGCTACTGTGCCGCCTAGCTTCCCTCACCGGTGGACGCGTAGACGACCTTCGCGAACTCTGGCCGCACTGCACGAGTATTGCGCGCGCAAATGGGGGCGCTTGCCTCGCAAGGAGTTCGCCCGCGCGCATGTTGAGCGCGTGCACAGGTGCGCTTCTGCTGCTGGCAGCGCGATCTACCTCTGTCTGTTAATGGGCGGCGGTCGTAGTCCCCTACGTTCCTCCTCTTCGCTTTCACTGGGTTTCGCCGGGTCCCGGTGCTGGGTTGCCGTTAATTAGCGAACCATTGTGTTTCGGCGCAGGAGTGCTGACTGTTGTTTGTGCTCGGCCCCTCGTGCCGCCGAGTGAAGTTCGCGACCGGGGGAAAGGAGAAAGGGGGAGAGGAACCGAAGCGGGTGCGCTCTCAAACAGAAGCGTTTAATGCCGGAGAGACAAGGGCACGACGAGTCGGCATTCCCTCTATCTCTGGCTGGCACAGTACGCTGCCAGGTTGGTGCTCGCTCGCGCAGAGGGAGAAAATAAAATAAAGGATGGATGGAATGAAGGGAAGAAGTGAAAGGAAAAGTGCGCGTCCGTAATTTGTTGCCTGCGAAACGAGGTGGTGCCTCCCCAAAAGAAAGTCTTCATTAGCGGAACACGTACGGTCTGAAACGACGCGGAGGTGGTGGGCTGTGCGTCGACCCCGGGCTGGACGAATACGTCTTTCCACGACTCACGGGGGTGTACCTCGTCGGAAGAGCGTTGCGGGCGCATGCAAATAATAGCATCCAGGTTGCCACTCATTATTTATTGCCAAGTTATTGTTATTACTTTTTTTTTTCAAGAGATGGAGCTGAACTCGCGGGATTTTCGTCAAAGTAGTTGACATTATGGGGCTTTGGGCGTGTGTTATTTTTAGTGGAAGAAGAACGATGCTTGAATGGCGTCAGTAATGATACCTAAGATGATCGTATGAATTAACCAAAGATCAAAGAGGCGCTTTGCATAAGACGTCTTTTAAGACACACTGATGTTCGAAAAAGACGAACCTGTTTCAGCGCAGGTTCGGTTCCACTCTATGTCCTGTGCAAGGAATCAGAGCATGGCGCCACTGCTACTCGTCGCCTCGGTATACACAGCGTCACCGTGAGGCGGAGCCACCGTAAGGCAAACCTAAACAAAATAACTCACATGCTTAAGCAATTTAAACAACATAAATAAAAGGCGCTTATTGTGAAGCTAAACAGAATCTGTCTAAGCGCGCTTTTTGAAATCACATCTTTTACATCCGGTGATGGCTATACTAAAAGGAAGAACCAAAATGAAACTTCAGCCTACGCACGTAAATTAAGCTGCCGTAGCAGTGCTCTACGATCTTTAACGCAGGTTCCAGTAACGTCGGAATTTCCCTGCTAACACACGCACACAGAAACAGCCCACCAAAGGCTGAACTCGGGCCGTCGCCAGCTCATCGGTAGCTCGCATCCACACATGCGTAGGCGGCGAACAAACTCGACACTGCGACGGAGCCATACCTTCCGCCCTCTCTTCTTCCCCTCCTGGCATTCATAAGCGCGCGCATCTTCTCTAAAGCGGGCGCACGGCACAGAGGGCTCACAGCGAGCCGGCTTCCTTCGCAAATCGGAAACGCGGCTGGCTTTTGACGCGGCGACCTTATACGCTGCCGTCGTTATTTTGATTCCCGCCCCGAAGTCGCCGGGAGTGAAATTCCGAGACAGCGCCGGGAATGAGCCGAGTCCGGAAGCATCTCCGCTCCTCGCGTCCGGAACAGACGTACGCGGCGGCGACGACGACGGGCCTCCTTTTCTGCGGCCGCCTCGGCGAGCGCTATTTCCGCCAGGATGGGCTTTTTCTTCTTCGGCAAAGGGAGGAGCAGGAGGAGGATCCGCGTACGCGGGAGAGGCTACAGATTCAATTTCTCGTTGTCTCCGAGCGCGCTCCGCGAGCCTCGCTCGCCGCCTTCTCTGCCGCGCGCTTTGATCATCGCGCGGGCAGGCAGGCCGGCTGCCGTCGCCGCCGGGCGGCCCGTCTCCCTGGCCCGGTCAGATCTGTTCTCCCCCGGCACCGAGGTTTTTCGGCGGCCTGGCACTGTCTCGGCGAAATGCCTGCGCCGCAATCGATGTGACGCTTTCTCCTTTCTTGCGCCGGGGGGCATCTCGGCGGCGTTTCCCCATTTTGGCCCGTCGCGAGGGCAGCGGCGACGGCGGAATTGGCTTCCCTGGTGGGATACTCGGGCAGCGCCTCTGTGCGTGTGTCGATTGCCCTCCCCATCCTCCGCGCCGCCATTCGATTGCTTCGGCCGGTGCTCTGCCATTAGTGCGTTTTGGCAGCACGTGGAAGCCAGGAGAGGCACGAATGGCCGTCTATTCCCGCCGAGTAGAAGAAGTCGGGCTGAGAGTGAAAAAAAACGTGACCAGTGGTCGAGAAAGGTACGGCCTCCGAATCGGGACAGTAGTGGTTTTAACACATGTGGAAGGACTGCAAGTATTTGGCTATGTCACCGTTTACTTCCGTGATTGGTCAGATGACTCGATCTGGCGATTGAGGAGTCACTGTTCTCGCTTAATAGCTTTGCGAATCGTGCCCCTCATCAGTCGTCGCTGTTACATCTCCCCAGGGGTTTAGTTAGATGAGGTTGTGGGGCTGCCAACCAATGCTGTGGCGGCAACAGGCGTTGGCGTTTTAACGTGACAACTTTAGCGCGAACGTTCGGAGGAGAAGCCGTGTGCGTTGACACACTAATTAGCATTTGTTGAAAGCGTTTTGACGTTACACATCGAGCTGGGAAATGGGAACAATTAAAACTCTAGTTAAATTGTTATTGTAAAGTCGTAGCACGACTGAAATGTCATTGTGACATGTAGGGATATAAATTAATTGCTCAGAAAAGAAAATTGGGGCAATTTTATGGCAACCGAACCCATGACCCTTCGGGTGCGAGCCAGACGTCCAGGTAATTCCTACAGGCTTGCTGGGAGTTGGTGATTATGGTCATATACCGTCTCCGCGCGTCGTCGATGGCTACCGCTAGAGCAACATCGAATTCTTCAGCCTCGGTAGGTTTGCAGCCTCTGATGATGACGCTGGCGATTTCTTGGTGTACAGGATTCAGTGCCGTAGCAACAGCCGCTGATCTTACACCGTTGCAAGCGTTCGCGTTGCCGACGCGTCCATTCGACCCGCCAAACGTTTTCTCAGACTCTTGGCTTTTGCTTCCCTCCTGCCTCGGTGTAGTTCTGTGTGCATTGCCATTGATTATGTCTACAATGGCGACGGTGACATGACCGACTTCGACGTGATGGTTGGAACCTCGCAGCTTACCATGCTCTAGAAAGAGGAGAAGTATACCTCAGCCTACACCCCGGAGCGAAGCGCATCGCTTGTGGGAACATGAGGGGAGCGGCCTACACTGTACCTCTGTCCACATTCACATTCTGTTTCCTTAGCAGTTCGTTGAATAGCCAGATTGCCTGCCATTTTATTTTTTGGTTAGCCCACGCCGCCCAGGTACCACGTACTGATCTTTCACAACAGCCGATGAAGATCCCGCTGTTGCAGTTAGCTCCGCATGCGCGTTAACTGCATGCCCATTAAGCTGCAATGGAGAGAGCTGCAATGGAGTGGTGCTTGAAGTCGTGCAGCGCAGCGTATGTCTAATCATTAAGTGCAAAAGACAAGCGGATGATTCACCGCATCGCGACGAATAAACATGCGCGCCAAGTACAGTCGAAGCTCTCAAGAGTGTGCTACTCAAAGATGCGCTCTTGCGTAGGACTTCTCAGGGGGCAGTATCGTTTCTGCGTCGCAGTTTTCTGTCAACTCTGCTCTGAAGTTCTCTAACCGTTCTGCCCTGATTTTCTTGTAACCAAACTTTGCGATCTTGCTCACACACTCGTTTCAAGGCTTGTATGTTACCGTTCTAGGTCAGCTACTTAGGTGTTTGCACGCCCAAAGTACGCGCGCAGCCCGCGAGATGCTAGGCCATTAGTCGTATACGAGCTATGCTTCGTAAATTTGCCACAGGGTCGGCGGAGAACAAAGGCTCCTTTTTCCCTAGCTCGTTGGAAATCGCCCGCAGGCTCGCGTCCTATACCGGCACTCCGAACTTAACCGCATTACAGCGTCCCAGTCTCTTAATTCCACAAAGCGCTCTTTGGGGTCCCCACGCGAGCGGGCCGCTGCCTGTTTTGGGTGGATCCAACTGGTGCTTTGTTGCCTCTCGCGCTGATGCGGCGCGGCGGGCTCTCGTGCCCCGGGAAGAGCGCTGGACCGCTGCAGAGCAAGCTTCTCCCTAATCCTGGTTGATCGAGTCCGCGGATAGCGGAGCCGCGCTGTGGCACGCGGATGCTCGCGCAGCGCCCTCTTGTACCCGCTGTCTACGAGCTGCGAACGACTTAATCCGGTTTTACGAGCGCCGCAGTGGATTACAGTGTCTTCCTTCTCGGGCGACACCCAGGCTGGGCTGCGCTGCCTCTCGCGAGCGTCTGCACGCACTGGTTGCAGCGCTCGGATGCGCGGAATGCGGAGCTCTTCGGCCTCGTCGCTTTGTCCGAGCTCGAGATATTTTCCGCTGAGGCCCACCTTTCTACTCTGGTCCCCCCCCCCCCCCCCTCTCGTTCTTTTTTTCCTGTCTGCACGCTCGGAAACCGTGAAGTTTAGGCCGCGACCTGAGCTAAGCTTACAGCGTATGCAACAAAGTTTCCGGGGGGGAATGCATTCGAAGCACAAAGAAGCGAATTTCCGCATGTCTTTAGACTTGGGAAGCAGTTATGCCTGCTTTCTGTTCGCTTTATCAATGCACATGAACAAAAAGTCACCTCCATTCGGAAAGGGTGAGAGCGAGAGAACATTTTTAATTCATTTTTCTGATGTTACCATTCTTTGCTTAGCAAGGTGTTCATGTGTTCATCGGGGGCGGCCAGACGCTGCGTTCAAGACTGCTTCTGGTAGTGATGCACAAAGCCCAAGTGGCGAGGTCGCGAACAAGGAATTAATGCATGAGGGAATTCGAATAACACTACAATTTGTGTCTTTTTTTATATACCTTCGGCAACGGTAATGACTATATGCCTGAATATGGTTGTAATCGGAAGAGTGTACGGCCAATATATTGTCATTAGTTCCAAAGATAATTAATTAGCTTATGTAATTATTTTGTCACCAAAGTATATGCGTTAAACTATATGCTTATGTCCTGTCTTCTTGTCAGTGTACAAATGGGGAGGTATTGCTGCGTGTTTTACCTCAAATTACTCTCTTTTTTTATTAAATTGAAAGAAAACTGCACCACAAATTGGTACATGCAGTTGACATGATTTGATTCGATTCTCTGCGGTTCTATGCTATGCGATGCGATTCGCAAATTAAAATGCATGACGACACAAGCTCGTACGAATAAGGCGAAGGAGCACCAGACGACTCCTGAAATACACGATTTAAGAATAGAGGCGTCAAATAAGACGGGGTTTCATTTACATCCTTTGCAAGTATTGAACGCCTGATGTGGGGACGTGTCCCCGTACTGCCGTGGGGCTGGAGTCTTCTAGCGTACACCTTCAAGAGGCCTCAAATGGAAATTCAAACAGGAAAACTCCTTCGTTTTGTCCTCTCTCGAAGTATGGAAGAGACGTGGTGTATTTCTATATACTAATATAGCGCAAAAATATGTCCAGTATTCTCAGACCAATGAAAATTGGAATATATTAAGATACTATCATAAAAATGTTGAAGATAATGGTCTTTTCTTCTGATATGTCTGTTTCCTTCGATCGAATCGAGCAGTTAAGAGTGTCATAGAACACCGATGGGGGGCGCTTTTTTCAAGCGATGGTTAGAATAGTAGGAAACCGTAGGTAAAGGTGATGGCGAATCTTAATGAGAATTGCCAACACAGTAAACAAAAAAATAGTAAAGAAAGAAAACCTGAGCATGGTGGCAATTGCCACCACCCCGTTTCAAAGGGGGCGCTCCTATCCATCCATGCATCCATCCATCGGTTTAAAGCGCTTTTGATGATAGCTCTAACGGTAATAGAAAGAAAAGTACAAGACTGCCGTCGGGTGATCTCCTGATATATTGATTGTTATGCTGAAATCTTTCATTATATCAAAATATTGCGTTCATAAACGGTTTCCAGCTCAAAAACGCTTTTGTCCCGAATTGCTGGGTATCTTTAA
This sequence comes from Amblyomma mixtum, assembly GCF_055824585.1. Taxonomy (NCBI): domain Eukaryota; kingdom Metazoa; phylum Arthropoda; class Arachnida; order Ixodida; family Ixodidae; genus Amblyomma; species Amblyomma mixtum. The sequence continues at coordinate 289,250,257 of NC_143012.1, read as the reverse complement.
GGACTCTCTATGGTCGAGCCTCTCTTATGAAACCACTGTTTCGGCTGGATACATGTTTGTGAGCGACGGAGAAGTCTTCATAATTCACCGCGCGAAAGAAATTGGAAAAGGGGAAGATCGTGATGCCATTAGGAATAAAAAAAATGGCAGTGGTTTAGCTCTGGTTAAACCTGAAGGACTGCGAAAGCAACGAGGAGAGAGAGAGAGAGGCGATGGAGAGCGCGCGGCAGCGGCGGCGACCCCGTCACACTAGCTATGCGCCGCTACTGCGCATGCGCGACTGGCGAGCGCGGCGGCGGCACCTCTGACTCATCCGCGCAGCGACGGTGGCGGCGCGCAAGCTCTGCGCCGTGCGACGTCACTGATCCTCGCGCATGCGCAGTATGGCCTTTCCTCAGCTCCGCGAAATGGCTCGGCGACTCTAGTAGTGTTGCTTTCGTAACAAAACACACACACACACAGAGAAAGCGGAGAAGGGCGCCTGTGACACGACGGTGGTTTCTTGAGAGGAAACGGGCATGCCGTTCGGGAACGTGCACACCGGCGAGATGAGACGACCATCGAGATCGTTCTTCCCCGACGCCGGAAATATTTTTCAGGAGCTGGAATGCACGGTACCTGAAGTGCGCGGTCAGATAAATTCTTCGACGTGCGCTCTACCCCGCGCAAAGGAAACAGCATACGGCTCAGCGTCCTTGGTTTTCGTATTCTAACGACAGTCTTTTTTGTAAGTTTTGTTTTTTTAAAGCTTCAAACTGATGATGGTGCACCCCTCCGGCATTGCACCCCTCTGGCAATGGCGGCTGGATGACGGCTCCTTTTTTCTTCCTCAGTTTATTGCATGCGTTAGGTTATGTATATTTGTTTTTCGATGCAGTTATATACTCTCCTATATCTCCCGTACCTCTCGTATTCCGTGAAAGGCAACCAAATTCCTTTTCCTTTCGGAAATGTTCCTATTTTGCTTAACGAGTTCAGTGACAGGTAAAGCGAAAAAATAAAGAACCATGAAGGTGACAGTACTGGCAAGGAAATAAACAGTAAAAACAATTTTTTGTTTGGCGTGAGAAAGTATTAGCTGTCTGGTGTGAAACGAAGGCGGCCGCCAATTTTGAGCGACCTCGCAACCAAACTTCTTTTTTTTTTTCGTTTCACTCAGTTTTCCATTGTTGCAACACCTCAGCCACTTTCACCGGGTATGTATACGTTTGCGTGACGCCCTATGCTGCGTGACACCTCCGGTGCCTCCTGAGAAAGGAGCGGTGCCGTTTCTATTCGTGCCGGATTTCGTTGAGAAGTTCGCATCGAGCCGGATCGGGGTTATCAGGACCGGGTGTGAGCGAAACCAGAGCGCTATGAATATACGCCACCCACAGAGGCCCACACGAACATGCCCGCCTCCTCACACGCACACGTATACAGATGCCGTCGCAGAGTGCAGTGAGGAACACGGGGCTGATGGAACGTCTTTCTTGGGAGCAGCAGGAGGAGGGAAGGAGTGGGGGGGAGGCGGTTGGCCGGGGGCTTCAATTACGACGTCTGGGGCTGTCGCCAGTGACGTTTATTAAAAGCGCGGCGCCGCCGTCGCGGGTCGTCTCGGCTCGAGGCGAGGTTTAGCTCGGAGACTGATTAAATTGACTCTGCAACTCGACCGAGTCTGGAGGCAACCCCGCCGTCCCTTGCATCCGCGCCGGTCGCAGGCCCGGGGCGCGTGGAGGGCCGACGACCACCGCGAGCTCTGGGGCTGGCAACCCACTGCCTCCTCTCCCCGTGGCCTGTTGGGCGTCCGACCGGCAACGCCCGCTTCTTTGGGCGCTCGTCGGCGAACCCACCGGGCTGTGCTAATTTAATGCGACGTCCTGACGTTGGCGGCGGCGTCGGTCATGACGTTCAACCGTATAGTACACCAGCGGCTGGCCGAATGGTTCCCTTCTGCTCTGCTCTCCCATCTACCCCCTGATCGTTATACGTATATTACTGCACCCGCGGAAACCCGCTTTCCTCCCTTCACGACGACGTCTTTGGACCGCGAAACCGGGGCTCGGTGGAAGCTGGTTGGCATTACTTATCTCCCTTGCCTATATCTTCTTGCGGTTTCCCTGCCGAGCTTCTTGACATGTAGGCGCAGTGGCACAAGCAGTTAGCGTGCTATGGTATAGTTAATGCTTACTGAGGCGCGCTTTGGTTGCATGCTTGAAGGATTCCGTTTGCTTGCTCTTGCCCAAGCGTTGACAGCGGCGTATACCTCGGCTGCTTCAGGTTGCCGTGTAGTGACGTCAGAAAGGAGTGCGGAAAAAGAAGCCTAGATTTCATGGTTGACAGACATCATGTTAACAGAACGTTCGCTCAGCGTATACCCCCGAAAGCTATCATTTGTTAGCGACCCACTTTGTTCACCAGCACTCGTTAGCCAATTCAGCAACGTGTGTGTTTTTTCTGCTACGATAATATGCATAATTAAGCTGGCCATAGTTACGCTTGCGAGGTGCATAATGCCGTTTTGTTATGCAACTGAAATATGTTAGGAGAACACCGCCGCGTGTTTCGATGGGTACGGAAGAAGAATGGCGCTGTGCATGCCGCTATGCATGCAGAATTGATCTCGTTAGCTGTTATTTGGCCCGTCATCGCCTCACTGCAGTTTCCTGCTCTGGGAGCAGCACAAGCAAAAAGGAAAAAGAAGCTCGAAAGGTAAAATAGAAGCACGCCTACGCGGCCTTTGGCTCGCATTTGCATATCTGTGAGTTTCTAACGGTGGGTCGATGTTCTAAGCGCCTGAGAAGAGGACCGCGGTGTGATCAGAAAAACAGCAAAGGCAAGTAGCAGCTGCTTGTCCTCGCTGTTACTGTTATTAACGCGCACGCTAATCGTGGGGTGAGTGTCCCGTTGCCCCTTCGTACAAACGCAAAAAAAAACAAAAGAGTGAAAGCAATCGAGAAGAAAGTAGAAGCGAAGTAAAGCGGCACAGCGCTGCAGATACGCCAGCAGCGTTGCGAGGAGAGGCAGGCCCGCAGCCACGGCTCCAAGTGCAACCAATCAGCTATCGACAAGCGGCGTTGCCCGGACGCACGCACCCGCGTTGCGGGAACAAATTTTCGCGCAGCCAAGCTTGGCGAACTTCGATCGCACGCTGCTACCACGAGGCGTCTGGCAGCTGCGGGATCAGTTAAAACGGCATTAAAGCCTCGTTTTCACCGAACACACGCAGCAGCGCAAGCTGCGAAAGCGCGGGTGAGCGGCTGCCAGCGCTTGGAGAAAAGAAAGAAGGAGGAAAAAAAAGGCGGAAGTTTTGCGTCTGAGTTTTCGGGCGCGCCCAAAGCTGTGCAGTATAAGGTCGCCCTTTGGTGCGGACGCGTTTTGCGTGCGACGTTGTTGGAATGTCCGCTGTTGTTAACTGGCTGCTCGTTGATTGGCGGTTAGCTCAACGACCTCAGCTATAGCTTTGCGTGTCGTTGTGCCGGGAGATGGAACGGTGCATGTGAAGGTGCTATGCATTGCGAATGGTATGCTTACTGCTCCAGTCGTTATTCACTAATGTTGCACACGCCGAGCATTCAAGATACCGGGCTGTTGCGCAGTCGAAAGCAAGTGGTGACAACAAAGCACGAAGACAGATATTAGGTTGGTTTTCATCGCGAAAGTTGGTAGAGTGATTCTTCGTTTAAAGGTACACTAAGGACAGCTCCATGCCCCCCCCCCCCCCCCAAAAAAAAAAAGGATTCTCCGGCTAATTCGGGCCATGTTGACGTTTGCCTGGCTGCAGAGTGCCCAGTTATCGCCAAGAAATTTGGATTTAAAAATCACCCCGCGAACTGATTCAAACTCAGGTTGCCAGCGTTGAAGGTTCTGAGAGTGGCCTCCGAGATTCGTGATCCAATAAAAGTGTTGACGCACGCATTTTACTTGCGGAATGGGCCGTTGATGGCGACACCTGTGTTTTTGTCGCTTGTAGCCTACAAAAGCTCCGTTTTCGGTGAGAGTGCGTGGTATCTTTGTGATTAGAACGCAGTACCCATTAGATAGGCGAACTTCTATTATTCCTCAGTGTCCCTTCAACGTATCCCGCGCTTCTTTTTGAAAAGGCGTACGTATAGCGGAGAGAGGTTTCCACCGTGCCTTTCTCTGTGTTCGAAGTGACCCTTTGTTCAAGTCCTTTTGGTTTCAGCGACGGAATTATCAGTTCTTTGTTTTTAGCTAGGTTTTGTCCCAGGATCACGCCTATTCACGTTATCCGTACAAGCGTATTTATGCGCATCTTTATTCGCTTTCTTTAATTTTATTCAAGGTACCCGACTGCTCGAGGCCACCCCAGGCATGCCACGAGGACTGAATCTTGTCCCCCCCCCCCCCCCTCTTCCCGCACGTGGCTGCCATGTCGTGAACTGTCACGGTTAGATTCAACGATCGCAGGAGGGGAACTTGATTGCGCTATAAAAGGAATTGGCCTAAGCAGCTTCAGACACGCGAACCGCGACCTTGCGCCATCATCTAGCCAGAGGTACAGTCGCACTAGCGGATTGGCACAGGCTTGTTCCTCGGCACGTGGAATAGCAGAGCGTGCATCTCCACGCGATCTCGCCGCCCTTCCTTAGCCACTAAACATTATCCTGTCCTCCCTGTGCCAGGTCTCGAAAGCCCAGAGTCCGATTTCGTGAGTAGCCGCGCTAGAGCCAGGCTAAGCCGCACTTACTGAGACTAGTCTATTGGAAGTAATCGTCGTAATGGTGGGAACGCACGTTAGATGGGTCTCGATTTCGTTATGAACTCTCGGCATTCAGCTTTCATTGCGGCGTGGGTTCATTACTGGCACCCACACGTGCGGTTTTCCTAAATGGAGAGGGGGCAATGCCTTTCGTGTCTTCATTTTTTTTGTTGTTGCTTGCGTTTCAGTGTAGTGAGGGACAGTCTCAGTGTTTGTTTGCATGCCTTACTGTGCGAATGTGTGGCGGATTCCCGCCGCATCTAAGCTCAACCCTAAACAAAATGAATAAGGGTAGAGAGGGAGCCTCATTCCTCGGCTGTCGGACTCCGGCTCCCCTCCTTGGGCATTGTTCATTTTTTTTATGTTGTTAAGAATCCCACCTTCCTGCCTTATCGCTATACCGTATCTAAGCTCAGTGCTGCGTCGAAGCTCGTTGATTGTTGCGTATGTTGTACATAAGGCTACAATCGCCTGCATCTTATCATCGACACCAGTATCAGATGGAGTCTCGGCCTACCATAGAGATATGATGGACGCCAGTGGTGATAAGGACACGAACGTAAAAAAAAAAAGCCAAATTGAATGAGAGAACAAAAAAGGAAAGAATAAAATAGTACTGTCCAACCGTCTTCGTTCTTATGGTGAAGGCCCGGCTCAGTGAAACTATTGAATGAGTACAGGGCTGTAAGCTTGATACAGACGTACAGTCTTGACTGCCTCCGATATTCAGAGTTTCAGTATACCTCGTTTTAAAAGCGCAGTGCTGCTAACGTACGTAATCTGCGCGCGAGTTTAGGTTTGTCTTGCGCGGAAACGGCGAGGAATCCAGTCTCGCTTTTCACGAACGGAACAAAAAATTCTAAATAGATTATCCGAACTGCAACAGGTTTCATTCGACCAGTGCAAACGGCCGTACGTCCGGCCCGCTAGGAGTCAGCGCCGCAGAACCCGAGCGTGTTGGCGGTTAGCGACTTAGCGTCGAGCAGCGGCGCGGCGCTCGAGCTCTCGTTTTGATGGCGCCACTTCAGCGCCCCGCTGGACGGCGTCGGCGGCCGCGTTAATGGCGGCCGTGATTAGGAGCGAGGCTGTCGGGACTCGCCTGGCTTCTGTCCGCCAGCCAGGCGCAGAGGAGCGCGTGGAGGGTCCGTCGGTGGCTCGAGCCCTGACGCTCGCGAACGTCGGTATTGTGCAGCGTTGGCGGCGGTGGGATGCACATTCTGAGCCGGGCTTTGTCACTCTTTGCTACAATACCTGGCTGGCAAAGCTTGCGCGCCTTATCTCACTGACAGCGTTCGCGCATGTCTATAGTTCGTCATCAGCGAAAAGTTGGCAGGTCAAAGCTCTGTTCAGTCAAACCAAATTGTGATATAGTCGGACAGAACTCAGGAACGCAGCGGCTTTTTTCCCCGTCAAAAGGCCTCCTTCCAGCCAATGGCGTCGGCCGATTCTCATGAACCTGCTAGGGTGACAATGCAGGGAGAAGCATGACTGTGAAGATGGGGGTCTGTCCCCGATCACGGAGCGAGGGGACTATCCACTTTCATCTGCCACTCCCTGCATTGTCACCCTAGCAGGCTCATGAGAATCGGCCGACGCCATTGGCTGGAAGGGGGGGTCCTTTGACGGGGAAAAGCCGCTTCGTTCTTAAGTTGTATCCGACTATGTGTAGTCTCTATTCTAAACGAACAGCGTAAATGGACGTGACACAAATGATGGAGGCGCAGGACGAGTGTCCTTCTTTTTAGTCTGAAGCAGGACCAACCCCCTCAGCTCTTCATCTTGCGACAGCAGATGACTGATAACGTTGACAAACCATGTGCGGTCTCGAAAACCCAAGTGCCGCTTGTTGGAATATTTTATTTCATATTCTATAACATTTTTATCCCACTCTTCGTCGAGGCCCGAGAAGCGGGTGGTCTGTCGCAGAATAATGCTTGTTTTTCGAGTGGACTACTTGTTTAAATATACTGCGATATTTTATAAATGGTATACGCTGCGCTCCTCAGCGCACTGCTGTTCTTTCCATTGGCTTCATTTAAATGCATTGCTTATTGCATTATTCATTGCTACTACACCGTGACTGAATAAACCACGGTGAATTATTACCGCTAGCAAGGGCTGTGATGCATTGCTTCAGTTCATTGCATTATTCACCTGTCACACCGGCAATTTCTTCGTCGCGACCACGCCATTTAATAGAGACATTTGTCTGTAACTGCAGCACACTTCACTAGGAGAGGTATAGGGCTGATGAAAAATATCACCGATGCGTTTTAGCGCAACCGCCGAGTCAGTTTTACCAAAACTGACCTTCATTCGTATACTTGAATGACTGCCGTGCATGTGTGCATGGACACGCTGATGTCCTGGACAGTTTGCATTTTCGTGTTCTAATGCTAGTTTGGCGCGAAGTTCAAAAACAAAAAGGGGTGCCATTTTGCATCCTGAATGGTCTAAGATGAGAGCGCCATTATTCGCTCAAGTTAAGCTTCCTGGCGTGAGACATTGCTTTCTTGAACCAGGAATCCTCTTACGTATGGATGCTGCACCGAATGCAGGCTCCGTCGAAGAGGATCCTCTAGCTCGAGCGCTTGAATTGAGTCGGTTGGTCAAAGCTGCGACTACTATCACTCGTATTCTTTTTTCCAGCTGCATTCCGGTGAACAGCGCCTGCAGAAATGTACCAAGGTTCTGCTAAACTCGTTGCCGTGCCGAAAGCTGCCATTGTGACTGTGGCGGAACTTAAAAAAGGAAACATAAATAAGAAAAGTAGTGCTGTCGGATACCGTCCATCAAACTTTCAGTGAGATGAGAAAACCGCATAAAAAATTAAATGCATTACTCACACCGGTCGAGAATCTAATTCCGTGTTTACAACACAAATAATTTTGTAGATGCACGCAACTTATTTGTGAACTATCATGATATTTTGTTTTTACAGTCTTCGTTGCACACGGCGCGCACTGTGTGCACCGCATACAGTGGGGGGGCTGGTGCACGGTTGTCGTAAAGAATGAACTGCGCTAAGACACTGCTCAGAAAGCAGTCTTGCGTAACACTTACGTCGGGTGACAGGTTTGCATGTCAGATTGGCTAATACGTCTTCAGTTTCGCTATTCAGGACTTCACGAAGTGTCGCATTTGTTCCGGGAACCGTGGAGGGCTTTTGATTTGTTTCTAGTTCCATCTTTTGCTCTGGTTTCTTTCGCGTTCTTTGAGCCACCACATGCGTACGCATAAAGGGGACGTTTGTCAAAACACATGGTTTCAACATCCCTGTTCTCTTTCTATTTATGCTCTTCTCCGTCTCAACCGTGGTTGCGACGGAGCGTCAACACGCTTCTATGAAACACTTCTGTTTGGTATTTACAGGCAGAGGCGCTCCATAAACTTGGGTCTTCCCCTAAGAAACTACACAAAGGAGGCGTTAACGCGTTGCTCTTAGACGAAAGAGTTTGAGCGGGGTTGGGAATAAAATAAAACGGGAATAGCTTCGCCCCGTCGACACTGTAACCTCCGAGCGGTCGCAGCATACGCCACGTAATCTCGGCTTTGTAGCTGGGCGCGCGCGGGCGCGCGTTTCTTTGCCGTCGTTTCCGCGTGCTTTAGCGCTTCGCGTCACGGTGGTCCAAAGTCTGCGCACCCCGATAGCCGCCGCTCGCTTGAATGAGCTCTTGGCCTCGTCGCTGCTGCCGCGAAGTGTGCGCGCAGAGCGCGGCCATTAAAAATGCAGCTCTCGGCTCGGCCGCGCGCTATTAGAGCCGAGCAGGAAGCGATGCGGTCGCGTGGCGAAGTGTCCTCGCGCCGTGACGGGGCCGTATTCCCCGCGCCTTAAATGAGACCGGGGATGACCGGGCCAGCAGCCTCTTCCTCCTGCGCCTACCAAGTGGGGCGAAGAAGGCACGGCCCTCCGCGAAGCTACGCGGGCAAACACAAGAGTTCGTGGCGGATTTAATGGTGGCTGCTTTGTGAGAAAAGCGCCGGAACTGCGCGAGCCATTTCCGTGGTGGAGTGAGGGGACGACGGAGTGAGGTCAGAAAAACTGTTGGGCTGGCCAAAACAACGGGAGGCCCGGAGAACTGTTGCGTGTGAGACGCGGCTGAAAGTTTTCATTAGTTGTGTTCGCTAACGATTCAGTTAAGCGCTTTATTGTTTCATAAGCCACGCCCCTTGTTTTAAGCGTGCAGTGTAGCGGAAGCGGAGGAATCTAGCAGTCAATACGGTGCTCAGCGCATGAAGTCACATGTGTCGACGCTACGTGATTGGCGAGCGCACTTGCGGTTGAAAAAGCATGGTGTCATCCGGTCAGCGGTAGGGTGCAGCTGTCTAGGAAATAATTTTACATGCAAGTTTCTTTGCGTTTCCAGATGTTTACTGGCTGGTATCATCTATTTTCTACAGGCAATTCGCCATGGCTTATCAATTAAAACGCCCTATCTATCGAAACGGGCTCTAGAACTATTTTACAATTTGGTCTGGGTTAGCTTTTCTTTCGCAGATTCTCTTACAGGCGCTCACTAGAGTCAGAGCGCTTGCCAATAGATGATTCAGGCCAGATGCCCAAAGAAATCCCTGTACCCATTCGTGTGCACGATCGGGTCATGACTAGGTGACGCGCCGTCAAGTCGCGATGATAAATTAAACAACCGCCAAGGCGAGCGACAGACGCTAATTGATCGTGCATACAGAATTGCGATACTTCCTGTTGTTTTACTTGATTTGGCATACTTTCCCGAACCAGCGCAGAAACCCGTTTTTGCATAAGTTTCGTCTCTCTTGTTTCTGTCTGGGGTGCTTCGCTTCATTATTATAGGCTGATCGTTTAATGACGAAAGCGGAAGACCGCGGTGAACCTCCGCCCTGTGTACGCTGTTGGTCTTTACTGCTTCTTGAGGACGCTCCCTGAAACAGTGAACAAAAGTTGGAAAACTGCTAACCGCGCTCCGTTCTTGGGAAGCAGCTCTGGGGACGTTCTCAAACTTCACGACCTGTTCTTTACTTTTGGTTCATTCTTCTCACTCACCGCCGAACTATCGCATCAACCCATTGGTTCCACGTTGGACGAACATTGCTTGACTGACCAACCGTATCCGTCGTCACCCCATTCACTTTCGTGGAATTCCAAAAGGCGCGTGAGCTCGAAGATGGCGCTCTTAACGCGGCGGATATCTCAACTGGGCATTCGCTCCCAGGCGACCCAAAGGCACCGGCGGCGGCGGCGGCGGCGGCGAAGAACATTGCAAAGGTCAGAAACTGCCCGGGCCTCCTTCACCGCAACCCGAACGTTCGCGTTACTGAGACACAAAGCAGAGGCGCAAACAACTTCCACAAAGGATGGAGGAGGCTGAGGAGGAGGCGAAAGACAAACAGAGCCAGCATCCGGGCGGCCCGGCCGGCTGGCTTCCGGTTCGGGCGAGCTCCTTCTTTGGCGTGCGGCGGCGGCGGACCTTGACTGCTGCTGCTAGCTGCGCGCTCGAGCGCGTCGAAAGGGGGAGCCGCCTGTTGGCGTTTCCCAGGGACACGGTCCACTGACCTTTGACCGGCGGCTGCCGACAGGCAAGGCGCGCAACGTGCAACACACACATCGCCACCGCCGCAGCAGCAAGCAGCATTCCCAATCGCAAAGCAGCGACCGACCGGGCTCTCTCTTCGGACCCATTCGCCGGGACCCCCCCCTTTTCTGCTCCCCTGCGCGCACGCGAGGTTGTGCGTGTGTGTGCTCCGCGATCAGCCCTCATGCGTACACGCCAGTGTTTTCTCCTTGGCGTTTCTTTCCACCCGAACTGGGAGCCGCCGTGCACGCCCAAGTCGCCCTGCATACAAAGCGGGCGCTGACGTCGCCGCCGGCTGCGTTGCTTCCAGTACGGGCGACACCAAGAAGTTCATTTTGGAAGGATGTTGAGACTTGCTGCCCGACTTGTTAGGGGAGCTGCGCGCGCTATTCTTGCCTTTCATTACTCCCGCGAGGCTCGCGCGACCGTGTTCGGGGCGCATTGCTCATCTTGCCGGGTCTCTCGGCGGAAGATTCCCGTTGTTTTGCTTTTGCCTTAAATTACGCTGTTATGGCTAGAACGCCTGGCATATACCCTGATGAAAGACGGCATATTTTGGTGCTCACTGCAGTGGTTAACTGGTCTTACTTTCGAAATTAAAAGGCAGCGGCTGGATCGGAAAACGAGAGGGAACTGTGAGGGCTAAAATCATCGCAATGGTTAGCCATTACTTGACTAACGGGAAACAGAAGGTCGCATTTCCGGTATTGAGTAATCAGATCCCTCCCGTCCTCTGCCAGGCGGGAACTTTTTCTTTTCTTTCTGTTATTCTATTCTCCGCTCTCTTATTTTTCCTTCTCGGTGCTGAAGATTATTCCGATACGGAAGTAGGGAACTAAATACACACCGGTAACGAAGAGCAAGACATGTGCACATCCCGACCTCAGATGTCCCGAAATTGTGTGCGCGTGTACACGGCTGTCTGTCTACGAGAGCTAGATTGTCTCCGGGCGTGAAGATCGATCAATGTGTCTAGGAGAGGAAGCGAATAATAATCAAGAGTCGAGGGCACTTCACTCCGACCCCTGATATTGCTCACGTCCATATGTCTGATTCCAGAAAGAAAAGCAGTGTCTGCCTTGGCGGTCGTAGATTCCGGTGCAATGATAGAAGATAACAATATAGCTGCATAGGAAGGAAGAACCTTAGGTTTCAGATAAGGTTTTGCCGAAAGGTCGGCAACAACTTTTTAATGTCGGCTATAAATGTGAGAATGTTATTTTGCGCATTTTTTTTTTAGAACAATACGTGAGTAGTCGCCTTAGGGACAACGCAGAAACCGACTACAAGAAGAAATCAAATAAAAAGGAGTATTCGATTCTGGTAGTGGAAGTTGTTTTTTTGTTCCTTTTTCGCGCACTATTCAACGCAGTCTTATCGACAGCGATGTGATGACAAGAACTAAACTTAAACATAATCAAGTTTGGACCGTCTTATGACGTATTATAATATTCCGGAAGATTATGGCAGGTTTGTTCCCCAAGATTATGTGCACACTGCCGAAGTTGCTATAGTGTGATACGGCAGTGCACATATAGTCGTCTGGTCGTCTGTAGGGCTTGTAGTTTTTCTTCGATCTGGAAGTGTTTCGACTGGGTGAAGGCTATCGACGACACAGTAGAAAATGTAGGTGCTTTCACCCAGGCACCATTTTCCTCGCCAAAGTGATTAACGCACCGGTGAAGAGCGATCGAAACCGAAACTGCTCAGTATACTAACCACGCAACATATGCCCTACAATTCAACTAGGGGCGGTTTACATGCTTATTAACTTACTTGCTAGCTTCATAAAAGAAATTCGACATAATGGTACATATCTGATGCGTCTCCATTTTTTTCGCGGTGAGCACCGCTACATTAGAGGCCGAGGTCTCAACGCGAAAAGCGCATTCGATTTAAAACTACCCCTGAAGCTTTTCTTTTTATAAATGTCTTCAGTTAAAGCGAGAGCAACGAAAATTAAGATAAATGTCTTCGCCGTCGTCGTTGGTCTAGTGCGTGCGAATAAACTGTTGGCTAGCCGGTTTCTTACTGACTATTGTGAGGTGTATCACACTGTAGCGGCTCTTGCAATAAATGGTCCCTTTGTTCCATCAGTAGTAATCAGTGCTATGGTACTGAAAAAGGAACATGTATATTCTTTAACTATACTAAAGAAAGAAGGAAAGCATTCGCAGAAGTTAAATTTGTCTCTAAATAAGCATGCATAACATCTGCTGGTGGATGAGATGCATTTGAATTTTTATTTCCAACAGTCTTGAACGCATTTGTGTCGTTTCTGGGGTGATTTTTCGTGGCTGCACAGGCGGAGGCGCACAGTATAAGAACTAGGCTTGGGCGAAACATAGTAGAGTAGAGAGTTTCCGGTCTACAGAAGGAACAAGGAGTGGGAAATGTAGCCGGCGGCGTCCAAAAATCGCACGGAACAATGGGCTTACAATTTTCGCCAAGGAAGACAGGATGGGTGCGGCCGCGCAGGTCGTAGGCATTGGAGCGCGCAGCGTGACAACGGCTTTTCTCTCACTTGTCCTTTATTGCTAAAGGACAAGTGAGAAAACTTGCTAAAGGACAAAACTTGCTAAAGTTTTATTCGCTAGGGCGCCTGAACAAAGTCTCTTCGCTGCACTACCTGGGTGCGCCAGAATCCGTGCTGAAAGAAAATGAAATGTTTGGCTTCCTATGCGGCAAAATTCTCCCCTGGCACTCGCCTTGGTTGTCAGCTTTAGGGGGGGAGTTGGCGCAGAATTGCGCGAAAAGTTAACTATAAGCTGACTGCTGCCGAATTTTTCTTCATTGGTGGCAGAGCTGCTGTCACCTTTTTGGCTTCGGGTCAAGGCTAAGAACGGCTGGCATGAAAGCGCGCAACGTAGCTGCGAAATGAGTGAACAGCTGCGCAATCCATTTCTTAATTGACATAATTTTACCGCTCATTCGTCGCACGCTTGTAATTTTTTTTTTTTCGTCGACAAACGCTGGAGAGAAGCCACAGCTAGGCGGAGATATTACATCGCGGCTAGTCGAACAAGGCTCCACGCTTTGTAGTACACGGCACAGCATCACGCGCGTCCGGGAACCACGAAACAAAATATCAGAAAAAGAAGACAGCTAGAACACTTCGCCGGGACCGCCGCTTGTACCGCGCTAAAGCCGAGCTCTGCTGGGATCCGGCGCTCCGCCGAAGCCGTATAGTTAAGCCGCCCGAACAAGGCTATAGCATCGGCTGTGCCCGGCAGCTTGTTCGTGGAACGCTATCGACACGTTGAGGAGGAAGGCTCGAGTCTGCGGTGCCGTTGGCAGCAGGCGCTCCAACAACCGCGGCACTCGAGCCCGCCGGCGCGCTGCTGCGAGTTTCGAGCTACGGGGTTCGGCGTTGCCGGCGGCCGCGGGGCTGAGATTGCCAAAGCGCTTCTCCGAGATGCGGCTGCATCTTGGGAAACCTAACTCGAGAAAGAAAACGGAACGAGGCCACCGAGGCAAAAATGCCCACGCGAGTGAAGAGAGAGAGAAATAAAGATAAAAAGAACGCGGTGGAGGGAAAGGGAAGAGACTTGGCTGGGCGTGCGGGCGGGAGGGGTTGCCTGTTCTCCGGGCCTCGGAACGCGACGTTCATTGTCGAAGCAGCAGGTGCGCTTGATGTCCCCGGGCCCGTCCTGCAGATGTCGCCCGAGTTATATGGAACCGAATTAGGCCTGTTCGGCGGCTTCGTGTACGTTCCCTCCGCAAAACAAAACGAGGGAAGCGAGGGGGAACGCGAGAGCGGAGAACGTTTACGTTCCGGGTCGAGTCGAGTCAAAACCTGCACGCCTTATTCCTTTGCTTCCGCGCTGTTAAATTTTTCTTTACCCTTCTAAAGCTCGGGGAATCGGGGCGGGTGGAGGGTCGCGACGAAAAGTTTCGCCTCCTTCTGATTCTTGTTGAGACTTTCACGGCGCCTCGAACTGCGAACGCGGGGCGCGAGGCGAGCGCGTCACACCGAAGCAGCGAAATACCCCAAAAAAAAAAAAAGTTTTGCTCAGATAAAAGGGCGCCGAACATTGGTCTAACTTAAAACCAAGCAACATTTAGAAGCCAGGAGCTAGCGTTAGCTGACCGCGAGGAACCGAATTCAGACTACATTCTGCAGATAAGGAGATACCGTGATTAACGTACCATTTATCCAATCACAACGCCGGTGTTTCGACAGCCAAAGTGTCGGCCAGTCGCTTACTGTCCCAGTAGGCTGAATGTCCAGCAGGCGTCAGATACGGCTTTGCGAATGGTGCACAGTTTTAGCCAGTGAGAGGAAAGGAGAGTAAAAGCTATATACAGCTGGTGTTGAGCCCCCCCCCCCCCCCCCCCCCCCCCCCCCCCCCCTTCCCAAAACACCTCTTACTCCACAACTCTTGCTGCTCACCTCTACTATTTGTGCATGCATTTCTTGTTCAACTCTTTCTGCGTGCGAGCCCGGTTCGACGATGATGCTTTTCCGGCCGCATCGGTGATCGTTTCGAAACGCAACTGATCTTTCACCGCGGCGACGGCACGCAGCGCCGCGTTGCGAGGGCGCGTTTGTTATTCTTGCGAGAAGTGGCGGCGGTGAGGGCGGGTGCTTCCAAGCTCGAAGGCCTTTTTGCATGCAAAACCACGCCAACGGCTCGCTGCTGTTCGAACAACAGATGGCGCGGGGTTAAGGCCTTCCTTATTACATTTTTCCGGTCGGAAGGGCGATCGGGAGAAGCGCGGACCCGGTAAACATGCTCGGGATGCAAATTGAGACAGAGATGCCGTCGTCTCGCCTCCCTCCCATTTCTCGCCAGGCGGGCATGAATTCGCGTTGGCTGGGCGCAGTTTCGAAGAGAACAGAAACACCCGCTGTCGTCTCTCTTCACTGTGTGCGGGCGAGAAATTCTCTTTTATGCCCATTTTGTCTCGAAAGCGAGGAGGAAGAGGGGTAAAGCGGAAGCAGCGGTCTTGTTTATTCTCGTGAGAAAGGAAGCGATGTGCAAAATTACATCTTGATTCGTGCTGAGCGTTTCGTGCCGTGGCTCGAATACGGAACACGGAGAGGAAGAGGCTTGCTTATACGCCGCCAGGGAAGAAGGAAATGGGCTCGGAAGAACGCTTTCTTCACCGCGGGAAGACTGCTTTCCGGCTTTAGAGAGAATATGGCAGTTCGGAAAATTCCAAATGGGTGTTGTGGCTGCTCTATTTGGGGGACATGTCACGCGTAATAATTCATTCTCCCAAATATTTCCAATGAACAGAGCGTTAAATGTAAAGATTCAGCAGCTGCTGTAGAGGTTTATACTTTTCGATTCGGGGAAAAAAAAAAGAGGTTCACTGGGATACGAAATTCTATTACGTACTGAAAATACGATAGTATTAGCAGCTGTTGATGCCTTTACCTGAAGTGACGTCATATCTGCTGTCCGCACTTTCCTGCAACCAATGAGAATGCTCCCATGTCGTGACGTCACTTGCTTCCAGCCAGTCAGCCAATGGGAATGCTCTGACGGCACAATTACATTCCGATGAGGCTTCTAACGCTATATCGCATTAAAACGGACGGAGCGCTACATTTCCTTCACCGACTTGCTCTATTTTCGATCATAACTTTGAAAGAGGCGTCTTTATTCGGTTTTCGCTATTCGGTGCCTCGTAGCCTAGAAAGTTCTTGTGGGAACAGGAAGAACTAAAGTCATATGAGCGACGCGCTGTTTTGGTTAATAATTTATGATTATTTCCATGTGCCGAAGCGGATATGTTCTACACAAATATGCTGATGTACAGCGTATGTGCAGAAAGTACGCCCAGGAAGCTGTTTAGTACAGATGTATGGATCCGTGCGTTAATGATACGAGCACACGTGTGTGCGGCAGAACAAGGGAACATGGGGAAAAAAAAAAAAAAACAGTCTGTCGGCTAAATTTTCACTTCGTGAGATCAATACAAAAAAACCGGTGAAAATAAGCTGAGCCGTAGATGCCTTAAAATCATTTCTCGGTATCAGTGACAATGGTTAGCCGCTTTAACGGGAACACAGCGATCAACAAAACCAATTGGTCTTGCAGTTTCGTTAAAAAGCATGCAGGGCAGAAAATACGCGGCCAGCATTTTTGGCCAGTCTGGAAGTCTCTGAAGGCTGTGCGCCCCGAAATATCGCCAAATAGATTATTTGACACGCTGATCTAGTATACGAATGCCGACGGAGCAGCAGTCTTTCATGCATTAATATAAAACATCGGCAATGTGAACTTCGGTTGGTGGGAGACCGGACAATTTCCTTTCATGCAGAACGTGGCGTTTTTTTATTTTCGAAAATGCGTGTGCTGGTTCTGGGCGTAGTACCAGCCTGCAGTTATAGTGACCCGCGTGACGTCTTGCGCTTGTCACATGTAGTATCGATTATGTATCAAAGTCGACGTGTTTCCTTCAATCGCGCGTGTTTCGTGCGCCCGAATTATTCAAGTTTTCTTATTTTTTCACAAGTAGGGTCTCTTGCTTCCCAAGGCTTAGTGCTTTTATTTTTGTTTATTTTTTCCGGCCTCGAACTCCCAAGAAGGAAAGACTGGAAGCTGAACCGTGTGAGGAAGACGTTAGCGTTTTGCACGAATATTCGATATATATATATAAAAGTGGCGCTTCCAGCTCATAAGCAACACACAAGTGGCGTAAGAGGCGTGACACCGCCAATTAGGGACTAACGATTCTTTTTTTTTTTTTGTGGATGGAGACGAAATATAAAGACACCCGCGCGCTGTGCGACGTTAAAACCCCAAATGGTCTAAATTATCTTGGAGACCTTCAGAACCGCTTCTGTCAATGCTTATGTGTCACATCGGGACCTTAAATCCCACAATTTACAATTTCTTTTTTGCTAGCACAGTTTTGCTAATAGCGAATAAATAAATAAATAAATACACTATTGAAAAATTAGCATTGCCTGTTAGCAATGCGATAGCATTAGAGGCTGTCAACGCTTTTGCCGGAAGTGACGTCACTTCCAGTCTGGTGACGTCACTTCTCTCCAGGCAGTGCATGAATTTTATCACCGACGACACATATTTTTACCTCAGGAGGTTTTAAACGCTATTGCATTAGTAAATAGCCCGACTGACTGATCAATCGCGCTAGGACAACTATGCTAAACTTGTTCGGGTAAATCGCTAGTCACTAAATATCAGGAAACACTGTTACGTAAATATAAGCGTTTCCTCATTTAGGGCCACAGCAAATTTTATTCTTGTTGTTCGAATGAACTGAGCAGTCTTTTATAATTATTCCCCGGGGGTTTCTTCTCTGCATAATGACGTTTCATTTTTTTTTTGCTCTCGTAATGATTGCAATTTCACTTGCTGCCGGACCCGCGCAGCAGCTGTGTTCATTTAGAGCTGGCCACCGTGCCGACCAGTGAGCCGTCGGCGGCTGCTGGTTGCAACGCTTAAAGGGGACGGCAGTTAGAAGTGAAAACTATCAAAAGAGCTGCTCACAGGGCCCCTGCCTGTCTACACAACATTATTCGCGGCCATTGATTTTTCCGCGAGGCCGTTTCTTCCTGAGCGCGGACGCGACAACACTGGTTGCGACTTCATAAGACTGCAGAAGGAAGACAAAGGTTCCCTGCTGAAAGTTTCATATCAGTCGCTCGTATGGAATTATTGAAATATTTAGTCCGTATGAAATAGAAAAAATATTGACATCCATACGTTCTCTGAACGGGGTCGATAAACTTTCTATAAGATTTTTATAAAGCTTCTATGAAATGTGCATGACGTCGTATCGTATAGAGTGCGTAGGTTTTTATACGCGCTTTCCATATCACCACACCGAATCTATACACTTCATATTGACACCGTATAATTGATATAGAAATATATGGAATTATGGGACTCGCCTTATGTAAACTTTCAATAGGGTTGATATGCCAACCAGTTTAACCGCTTATTTCGTTACTTGTTTGCGCAGGGCGTAGTGCTTCGGTTTATTGGCCCACAAAGTTATACTCGCATTTCATTCGCCATGACATAGGCAATTCTCCTTCTGATAGGGCTCTGAAAGGGGTTAGCTGTGTCGAAATGTTCGCCTCCTAAGCGATCATCTAGAAATGGCCTAGAAAACCTGTGACTTTGGCCTTTTATTCGCTCTAAGAGAATGCACTTGTCGGGTAGTTGTCAGAAAAAAAAAAAATCGTAAACCTTCGATCGTGATGAGCAGTTGCTTCAAGCAGTCGACACAAGAAACTTTTGAAATGCGCGTGCAGAGTGGTTCGTGACTGGACAGTGCCTTTTTCGCGACCGGTCATGATTGGGCTATACGGTCCCAACGGCCGCCATGATTGGTGGGCACCCGTGGGGCGTCCTCTTGCGGGCCAGTTTAATGCGCACGCAAAGAAAATTTCAGCGAATACGACCCTTGATGCCTGCAGGAATCTGCGCTGAAAAGTTTCTATCGTTCTCAAGCGTATTCGGACTGAAGAGAAAAGGAGCCGGCGAGTCGCGCTGAGAATAAATGTTGAGACCGCCAGATACCATTTATAGCCATCGACAGCCCATTTTCTTAGCTCGAATCACATGTCTTATAGCGTACCTTAGAGAAGCAGAGAGCGGTGCGCGAGCCACCGGTCCTGCAGCCTTTTTATGGCATCACTATCCCCTTCCGAAATACAAGCACCGCGCTCGGGGTAAAATAAACCCCTTCAGAATTAGGTAAAGAAAAAGGCCGCCCACGGTGTCACTAAAGGGCCCCATTATAGAAGTTATAGGATGAAAAGAGAAGCGGGAGGCTGTCTTTCCTGGAAGAGAAACCAAGCCTCCGGCATTTCTGCTTCACACACACACGCACACAAGCACATTTTCTTTGGTATTGGTTCATCAGCCGAGTGAGCAGCACTGAACACCGAGTCGTGCGACCGAGTCGTGTAAACAAAAAAAAAAACAAAAAACAAAAAAGGCAAGAATGGCGAAATGGTCTCAGCATCGGTCCAGCCGTAATGAAGGTACGCCCAGTTCTTTCTTTCGTGTCTTTTACGCTGATCCGGCCTTCAGAACACCGGCAGCTCCCGCGTGCGGACGTTCGGATTTTCGATATTATAGCTTCCATAGTTCAGCTCTTTTAGGCCCTTCTTAACCTGACTCGCAGCCTTGCGCGCAAGCGGCCCTTTTTACTCCGGCAATTGGGTCCAGCTATTGAAAAATTTTCAGCCATAAATAAACACTGCTTCTACTACTATTTTCGCCGACGCTGTCTACTGTATATCGCTTGCTGCCCCCCCCCCCCCCCCCCCCCCCCCCACCCCAACCCCCTTTATACGGCGTGGTTTTTCAAAACGAGAGAAAAAGAAATCGGCAGCACGAAACCGTGTAAAAAAGAGAGGGCAGAAGGTGAAGCCATCCTCGAGTGAGCTATGTTGGTCGTTTTTCGTTGTTTCTGCGTTTTTTTTTCTCTCCGAAAAGAGATGGAGAGAGAAACCGAAGATGGAAGGAAAAACGGGACCAGGTAAACACGTGGTAGCGCGAGAAAGTCGATAAGGCGGTAAAATAAGCCGTCGACCTATGGGGGTTGCCCCCGGATCGCCAGGTTTACCCCCTCCCTTCCTCCCTACCCCGGCCTCGGGCCAATGTTTTTTTTCTTCTCTCTTTTGTTTAACGCCGGGCCGCTCTCCCGCCTACTGCGCCGGCTTTGTTTTGCGTCGCCTCGCACTCCGCCCCCGCTGCCTCCCGTGTGAACTGTTTTTCAGATCAAAGTCGACGCGACGGCAGCGCCGGGTGTGAGTTTCCCCTGGCTTCGGGGCAATTCCCGGACGCGCGCCGCCCCGCTTTCTTGTTGGTGGGTGTGAGTCCCTTTTTGGCGCCCCGGTGTCACCTCCGGCTTTCTTTCCCTTTATCTTTTTTGCTTCCCCTGGAGATGGGGAGCTGCTTCCCTTTCTTATTCATTCTTCCTTTGCTTCTCCGGTGCTCGACGCCTCGGGCGGTAGAGCCGCCGTACTTGATCCTCCCGAGGCTGCATGGCGACAGGAAGGGAAAAAAGGAAACAAAAAAAGGGACTGAAAGAAGGAATAAAGAAGGGGGCCCGGTGTGTTGCTGCAACAAGATCAGCAACCACCATGCGTCTTGTAGGCCGGCGGACTAGCTTCTCTCTTCTTGCTGACACCTTCGCCGCTTTTTCCTCCTCGGATATTACACCTCTCCGTCTTGCTCGATTCCCGCTTCCTTTTGTTTTTGGCGCAAAAGGGACGCTCCCCAAAATGCGAGCGCGCACGGAGGCGGTTCGTATATTATACGGAGAAACGGGGCGTTCGATCTTGGATCTGAGGCTGTCATCACACTCGGCGCTGTTCTTCTTCGCCGAGCGAAAGCAAGGGGCGGCCACGCTTGCCTGTGTGTGTGTGTGAAGGGAATGACTCTCTTGCTTGTTTTTGTAGGGCGTTAATAAATGGGAACGAGGAACTTTTTGCCGCGCTGTATATATAGAAAAACGGTGCAGAAGCCTCCGTCAACTATACGCGACGCGGTAAAGAACAAAACACAAATGAAAACTGAGCGCGGCGTTTACAACCTGCCATGCCTGTGACATGACAGGAGCACTCGAGCGAACAACGTTTATGAGCGCTTCTACGACGTGTCTTCCTTCGAGCCAGACATGTTGCGAAGGGCAGGAAAGGACAAGTTGTTAGCGCGAAGCCTTCGACGTGCCGTTTTAACCTCCGCGTCACGTTCAATGAGGTCTTCAATCAGCAAAACTTTGTGTCGTACTGAGCGCTTGAAAAAGGAAAGCTGCGCCCTTTTTCTAATTCTGTGATTGCTGTTTAACATAATGCAGCCGGTAACAATGGCAAGCAAAAAAAAAAAAGAAAGAACCCGAAAATTTTAACACCTTTTGGTGCCGTTCTGCAGATGAGAGACAGAAGACAGCGGGAAACAAATTGGCGGGGAAAAAAAAAAAAGCGCCGCTTTATGGGAACGCGAGCACACAAGACAAATGGCTGCAGTAATGTGCCCCTATTTAAATACTGTGCGCTCATATTTGTGGAATTTAACTTGAATTTAATACTCAGATATTTTAAAAAAAAATTAAAGTAGGCTGCGCCCTGCCCGGAACGACAAATCATTGCACGTTCTCGCAATGGGAAAAATAAATGAATTAGAGAGGTCAAAGTATCTTGACGCAAAAACAGAAATGGGTAGAAAAAGAATCAGTCTACGCCTTTAAGCCTATCAATATAAAGATGGCAGCTATCCGATGTTTCTAGAAATGCATGGTCTTTAAATTTCAGGGTCTCCGCTTTTACGTTGCGGTCTTTTTTATCGACTCCTGAAAACTTTTATGAAAGCTCAGAAAAAAAAAAGAACATTATTGTCTGTTTGTTCCTTACCTTGTTAGTGAAATTAGGTTTAGGTTTATGTGGTTTAGCGTCCCAAAGCGACTCAGGCTACGAGAGAAACCGTAGTGAAAGGCTCCGGAAATTTCGGCCACCTGAGGTTGTTTAAAGTGCACTGACATCGCACAGTACACAAGCCTCTAGGATTACTCTTCCATCAAAATTCGATCGCCGCGGCCGGGATCGAACCCGCGTCTTTTGGGTCAGACCAGAACCACTGATCCACCGCGGCACCTTGTTAGTGAAATTCAGTGATGTATTATTTTGTATGACAGTATCACACACATTTGACAGCATATACGATTCGGTGTTTTATGCTGAAGGATTTGAAAGTGATAGCAATTTTGTTTTTTTTTTTCGATCATTCGTTACTAAGCAGTGTCTTGTAAAATGAAGATACTTCTAATACTCTGTGTTTCTCTGCTCCTCTCTGTATCTTCATTTTCTTTTGAAGTTCATATGAACGCGCACAAAGTGCTCATGTGCACAAAGTGCTTGCCATTTACCGTCTGTTTCATAACTCCGCATTGCAGCAGAGTGCTTTGTGGCAGTTTGATCGACACTCACTTCATACTGTTAAAGAAATGACAGGGTGCACATGAATCAGGAAACACGCTAAAATATATGAGAGTAGCTGCAGAAACGCTGTCCCAGATTATAAGTGAAAGGAAACGTTTGTTTAAGTATGCGTTAATCCGACGAACCACCAACTTGTTCAGTGGTTATTATTGCGCTAACAAAAAAAAAAAGAGATGATCTACTCCCTCTCTCTGCAAACAGGCATCGCTGGGCACGAAACACGCTCAAGGCCGTGCGCCTGTAGTATCGCGCATAACACATACCCAACGCCAGCTAAGTTACACCAGTGGTACCCTACACTATACTCTCCGCAGTGCCCGCACTGTGGAGAGGTAGCTAACCTCTACCACATGATGTGGGCATGTCAATTTAATCCCTTAGTTGACCCCATTCCCAACCCCTCGGAGGAGCAGTGGGAGGCTATTCTGCTCAGCGATGATCCTGACCCTCAGCACTGGCTGGTGGGGAGGGCCAGCGCAGCAGCAATAACCAGTGGACTACCGGACTAGGCGGCCCACCCACATGTTCTAGGAATGTCCAGCAAATAAATATGTTTTCAATCAATCCCTTTCCTGAACTGATTGATCTCGTCGGAGAACATAGGCGGAGGCTAGGTGATGCTTTCAATTATCCCCAGTTTGTGAGAACAGGCAACCCGCGAACAGGCAACCTGCGAACAGGCAACCCGCTAACAGGCAATGCCGCGAGGCGCGGTGTGTATGCATAGAATTCGGGCTTGTACAAACAGATGTTTCCACAATTGAGCCGATAACCACAGCTGGAGCAGAGTGGGATGATAGGCGCCGAGGTCCAGCCCCAAAACTAACTTGGAACCAACCACAGATGCCGATACGAGATCGAGCCCGTGGGAGGAATACTCGTTTTGTAATTTCATACTTTCTTAACCTGTCTTGCAATGCATAATTTTTTTTTTTCATTCCTTTCCCTTAACTCCGACGGAGTTTATATCGACACCGCCTGTTCAAGTTACCGCCTCTAGTTTTTCTTTTTTTCGCGGTTTTAGTTTGGTAAATAATAAAATGTATATAGCTCGACGGCCTTTTTATTTCCGTTATACAGTCGTCCTACAGTAAGAACATGTAGATTCACGGTAAAAAAAAAAAAAATTGCACTGATAATTCCTTTTCGAAGAAAGGAAATGGCGCAGTAATTGTCTCACATATCTCGGTGGACACCGGAATCACGCCGTAAGGGATGGAAGGAAGGTGGGGGTGAAAGAAGAGAGAAAGAGGTGTCGCAGTGGAGGGCTCCGGAATTTCGACCACCTGGTGATCTTTAACGTGCCCTGACATCACATAGCACACGGGCGCCTTTTTGCGTTTCGCCTCCATCGAAACGCTGCCATCGAAGTCGGGTTCGAACCTTGGTTCTTCGGCTCAGTAGCCGATCGCCCCAACCGGCTTCTGGGCCGGAATACCCGGCTTCGAGATTCACAGTCACGAAAGAAAAATTTCTCCGTCGGCTATAGGCTTGCACGCACGAAATGGAACATGGTCCTATATGGCCGCGTTTCCTTTCGCTTTTCTATTCGGGGAAAGCATAAGAGAGCTGTAGAGCGCAGAGCGCGAGAGGGTTTCATTCTTTCGGGCCAGCAGGCTTCGGCTAATCACGCACCGAGCTGACGCCGGTGGCGCTGCGGTCGCCGCCGACTGGGACGTCTCGATGACGCGCATCGCTCATAATTACGGCACGCGAACGCATCGGATGCATCGTATTTCCCCGGAGAGGCACCGGATAGCCCGACGATTTCGGTCCTGGCGGTGCTCGGTGCGTTCGCTGTTTGTTTTTTTCCCGATCTCAGCTGGCCGCCGACGAAAACAAGAAGCGGTTTCGTGTTCTTACTTTTCCGCGATGCATCGCAGTGATGGAGCCGTCGCGGCAACGGGACGTCTCTTCTTCGCGCGCGCGCGGGAGAGCCGAATCGGATCACGGCCAATTTTCGTCTCCGGTGTCAAATCGTTCACGGCGCGCGCGTATAAAGAAACACGACGGCCGCGCCGTCTAGGGAGCCCTACGCGCTGTGGGATTCTCTAGGACAGCTCGTGCTGCGCCATCGCTCAGCCGAGGTTGGCGCCTTTCCGTGTGCCGCTGCTGCGCCTCTGCCTTTGACGGAGTGCCGCTAGAACGCACGGGGCGAAACTGTTCATCAAAGCGTGATGCAACCCGGTGTGATCAACGACTCACCTCCGTTCGCGGTTCACTCGATTAGCTCAAACTTTAACTAGCAACTGATTAACGTTGCCGCACATGCGGTTTCCGCTGGTAAGTTTTAAAGCACACCTGCTCTGGTCTGCGGCCTACACGGCCAGGCGGTACTGAAGTATTTCACACTGTCGCCGCCCGTCGCCATCCTCTTCAACACCCCTCACCCTTATCCCATCCTCACCTAATAAAGTTATTACCACAACCACTCTGTCGCCCTCCAAATGTTCCGTAACACCGATGTGCGTACTTTAAGCGATGTCGTTTTTACGTCGAAATGAGGTTGATTACGTTCTGAGACGACTGCACTCTTCTCTTCTCTTCTCTTCTCTTCTCTTCTCTTCTCTTCTCTTCTTCTTCTTCTTCTTCTCTTCTCTTCTCTTCTTTCTTTCTTTCTTTCTTTCTTTCTTTCTTTCTTTCTTTTCTTCTTTCTTTCTTTCTTTCTTTCTTTCTTTCTTTCTTTCTTTCTTTCTTTCTTTCTTTCTTTCTTTCTTTCTTTCTTTCTTTCTTTCATTCTTTCTTTCTTTCTTTCTTTCTTTCATTCTTTCTTTCTTTCTTTCTTTCTTTCTTTCTTTTCCTTTCTCTCTTTCTTTCTCTCTTCCTTCCTTTCTTTTGCTCGTATGCTCTTCAGTTGAGGATAATCTTAGCATTCTACAAATTACCAGCATGTTGGTTGCACTTATGATGACTTCAATACTGAAAAAAAGCTGTTTGATGCAATAACCTCACGCAGGCTTTGTCATATAGATGTCATACAATTTTATAACGCAAATGACGTTTTCATGACAAACGTGTACTTTTGTAAGAATGAATAATTTATATCTCATTTTTTATAATTGTATGACATTTGTATGAGAAACCGTGTGAGGTTATTGCATCATACATCATTTTTCAATACGGTTGCCGTGTCTGTTCGGTTCGTGCCAGCGAGGGACCCTTTAAACATTACAAGTTACGCCAGCGAGACCATTAAATAAAACAATCTAGATACAGACAGCAAAAGCGCTGACATTTGCTCGGGTGAGGCGAAGGAGCTCGATGTGAGAAAAACGTTTAGGAATGACCCGCGGGATTACGCGGTGAAGCGAAATTTGATCTCTGATAGTTCTAGTTCGCAAACAGAGAGAGTAAGACTTTTCCCCATTAGTTCCGGCTCGCTCACGCCCCTTTTTCTTTTCTTTTACGCTTTTGCAGGTGACGTTCTATAGACCGCCAACTTGGTTTTGAAGCCAATGCTGAAAAGTCCTCCGAGGCCAACAAGCTACGGCATCGCAGTGCTCTTTCCGGGCTCTCCGCCCCTGGAGCCATGCCCGGATAATTGGCTGTGACGCGCCTTTCTCGCGTCGATCACCGTAAACGTGAGTTGATCGGCCGGAACCAACTTTTCCGTGTGGAAACGCTCCGTATTTTTATATCCTTCATTTTTCTCTCTTTTGACTGTTTACTCTCGTAATGTTTTAGTCTATGCAGTCTCAATAAAATGAAGCCAGACTGCTGCTCTGCGCGGCAATTAACATTGCGTAGTTCCTGCAACGTCGATGAAGCTATTTTGAAAGCTTCGTTTCGGCAGCCTATGTATTATGTGTATAATGCGGTTACATACTGACTTCTCGTCGCAGCCTCGTAACGGAGCACGTTTAGACGGTTACGTCATAACTTTTAGCGTAGCTTCTTTGTGTAATTCTGAACCGACAACGCATAATCTGTCAGAAAACAAAAACAGTCAATGCTATAGTGTGTCAGAATAAGCTAAATGTAATGCCTACTGACTGTCATTGACTACAGTTTCATTACGTCAGCCCAAAGCTTCTTGACCTAGTAAACTAATACCCGCTTGTGGCGCTTAGAGACAAGGCTGAACAATTTAAAACATAATTTTTCTACAAGGGAATATCGCTTTCTCGTGGTATGCAGCGTCTGCAAACGCTAACACCAAGGACAGGACGACTATCGTGACTCCTAGGCTGCATGGAGTGGCAATAATGAGAGTGACATCCACCGATAAACAGAGGTTTTATTAAAATTATAGTTGAGAGCACTAACGTGGCTTCAAAAATACTGCTAATACTGCTAAAAATACTAGTAATAATACAGATACTGGCAATCGCTTTTATCGGCAGCAGCGCTGACGACGGCAGCGCCAATGGTAGGGTAGCAGCAGTCTGCCTTGTGAAAGCATTTGAACAAATGATAAGAAAGTAGGGTTGGGCCGTGTAAGAAACGGTGACGGTTCGCAAGGGAAAATAATTTAGGTGTGGGAAGTTTTTTTGATCAAAAATAACGCTGCGTATTGCACCCAGTCTTATTTATAAAGTATTAAGTGCAGTGTATCATTTCCAGGTGGCGTAGCCCAACTGGATCAACTACTCGGAGAGTCGAGAAGTTTTAACACAGCACGGCGCAACCATCGGCTCTCGCTTGATTTTGTTTCTTGGAAAAAACAGCGCTTAACGAAAGGACAACGAAAAAGAGTACAACAGGACCGTTGTCCTGTTTCCGGTGTCCTGGACCATTTCGTTGTCCTTTCGTTAAGCGCTGTTTTTTCCAAGAAACATGTACCAACTAGCTCAACTCTCCGTTTTATTGATTTTGTTTAGAGATTTAAAATATAAATTCTTGTCAAAACAGCTAGTTCTGCGCTCCCTATACTGATCTTGGGGTAAGACCTAGAGAGATGTGTCAATTTTCCATTCTCTTCTTCGGCAGGGTAAATGGGAAAGCACGAAAGAAGGTGGTTGTGCGTCTAAACTGGACTAAAAAGCTTGGGTGCATGCTCTATTTATTTCTCTATTTATTTATTTTAAGATGCTATCAGTTCCTAACTGGAATATTTACAGGAGTCGGTTGATGTACAGGAGTTGAATGCAATCAGGTATACATTCAGAGAAAAAAGAAATAAATATTATATAATGACGAGGAAAAGCAGTACTATGTTTTCAACATTTCAACAATTTTGACAATTTCAAGATTATTCTGAGTTTAAGCTTAGGACTGTTCGTCCAAGCGACGAAAAATTCAAGGTGACATAAAACCGTTGTCTTTAAGGAAGTCTCTCCTTCGAATCTACAGCCCCATTGTTTCTTCCGGCATTTGTTCTCAGAAAAACTAGCTTTTAACAGTGAGATATCAACTGAAGTGTATATAGACACCAGGCTTTTGAACGCTGATCACCATCGTCACTCCTCCGCGTATCCTCGCATACGTAGATGGCGAAATCAAAGCGGGCGCGTGTACGTACGCATACGAGTCCGCAGAAAGTGCAGAGGGGGAAACCACTTAGGCGGAAAGCCCTTCTTTGTCAACAAACAGGCGCTTCTTCCTCGGAAAAAAGGACTTGGCAAACTCCGCTCGTCCGTTTTCCCTCGGCAGCTGCCCGGGCGGACTGCGAGATTATGACCGCGAATTGGTTTGAATGCGGCCGTTGGCAGTCGCGATTCGCCAGATAAACGGCGCCGGGTTTTAGCGAATCAAGGCGCGTCCGGACCCCACGCCGGAACACAATAGCCTCGCTCCGGTCGGCTGAGCCACGTAGCCGTGGAGGGGAGGAGGAGGAGAGGGAGCATCCTTCGAAGAGGGAGAAGGAAAAGGGGGGGAGGCTGCCGGAGCCCGGGCGGCGGCGCGCCGGCTCCAAGTAGCTTTTCGTCTCGCGAGGATTTGTAGGCTTGCGCTCCAGACCCGGCGCGCGTGATCAGTATTCCTGAGACGCGAGCCCGCTTTGCCCTCTTCGCGTCTTTATTGTTATTTTTTTTTTCTTTTTCGAGCGAGTAGCGTGGGCTGTGGTGCTGCTCCTTCTTCTCTGCCGCTCAGGTTTGCCTCTGCACCTCTCTCAATTTCCCCGTAGGTTCCGGCACCTCTGCAAAGGCTGGGGATTGCCCCCTTTTTGGCCGGATTCTCCCTCTGATTCCCTCGCTTTCTCTCTTTTTCCTGGCGCTCTCATTTCCGAGCAAAACGAATGACGCGGAAAGGCCAACGAGCGTGAAAGAAAGCGAGAGAAAGAGGACTCTGCCTAAACACGGCTAGAGAGAGCCGCGCAAAGACTTCGAGATCCGTCAAGACAGACCAGACTGCCATTGTGCCCCCCCCCCCCCCCCCCCTCCCCCCTTCCCTCTCCGCTTTTCGTTCGTCCCTTGTCTATTCACCAATCTTCGCTTTCTGTGCACTTTTCCGCCTTCGGCTGGCACGTAACAGCGAAAAGTTTGCGGGCTGACGACGATAGAACGAATACAAATGAATGCGAAGGAAAAGTTCGGTAGGACAGGATGAAAGGCTCCCGAGATACATGGATGGGAGGTAAAGCAACGCTGGCAGCTTTTGATGCTTGTCCATCGGAGCAAAATCGATGGCGACCCGTGTAAAGAGGTGGCAGGGTGTTTGTTCTCGTTTTCGAGAAAGGAAAGAGCGCGTTGGAGGGCTGCAGGGAGATCGGCGCCTCCGCATTTGATTTTCCGCCAGATAGATACGGAAAAGAACGCGTAGGCGGGACTGTCGTTGTCTTTCTCGCGATGCTCGTGCAAATCTCGGACGCGCCGCGCCCATGCATGCATCGGCGGCGTTACCTTATTTCTCAATGTTGTGCAGGGGTAAGTTAGTGGACTATAGTTTCGGTACAGGCTTATTATCCTCTGAAAGCACGTGTTATGGCAAATTCTGTTTGCCGTCCTTGTGCGTGTGTTTAATGTTTCACCCATCGTCGATGTCCTTATGAAGCATCTGGTAACGGCAGGAGCAGGGAAGAAACGCGCAATGTTTGTCGGTGCACCGTGGTAAAAGAATGGGCGGTGTTTAACCTAAGCACCTGCATGTACTTAAAGTCACTGGAACACATGTACACAGACCTCGGCACCCCTGCGGCTGTTCTTATGGAGCTGGGACGCTCGAAATAGGATGCTCGACAGAAAGGTAGCTCGCCTGCCTGAGCTAGTTTCCAGCGATCGACACTTCGACGAACGTAAGGTCTACGCCTGCGCTCGAGTCCCTTCGTTTGTGCAGTACAGTTCAAACATTCGTATATGCTTTCGATCGAACATGACGGTCACCCCACGAAATAAGAAAATAAACAGAGTAATCGATATTCAGCACACAAGTCCGCGAGCATGTAAGTAAGATTATGGTTTTACCTCGCGCTAAATATGGATACCGGTTGGTGGCCCGGCTATTATGTATGTATCGAGGCCCTCCACGTCGTTAGTCATCTTCGCGTGGCCCTCACAATATATTTCTGCAGTTATGCCTTCCGATAAATTACATTGCAATTCGCTTGGAAGGCTGGCAGTCACAGTGCTACAATATAATAATGTTCTTCCCTGAAGCGGGTGCAAACAGACATATTGATATAGTGATCACCTAAAACATTCTGACGGTAAGATCAGCAGTCGCTGTATTTGCAACCTGAAGAGAGGTCATACGGAGCGTCGTTATGGTACAAAAATGCATCAGTTATCGTACTTAAGCAAGGAAATAAACTTGAAAAATGCGAGCATTATCTGAGAGGGCTGGAAAGGCGTTTAGTACGCAGGCTTATAACTCCGACTATCGTGTATCAGAAAAGGCGTCCCGCACGACTGCTGGCCGATCGAATATTGCAGTGGCAAAATATGTGTCATGGCAAGATCACATCAATCACATTTATACATTACCGCTCATGTAAATCCACAGTAAATAACAGTCACCGTGGCGGTATACGGGCTTTTTCGTCCAGTGCGATCCGAAAAGAATTAAGAATTTATTCAAACTGTGTGCTTAGGTGAGCAATACAACTTACATCTTTTCCCCAGAATAAAATAAAATTGCCATTGATTTTTCTTGAGATCATCGGCGGACGAGAGCGCAAGCTAAAGTTTGTGGACCACACATGTTGTTGAAATGTCAAATGTATTCGAGAAGTAGCTAGACGTGTAGACGCAAACTGAACAGCGCGCCCTGTACAATGAAGAGCGAACATCACACTGCACCAGCAAGTTTCAGGGTCTTTGGGTTGCCTACATGAAAACTGATTTTTTTTTTCTGGCATACGCGGTCCGCAATCTTGCACACGCTTACTTTTCCAACAGATAAGCGCACTTTTAATTTTCCACCGTATTTACTAGTCGCGCATGTAAATTAGTTGTTTCCTCAATATCTGCCCCCGAAAGTAACGAGCGAGAGACTTCCGCGTTCCCTACACTTTCCTTTGGTTAGATTAGAATCCTGCTTCCGCTTTGCCAACAGGAATTCGTCTTTCCTGTTGTGCAAAGCGAAGGCAAGCATTCATGCAGATTTACTTCCAGGGCTGTGTCTACACACGCATTAGGTTTGGTTTGGTTTATTGGGGTTTAATGTCCCTAAATTTAGCGACTCAGGCTATGAGGGACGCCGTAGTGAAGGGCTCCGGATAATTTCGACCGCCTGGGGTTCTTTAACATGCACTGACATCGCACAGTACACGGGCCTCTAGAATTTCGCCTCCATCGAAATTCGACTACTGCGGCCGGGATCGAACCCGCGTCCTTCGGGCCAGCAGCCGAGTGCCGTAACCACTGAGCCACCGCGGTGGGGCACACGCAGTTAGGATGGAAAAATAGTTCTCATCGGCAGCTGCTTGAAGAACTTCAAACAAATGATATTTAAAATGGCTAATCACAATCCAGGGACTACAGTCTTTTCTATTGGAACTTAGAAGCTGAGAACTACGCGTTATTCACTGTGTTCATTTTGTAATGGGCCTTTTTTTTTACAACATTTACGAGACTAGAGCTTGAGAGGTCATCCTTATTTATTTATTTATATGAACAACAAAGGAGAGCTTGATGTCGCATAGCGGTTCCGGCTACTCCTTTTCACCACTTCATAGAAACACCTTGGTCTGACGATATACAGCTCAGCATAACATAACACAAACACTAACAGTACGCAACATATAAAACAAAGTAGACGCGTCAGGAGAAGTAATATTAATGAACGAATCTAAACGCTGTGAATGTTATAAGAGTACACAGTACAATATATAAGAGAGAGGTAGAAAGGTCATCCCTCGTGTTACACGCGGTGAGATTGAGCGCTGCGCAGCGCGAATATGGCGAGCTGAATATGCGTGCCAACAGGAGCCGTCCAAGCTTCAAAGGACGGTTGCGAAATAGGGAGGGCTGCGGTGGGCCACTCGAGCACGTGGCCACCACTGGGTGCAGTCCGCAGAGAGCTCACTTTCGAGGCCGACTACTGGGGTCGCTGACGATTGTGGGGCTCACAATGCGCCGCCGCGGGACCTAGAAGGATCTCGTGTAAAGCTCTCTCAAAAGGATGACGGCACTTCCGTGTTCCGTAATTAACGGATTAACAATGGCTCCAAGCTCGGGGCCACCGCGAACCGCAGCGAAGCGCGTCGCATTTGCGTTCAGAGGCGCTCTCGTGACGGATCCGACGAGCCTCCTTGCGCGCGCTCTATACCCCGATGAATGGTCTTCACTCTCAGCACCTCTGGGGGTCCTTGTCAGTGAACTAATTGCTTACAGTACCTTTTTGTATTAATGAAAAACTTCCTACTTCTCAGAGACCTCTCCGCCGTCGTCGTTGAAATAGCATGTGTATTCGAAATGCTTTGTATCACAATGGCACAGTGCTGCACTTGAGCCGATGCGTCCACGCCCGCTTAGAGCAGGTGACGCTTCATTCAAACGCGACATTCATTCAGGCGAAATGGAAGGAAATACCGCGTGCGTGACGGCTGTCTTCAGTAGCTCTTTCCGGCACCTGCCCCGTATTTCGTTTTCGGCTGATATGCCTCGGGCGCTATTCCTGAGTGCCGCCAATAAGTTTAGATGAGTTTGGATTGTCAGGATAGCAGGCTCATGGAAATCAGCCGATGCAGGGAGGGAGGGGGGGGGGGGAGTGTCTTTACGGCGAAAAGCTGCTTCGTTCTTGAGTTATACCCGACTATAGCTATAGTGTTGTACTTTTCTCTCGTTTTCTTTTGTTACGCTGCTTTTTTCTTTGCTGGGGGCGCGGATGCTGCGGCAGATAAGGGTGGTGCAACAACGTTGGGTGACATTTATAAAGAAATAAAACAGGCTGTTCTTAAAAATATTATTGCCGCTAAACGTTCTCTACAGAGATTAAAACAACCTGTTATGTTGAAAGTGCTTTCTAAACGCATTTCATCTCGATCAAGTTGTAGGACGTTCAGCGAAAATTTAGGACAGTGGAATTGTCACGTGTACAGTTACAAATCGCTTCTATCACTGAGGCATGCCGATGCAGGTGACCGTTCGATCCCCGACATTGGTGGCGTGCAAACGCAGCGAATGAGACAGAGGCGTCTTAACGGGCAAACAAGGAGTACAAGGAGTACGGGTACGAAGGAGTATGCAAAAACTCTTACAGAAACCGAGCGTATAGGAGTACGCAATTCAAGAACATTTGGCGTCAACAGAAAAGATGACGACTATTGAAGATATCCTATTGTAAATAAAAGACGAAGTTTAAATGGATAAAGAAAAAAGTTTCTCGCGTAATGACGTCAAGTAAACGACCTTGTTCTTCAGCACGCCGCGAAAGCGGCTGTGCCTTCCGGCTTCTGCGGATGAACTTCTTTAACGTCTGATTTGCGCCGTACAAACTGTCCGATCACCCGTTCCCTTTTCCACGTTTTCTTTTCCGACTTTCGGGACACAGTTGACTGCTCACCGAATCAACTCTGTCTCCGTTCTTTCTCTGGGCCGCGCCGTACCCTAGAGCGGAGCTGCAGCTGAAACGGGCGCCCCCTTGTGAGCGCCTTTTGTCAGAGAGGCAAGTTCGAGCTTGCGCCCTGCGAAGAACGCGATAAACGCCTCGCACGACGGCCACTTGTCTACGGCCTGCGAGCAAGAACGAACGGGGCAATATCTCTTCTCGGCGCGGTTGTGACCCGCCTCAGTTGTCTCGCGATAAAAAAGCCAGAGGAGCGGCGAAGGATGAGGAGAGAGATGCGAGAGGAAGAAGAGCAGTGCGCGGACGGCGGACGAAAACAAGCGACCACCAAATCCCGCAGTGCCGGACAAAGCCCGTGGGCCGAGGTCCGCCCACTCTAGAGTCTCCAGCCTGCCGGGCCCGAGCCAAAGGCATCCAGCGCCGGGCCCCAGGATATCCGGGCTTCGCGCTCTCCCGACCGCGAACAGGAGCCGAGCTCTTTGCCCAGAGTAGCGAAGGTGGCCGGGACGGGGAGGAGACGAGAGGAGGAGAGCAAAGGGCGCGGGATAAACTTCCTGCCTCAACGCGTGGGTCGTTGTTTTCGGTTCGATTTATTATATTCCTCCGTGTCCGACCGCTCTTCCGCCTCATATAGGAGGAGACTTTGGCGCGACGAGACCCAGCTCTACAGCGGGGTGACGAGGCGGAGAGCGAACGGCGCCGAAGAAGAGTCAATTGTTGCCAGCCCCTCGGTGAACACGCGAGCCGAAGAATGAGCCGAGAGAGCAGCGCGAAGAGCGTCCATAGGAGTGGAAGAGGGTGGGCGGAATAGAAAGAGGGCAGGAAAAAAAGAAAGGCGCGAAGAAAGGACAGGAAGCGAGACCGGGGTGCTTGACTGGGGGGCCCGGCGCCGAGGGAAGAGATGGGAGAACTTCCGGCCCCGGACGGCGATGCGTCGCGATGCCGCGTCAGCGGAAGACGCACGGCCGCTCGTTCCGAGCGCTAGGTCGTGGTCGGTCGCCGGGTATTTGCGAGACATAGTAGGTGCAGCCAATGGCTTCGCCGCTCGCTAATGGCGCGTATTTTTGACTTCTAAGCATCTCGGAAGCTGACCTAAACGGTACCACAAACCGTGTAAGAAGCGAAAGGAACTGGAATGTAATGAATTCTGGCAAATAAAACAAAAAAGAATGAAGCTGAGGAGTCGCCGTCAAGGGAGAAACGAAAGGTGGGTACAGCGGCACGCGATTGAAGCTATCGGCTTTTCCAGTTTAAACGGGGCACGACTCCTCTGCGATACGGCGCTGATTGAGGAAGTGGATTCTGGCAAGTTTCATATGCGCCACTATCACGCTGCCTCCGCTGCGGTGGTTTATTTGGTGGCTGTGCCTACTGTCTGTGTGTACACGGGTCAGGCCATGAGAGCACAGCGAAAGGCGAATCGAGAGCCGCCAGGGGCTGCGTACGCCCCTAAAGACCTGCCGGCCGTCGCGCTAAAGCAGCGCCGATATGAACTAAATACGGCAGTGGATCATGGGACGAGCCACGTGTCTCATAAATGGAGTGTGCGGCCCTGATGTTCGTACGCGAGCGCAAACGATTTTGAATGGAAACTAACGTTGAAACAGCGGTACCGGGAAGGCAGAGTCAATACTGACCCCGTTTCAGGAAATGGCGGGGCAGGGGAGAATACATAAAAAGTTCACCGCAATTAAAACTCTCAAGTTTATCAAACATGGTCCTTTCGTGTGCGCGGTGCCGAATTGGTCATCAAAGGACACTGGTGGGGTTCGATTACTGAATGGCTCCCGGGGGAAATAACTTGACTGAACCAGCGCCTGTTGCTTAGATTGCTTAAGAGAGATCATGAAACGAAATCTTGTATGACTTGTACAAGTGCTGATGGACGACAACGCTTTTTCCTGGAACTATCCAGAAAAGCCGCTTGTAAAAACCCTTATCTAGAAATTCTTTAGAAGATTCAACTTGTATGAAACGGGCCGACATTTCCTCTTCTGTTAGGACGAGCTCTATCTGGGTTAGCAGCGTTACAACACTGTTTGAAAGCGAAGAAGGAGGCTTCGCTTCAGTGAATTGAAATGAATACTGCCGCAAAGTTCTGTTGCATTTATTAATTCGTTCAGTTCCCTTTCCCGTGTCGCCCCAGACACCCGACATGATCGTATTTCCGTTTCTCAACGCGGAACGAGTTGCCAAGTTCATGCTGGCGCGCCGCAACTGGTTTGCTCGCGAACGATCGGGATCACGCAGCCCAAATTCTATGATGTTCATGATTGTTATCGAAGGCGAACGCGTGTTATATATAAAGTCACGTGCCATGTTTGCCGTCTGTGTGACTGAGAGGCTCGTGTATTCTGACTACGACTGGTGCTTCTCTTTCGATTTTGGCGCAACCGCATAATTTCGATCTGCAACGCTAGGGGGCGAATTTGGCGCCACAGTCCTTCAGCCACGATGTATATGGTTGGAAGGATAGATAGTAACTCCTCTCACTTCTAACATTCCTGTGGCTCCTTGTTTGTTTCTAATACATCTCGCTGTCTTCCCTCGCTCTCTGTGTTCTGTTCTTCGAAGTCTTCAAGTGGTACATGGGAGCAGCACAATATGTTTTACACACAACTCATCACACAATAATACTGAGCTCTACTGAATGGCAGTGAATTGTTATGAGTGTCTTGTTATCTGTCGGCAATATTGTAATTGTGGTGGATGCTGCTTGCTTGCTTTTTTTTTTTTTGAAGCAGCATGTAGTTTTATTGTATTTCAAGTAAGAAAGAAATGATGGGCAGGGAATAAATTGAATTGACTCGACTGTGGAAGGACTTATTCTGCCGAGACAGCCTTCATCTCCAACAACATAGGTTTCCAACCAGGGTAGCACACCTCTGAGAGTGATAAGAAAGCTCTAAAGTTGCCTTATGTCATATGAAGGTGGCAGAAAGTTAGGTGTGCGGATGAGATCAAGAAGTTCGCGGGGATACAGTGGCTGCGGCTGGCAAAGCACTGGGTTAATTGGAGGAGAGACATGGGAGAGGCCTTTGTCCTGCAGTGGGCGTAGTCAGGCTGATGATGATGATGATGATGATGAAGCTACCTCCAGTGTTGCAGTAGGAAATTCTCAGGGCAGGAGTTCGCCACATTAACAGGCGATACATACTTCTGTCGAGCTCTTCTAATGGGATTTCCTCTCATATTGAGTGCTATTAGAATAATGGGTACGATTCTTTAGAGTTTACATACTTTTAACAGACATTTTCGTTTTCTGAATAACCACTATCTCCAATTCAATGCTTTCAATAAACCCCGAAGTGCTCACAAATTCTTTCTTTCATGTTTAGCAGGGCACAGTCTTGATTTGATTAATTTTGTTCTCTTACGCACCAACCCACCGGTGATAAAATTTAGAGGTGTGTGTTTGATTCGGCGGGCAACAAGTACGAGTTTCCCTGCCTACGTGACCTGCGCTGTTTTTGTTTCTCTCGTCTTCTGTTGTTCGTCGTACGCTGCGCTTTCCTCCCTTCATGCACTTTACTACGCTTCTGAGGCTTTCGTGTATTTCTTGTTCGTGGCCAGACGGCGACACTCGTGGTTTAGTTTCGCAAAGGCAAGCAGCATCGTCAAGCGCCGTTTCAGAACGGTTTAGAGGGCTGAGAAACGTGACGATAGCGTACAACATTCCACTGTCTTAGCCCTGGCGAAGAGCTGCCTGTTCTTTCTGCCTTTCCGAAACGCGGCTGACGCGAGTTCAGGCATGCGTACAACCACGCCTGAACGGAGGAGGACGCTGCCCCAGGAAGCTCGAACAAGATTAGCACGTCAAAGCCGATCAGCGGGAGCGCCATATGCGTGTCCAGCATCCGGGTGCATTACTCTTTCTTCCTTGCGTTAACATAAAGCGCAAGAAATCGCGTACCGCAACAATCGGATTGCTTTCGCGGGTCACGTCGCTCGCCGGCCTGCGTCTCCGGTTTCGCATTTACTGAACGCACTGCCTTGGCGCTCGCCTGCGCTTGCATGTGCGTCTATGTGTGGACCTCTAATTAATGCTCGGCCGTCGTTGTTTCGCAGTCCCGCTGGGATGGACAGTTACCTGCCTTAGCTACGCTTAGCCTAAGTCTCTGAGCTCGAGTCGACGCCTGCCCTCTTCGTCTCTGCCGGTCGCAATCACGTCGCCTAATGGCAGGCTAATGAGCCTGATCTCATTAGCCATCCCTGTGCTGTTCCTTATAGAGACACTTCGCGGCGTCCTGTCCGATTCGCGCCGTCCTTCCAGCGGCGGATGCCCCCCTCCACCAGCAAAGCCCCCGCGCCAGACCTCGTTACTAGCCGCCGCGCGATAATGCTTTCAACGACTCTCAAAGCCGAAGGCGAAACGAAGTCATTTTCAACTAAGGCGATAGCTCCGAGCTATAAGGCCCTGAGAGAGCCTGCGCTTGTCGTCGCCGAGGACCCTGCTTTGTGCGCCGTCCACCACTTCTTCGTCGCGAGTTCTTTTTTGTTCTTTTATTCTTCCTTTCGGGGTTTGACTCCCCGCCTTGTTGTTCCCGTCTTGGTCCTCCCTCGCTGTTCTCTCCGCGCACCCCCATCCAGCGCCCGGGTTTTCCTTCGTTCTCATCTCAGCGCCCAGGGGGCGCCCCTTCAATAAGGTATCCGGCCCCAGATTCCCTCAAGGTCCACGCCGGCGACAGCTGACTCCGGCCATTGTGTCCCTAAGACAAAGGCTTCGACGTGTCGAGGGTTGCCGAGCTCTTCGCGATTCCTTAGCGAGCGCCGCGCCCAGCAGACGTCGGAGGAGAGAGGGAAGACGAGGAGGACGCGGAGAAACGGCGGTGGCGGCGTCGGAGAGAAGATAAAGCACCCGTGGCGTGCGCGGCTCTTGGCGCTCGTGTTTTCGTCAAGCACATGCGGCGATAATGAATGGTCCGCTCCCATTTCTCGCGCACGCATTCGCGACGTTCTTCATTACTGTCTTCAGCACTGTTCGTTTGTTTTGGAAGCCTTCTTTTTAAACTTTCGCGTTCTTTTTTTTCCTTTTGGAAACTATTAAAAAAAAAGAGAGGGCGAAAAAGAGCCGCTCTCTGTATTCGCGTGCGTTGAATTTAAATACACGAAAATAAAAAAAATAGGCGGCGAAGGCTTGGTGTTTCAATTTCAACGCCGTCCCTTTCCGTGGGTGAGCTTCCGCCCTATTTCGTCGGATTCTCGATTCACATGACTTCTGCGCAGGTAGTGAGTGGAGCTTAAGAGTTAATTTCAGTTTGAATGTGGGAGCAAAGCATGTCCAAACAAGCCTAATCGGGTCGAATTAAATGAGAATTTATTGAGGTATAAATAGCGCTTGAGCGTGTTCTGTGTAACCAGAGGAGGTATGGCGTGTTGGATTTACTGATCGTCGAATATGTTCGTACCAAATGGGCAAGAAATATAAAAAGGCGCAGACCTATGGACGCATAA
The DNA here is from genome assembly GCF_055824585.1 of Amblyomma mixtum. Classification (NCBI taxonomy): domain Eukaryota; kingdom Metazoa; phylum Arthropoda; class Arachnida; order Ixodida; family Ixodidae; genus Amblyomma; species Amblyomma mixtum. The sequence goes on along the minus strand of NC_143012.1, from coordinate 289,211,730 downwards.
ACTTGAAGCATATTTCATGTATAATTACATGTGCATATTATGCATATAATATAATGAAGGAAAACAGCTCACAACAAAGAACAGGCGACACTGAACAACTGCATCCACGTTGGCTCACAGCTCTTCGTCGGTGCAGACGTGATTGAGGCGTTCTCATTCTCTCGTGTGCAACGCTAAATGGCGTCCTATTTAACCGGACAACTTTGGCTCCTGGTGGAGGATGGTCCGCACGATCGCCACTGGTCCTTCGAATAGGCATCGGTGTTTACATAGGGCCTTGTCCATGTATAATTCCCAACAAATAACAGATGCGCAATCTAAGCGGATAAATCTTAATAGGGCAAGAAACCACTGCAACCTTGTAATAATTTTTGCTATGCATATGTGAGTCGTCCTTAGAGACGACAATTTTTGTTTGCGCGAAGTTCTTTCTATGCGTTTTAGCTCACGGCGTTGCTGTTAGCCCGAGTTGACTTCACTTCTCCCACACTGATCCTCCTGCTATATGGTGCGTAAATTAGTCATGCCCCGGACAGCTCTTAACTGTTAGTTTATTTTTGCTTATGTTCAACAACGGATGGAAAGATATTTCATGCGTCAGCTGCCTACTTACCATGCTGGTTCAAGAAAGAATGAAGTAGCCATCGAGTTCGGTCGAGCTTTTTTTTGTCGTTCTTAGAGGCGACGGGAAAGGAGAAAACTACTAATAAAATTTGTGCAATCATGAACGATACTAGGCCCCTACAATTAATGTAATATTGACGCAGTGACTTGAGCGTAGTACACATTTTTCGCAGTGCACGCATATGTGACAGAGTGTTAGATTTGGGCCGTGATCCGGCTTTCTGAATGTATTTTCCCAGTTTTTAAATCTATTACTTAGAGGTTGTATTGCCTTCGGCAGTGAAGCTCTCGGATAGCAAGTACTTCGCTATGGAGTCGATTTTTATTTTTCAACAAATATTTCTTTCTCTATATCAGTTTAAAAATGAAACAAAGCAACGATTGCTGCCTTAGTTTCCTCAGCACAGCGTGTAAATGCAAAGTGGAATGTATAGCTTCAGAGGGCATAGGCACAAGACAGCTTGCCGGGCGGTGCCGCTGCAAAGTTAGCTTTGTCTCTGGGCGGTGAGTAGAGGCGGTATATACAGTTTGTGCCTCAATTCCTTTCTCGTTTCTTTCCTGTCACTTTTCCTGTTCAGGTTTCAGTTTTTTTTCGTCATTTGTTTGTTCTTGAGGTGGAGGGAGTCCTATTTGTCCTAGAAGAAAGGATGACCTTTCGAATTACTGACATCTCAGTTCGGATCGGTTTTCTTCCGCGCCGTCCGTATCGATTGCGAATTAAGTGACGGGCGGTGCGCGGCGGCCCGGTTCCTCCTGCCCCCATCACATGTGTGCTGCACAGCCTGTTGGAAGGCCGACCGACTGCAGCCGTGCTCTTCCCCATGCGAGCCGTCTCCCAAAAGGGGAGTTTCCCTTCTCGAAGAAAAACTGCCTGCTGGCGAGACGTTCTTCCTGCCAATCCGATAAATATGGAAATGAAGAAGAGCGTGCTCGGCCGTCATACGCCCGGCCTGACTTTGCATGCCGGCCCTGGTACAGCTGCTACTGCCGTGACGCCAGCGACGGAGAAGCTCCTGGGAACGAGGGAAGAAAGGTTGTGCGGGAGGGGAGAGACAAAGGAAATGTTTCTCTAGCCGCTGGAAGGAAAAGGGAACGAAAAAGGTAAAGAAAAACGCGACGGGATAACTGGCGCATAAAGGGGGAAGAGGGAATCACCAAATCAGGTTTCGGTCTCTCTCTCGCGTCCTGCCATCGGGATTGGGGAGAGTGGTGCCGAAGAAGACCCGGTGGGGAAAAGCCTCTGGGACTAAGCAAGTCGTGGGCATCCGAAAGGGAAGGTCCTTGGTGAGGCGTGTTCCGCTCCTAAGACAAACAGAGGGGCCTCTACTGCGAGCCTTTGCACGTTTGGTTCCCTTCTGCCTTGCTTTGCTGGCTTTGCGCCCCCCCCCCCCCCCCTTCCCCCCCTCTCCCCCACTTCATCCCTTACCCCCTCTGGCTCCGTGGTGGTCCCATGCTTGGATGAAGCGAGGAGGAGTGCGAGGGCACCTTCATGCCTCTTTGTATAGACCTGGTCATTTTTTTGCTTTTCGTTTCCTTTGTCCCAGCGTGGTCCCCTCTGTGCCCTTGGATCCGGCCTGTTAGACCGTGAAACAAGGGCCCCGCGTTCCCCAGCGCCACGGCTGACATGGGGCTCGGGCAGCGAGGAATCCTAGGTTCCCCTTCTGCGCGTTTTGAGTTGGACCCATCTTTCGTTTTGCTGAGCCCACCCTCCCGCCCCCGGCACTCACTCGTGGTCTTGTCTGTTTGATGAAAATTCTCCGATTCCTTATTTTTATCTCCTACTGAAAGGATTTTTGTCATACTTTAATTTTATCTTGTTTTTGTCGTTTCAAAGCGCGCTGCGAGAGCGGCGTTGTGTTGAATGAGGCAAACGCAAGCAAAGAGGGAAAATCTGGCTAAAATTCTGTTCTCCTAAGTAAATAGCGTTGTTTGCCACTCCCATGACATCAACGTGATTTAGAAATCTCTGCTTCGCTTTTTGTGTAACAGAAAAGAAAGGGAAGTAAATGTTTGATTGTCCTCAAAAAGCGAAAAGAAGCGCTGAGATGCATGGATGGAAGGGGCGAATGTTAGACCACGAGCTGTTCTGCTGATTGTGCCTACAAAAATATGGCTACTCAGGACAAAAGAATGCAGGCTGTGTACAACAAGCTCTATTGTATGCATTTTCTCACATATTTTTTTTATCGCCCCCCGTAAGTCATTTCACCTCGCCATACTATTTATTCGCACGAATAGCTTCCCCTCACTTGTGGTCTACATGAACAGCGTAGGCCAGCTCACCGTAGAAGGGAAGCCATATATTCAGCTCTCTACATTCCTAGCAATAATATTTCCGTTTCCTTCGACGTTAAATTTAATGCCAACGAAGAGCACCTATTAAGCAGATAATTTGGCACCTGGCGCCAATAATAAGAAACGCTGGAACTTCGTTATGGTGAAGCCGGAGAGTGAATTTGCAATTAGATAGGACTCGCATCTTAATTTAAAGCACGCTCCACCTTCATGCATATTCACGTTTTCAAGGGGGATGGGCTACAAACTTCGCTGCGTGCGCTCATCGATTCCGTGAGCCTGGAAGAGTCTGTTGCACTGTCTGCTCGCTTTGAGCACGCCAAGTACTCGTTAGCCTTCAATAGGCATGTAGAGCTGTTTCTTTATTTTTTTTTTAATGGGTCAGGAGGCTAGGATACAAGATTGAAACGAACTGAACAAGGCGCATTGTGAAGATTCCCGTTTTGATATGTTGTTGTACTCCTGCCACTAAGCTAAAAACGAAACAAAATATAAGGGCTGGTTTACTGTCTCAATAGCCGTTTATTCTCAAGCGAAAAACCGCTTAGTTTTGTTCTATCCTTTCTTAAGCTGTGCTGATCTGTGCTTGGAAATTAGCTGCGAAGGTTGCTAATTTTTGCAGTTTGATAAGCTGCCTGAATTCCACAGCATGCAGAGGGCTCAGCGATTTCTAATAAACCTTGTCCTGCGCTAATCGCTCACAGCTGATACTCGTGATTTCTAAAAATTTATCAGTCGGCCTGCCCTACTGCCAGCTTCCAGTACGTTTGCCTCTTGTTAGTGCCTGCTGTATTCATTTTGACACTCGTTTCTCTGTAGCACTGTAATACAACATCCCACCGCAAGGTCCTGTTTCGCCACTAAGGATATAATCTCGCATTCATATTATGCACTCAACTTTCTTCCTTTTCCTTAACGTGACGCCCGTTATTTTCTTCTGTAGAAGTTGTGAACGCCGTGCTGCTAACACCGGCAGTCTGGCGTTTCACTCTTATTTTTTTTTTCTTTTGCCCGACTCTCTGGTTGTCTGGCTGTGCTGTTGTTTGTTCTTGTCAACGATTCGGTTCAGTTGTCTGAAAACTTCCGGGTTCCCACGGGTGACAAGTTTGTCTCGCACAGTGGCCACCTTGAGGCAGCACTGTCTTCGACAGCTGCATGCAGTATGGATACATGCGACTGTCACGTCTCCTTTCGACAACTTTATAAAGAATGGGCACACAGCATTCTGATTGGGAGGGGGGCAGTGGTGCAGCAGTTTAGCCCGTTCTTTCCTCGCGCTGATAGAATGAAGAGTCGAGCTTCACTTTTAGGGAGCTTTCGAACAGCGGTGGATGAATCGATTGGCAGCGTATGCATTGCGCGAACGCTGAATATCTGCGCATGCAGAATGTTTACATTGCGTCCAGCCCGGCTAGATTCCAACTGGGTCCGCGGACATGCAGGCGATGTCCGTGGTTCTCATGCGAATGTTCGAGAGTGGCCTGTTTTATTTCTGTCGGCGATAAATCGACCTTCTTCCTGATGCTGTTTATAGAGTGAAGCACACCAGCCTGATGGAGATTCCTTAATTGAGAGGGCGATCTAGAGGCGGGTGTAAACATGAACGTCTGAATGGCGCGATGTTTAACAATGGTTTTTGCAAGCGATATACGCGACCTTGTAATAGGTACAAAGGCGTCCGCAGAACTTTTCGCAAGAGGGGGGAGGCGTCCCGATGGCCGGGGATGGTGGAGGCGGTGGGTTAGCCCCAAAAAGGCATTATTTGCGGTCTAAACTACGCACATGAAACAAAAATTAGACACAACAAATTAGTGCTAGGCTTGGAAAACATGCATTGGATTTTATTATTGAACAAAGAATTCAACTGAATAAGCAAGATGCGAAAAGTTACTATCACCTAAGCGTGCTAATCAAGCTGTGTAGTTGTTTTCTGCTAGTACATAAAAAATATCTGAAATTCAATAGGGGGGGGGGGGGGGGGGGGCAGCCCCCCTCCCCCTCCCCATGAATACGTAGGCTGCTGATGAAATAGCTTTAGCCAGCTCACGATAACTTCTGTTCTCCGGGAAGATTTTAAAACTTGTCCTTGAAAGGCACCAAAACGTGAGTCGGGTATGCTGTCTTAACGAGTTGCATCAAATTTGCATCTTGTACGCATCTGCAGTTCAGACTAAGTTATCTATTACATCGTGTATAGCTGTGCTAAATGAATCACGGCTTCTTCTAATATACAAATTCCTGCGCATCCTTTCAGCAGCGCATCCTTCTCACAGTTAACTAACGAACGGCGCGCTGCCACTCAAAGCACAAGCACAAGAGGAATGAATGCAAAAGTGAGATTAGCTCAGTGTAAGCGCCATATTCTACCTTTATCTCTGGTACGTCTTTACCGTAATGATTAAAGCAAGCTATCGATCGCAGCGCAAAAGGTCGGAGCAAACGTGAACAAGTGAGGGCTCGTCTTTACGCCTTCAAGTTGAAGAGGCATTGAATTTTCGGAGAAACTCGCCCGCTTTCTGCTCCGAGTTGAGTCGGTCCTCAGGGCCTCACTGTCGGCGCCGGTTTCTCGACAAAAGCCTTTTGCATGGCTGCCCGCGATCCAGTTGTGCGCAGGCGACGTCTGCACTGCCGTGTGTCGCGAAGGCCTCGTGCGCTGCCTTGGTCTGGGCGCTCGCATTGAGAGCTAGTCGGCGGAATCGGCGGGGCTCCTCCGCTTTCATCGCAACTACGCGGCCGCCGAAACAGGGCCGTAGTCTCTGTTCTTCTGTCTTTTTTTCTTCTTCTCTCTCTTTTCCTCCTCTCTTGGGCGCTGTCTCTCACCCCTTCTTTCTTTCTTCTTTCTCGTACTCCGTCAATGCGCGGGCTCTTCTTTCCCCTTGGGCAAACGGTGCCCAGTTCAAATGAGCGGCAGCCGAGTTACATTGATTCCGTTCCCCATTTCGCGTTCGTCCTCATTCTAACTCGGCGCAGCCGCTTTCTCCTGGCGCCGGCGCGCTTTTAACTTGCCTTGTATTCCGGCGGCGGCGGCGATACTTTTTACCCAGGGTCTTCTTCCCTCGCGCTTGCACTTTCGAGATCATTTTCTCTGGGTATCCTCCGGGGGGTAAGCCTCGGGAAGTGCGTCTTGTTCGCCATTCTGTCTGTCCGGACGCTCGCGCTCTCTACTTTTTTTTTTTTCTGTCTCTCTTCGTACTCTCCATTATTTCTTTCCCCCTTTCAACTATCCTCTTCTCATCCTCAGTGCTGCTTTCCGTGCCCTGTCTCCAGCATTGCTCTTGTTACTACGCTGCTTTCGCCGACAGCTCGTTCTCGTGCCGACCTCTCCTCCTTCCCTCCCTCGTCCTTGCTGGCTTTCTATCTCCTCACCCTCCTCCTCCTCCCATGGCACAGTTTCCGTTCTTTAATTAGCTCGTCTCGGCGGGAATATTCTTCTTCGCAATGGAACCGTTTCTTCTCCGCCACTTGCTTGTCCCGAACTTCCTTTTCCCCTGCGCTCTCGTTCCCCTGATTCACTGCTCGCTTCGCGCTGTTTCCTTGATTTTCCTTTTCCCTTTTTTTTTTCTTCTTTGCCTCACTTTGCTCACTCCCTTTTAATCACAGCCTCCTCTTCCATCCTCCGCACTGCCGACTTGTCTTCTCTGTTTACTTTTGGGGCACTAAGACTCCCAGCGGTATTTTCCGGGCAGTACTGCCGACTCTTTTGATTTCCCCCTTTTTTTTTCCAATACTGATTATAATATTTTCTTACTTTTTGTTTGCCCTGCGTCCTCTTCACAACCACTCTGGTAGTTCTTTAAGACTCGTTCCGCATTTTTGCTTTTTTTTCCCCCTCCGTGATCGTTGTCTGTGTTTCTCGACGCGCTAGTCTGTGAACTTCAGCTTGTGCGAATGAGCAGGCTCCCTCGGCGGCTTGCGCGCGTGTTCCAAGCCCCTTCCAAGACTGCAGCAACTCGGGGCTCGGTAAAGCTTTCGATGAAAGCGTTGTATGAAAGCCAAAATGTAGCGAAATTTCCTGTTCTGTGAAGGGTGATTAAAGAGAATGTTTCCTTGGATGAAAACATGCAAACATGCGCCTGATCGAGACCACCGCCATTGCTTGTGAGTAATGAATTCGCTGTTTTTTTTTTGTTTTTTTTTGGCATGAATACCGATTCAGCAAGTTTGGCTCTGCATGTTTACGCGGCGGCACCTCTTCTTTTATTCGGGCTGTTCCGGAATGCGCGCGGGACGGGAACTTTCTAGTTTTTTGCCTCTATTGAGCCATCTAACGCCAGCAGCCGTTATACGGTGTCGTAGAAGAGCAGCGTTCGATCGTAGTCGTCTAGTTGTTTACGTTCTCTTTAACTGTAGTCACTTAAAGACACTTGTGGATCGCTAAGTGCTACTTGAAAATATTTTTTTCGAAGGGAGTTCGGGAACTCGTTAAGGGCTACATGGCCGTCGTCGGTGGCTTCTTTGAGTCTCCGCTTCCTGCGAGCGAGTTTTGGCAATATTCTCAAAAGCCGGAGGAGGGCTGGAGAGGGGGATGTGCAGGAAGGAGCCATTTTTTTTTCTCTTAAAAATCTGTGCCAAATCAGAAAAATTCAGGGGGGGGGGGGGGGGGGGCACTTTGTTGACCTAAAGTGCGGTGTTGCTGCTTGTGTCCCTGATGTGCGGTTAAGATGTTAATTAAGTACACAGTTGTTTGTGAATCTTAAATGCTGGAGACACTGGAGGGCGTTTGGGAGGCATCCGTCTGATTTGACGTCTTTCTGCAAACACTCTCCAGCGTCCTAGACAAGGAGAACTGCATATGCGTTGGCAAGAAGTAGCGTAGCCATTAGCACGCTCGGCTGCGGAACGGAAGGATGGTGGTTCAAATCCCATCGTGCACAAAAGATTTTTATTCTGGTCTGACTAGAAAAAGCGTAACACCTCTGCTCACAACCTTCTGCTGACAACCTTCTGTCGATAACGATGAGGCATTAAATAAAGGCTTTCACTTTAATATTTGCTTAAAACCGTCAAAAAGGAGCCAAATTCATGAATTCCGCATTAAGACCAGCATAGACATCTATAAGCAAATGCTTAAAGCTCTAGGAGCGCGTTTTTCCAACCTAATTTTCTGTCTCTTGTAGCAACAGCTCAACTATGAAATCCGCACAGGTGCCATGAACCTTGCAGCGAGATACAACGTTCACTTACTAAAGATACTTGCACCGGGAAAACTAAGTGGCAGAAGTATTCGCATATCTCTAATTTTGGACGCCTGCATCCCTGGATATTCATCGAAATAAGCAAACAAACGAGGAAAAAACGCTCGAACATACCTGTTCACTCGGCACTTTTAAACTGCTTCCTGCCCCTGGATCGTGGCTGGATCGAAATGCTCAGTAGAGAACTTGATTTTTATTCCCTCGAATGAAGAGCCTATATACGTGTATGGGTGCGAGGAAAGTGGGTGGCGCTATGCGTTCGGTGCCCTCTCTTTGTAAGCGAACAAAACTTTCGCACCGATCAGCTGTTTTTCGTTTGATCGCGTTGCTTCCATTCTCGCCGTGCCGTCCCCCGCGGTCGAAGCCCCCCTCAAACCGCGGTCTGGTTTGCGCGAGCTCAGCGTCTTGCCGAAGAGGCGCCGCTTCCACATGCGCACGTTGCTTACCCGCACCTGTTCTCTCTCCGCCAGCTCCGAGTTAGCATGCATGTATTGCTAGACGGCCAATTTCTATGTTTTCAATACTTTTTTTCTTACGTAACTGCGTTCCTTTTGTCTTCTCCACGCCGGTAGCACACAATACGCTCAATTCGAGAAGCCTCTGCCCCCCCCCCCCTTCGGAAGGTGCTCGGCGCTGGTGCCCTTCTCACATCGCGAACCGCAGGGGTAGCAGTCGCTCCCGAAACGCGGCAAGTGTTTGGCGACCTCCTTTCATTGCCAGTGCCGATGCCGCAGCCTGCTCCTAGCGAGCGATGTAGCCACGCGGCGAATATTTGTTTATTGATCAGTTCCGTTTTCGGCGTGGATCTCTCTTGAGAGCGAACCTTTGGCCAGGGAACGATTCTCCACGGTGTTCTCGAGGCTGCCGAGAACAAAGAAGGGAGAGAGTGAAGGAGGGAGGGGGGAGGAAGGCCTCTAGAGAAGACACTGCTCCTCCCTTCCTGTCTTCCCCCTCGTTCTTTTTGTGTCCTGCTTTTGGGCCGCCGCCGATCAATGGGGCTCGCGACAAGGGCCAATAGTTGAACGAGCGAAGCGATCGCTTTTCTTTCTTTTTTTCGTTCGTATATGCTCGCTGCTTACTGCATTAGCGACACGCGTCCTGCTCGTTTTCTCGAGCAGCCTCGGGCGGCGCGCGAGCCTTGATTGCTTTGATACTGAGCGGGACGATCAACGGTTTTTCCCGTGTCTGTCTCCGCGGACTGTGCCGCACTATTTCCGCCCATTCTTCTTCGTGCCCTCCTTCTTTTTCGTGTTCTGTTTTTCATTCGTAGGACATTTTGTGGCCTCTTCTCGCGTGGAACAGCTTCTGTGCGCTGTGTGTTCACTCTCTTTCTCTCACTGTGCGTGACAACCTATATCTACGTTTGCGCAGGTTCCTCTCCTTGTTTGCTGTGGCACGGTTTCATTATGGAGGTTGTTTCAGCGAAGGTGACCCGGAATTTTTTTAAAACAGGCTTTTGGTTGTATAGAGGTTGCCTTTTCGCATTGTAATACCAGTGTTGACAGACATCTAAAAGCAGGTGGATCATGTTAAGCTGATGGCCAATTTTTCTGCTGGATGGCTAATTTTTTGGTCAACGTTTTAACTGCTACAGTTAGGCGCCTGGCTAGAAATAGAGGTTTCCAGTGGGCCGCTATTAATAGCCATATCACACTTTATAACTTTGCCATCGCGGTTACCCCCAGTGCTGTGGCTAAACAAAATTTGCCATCTAGCACCCTTTTCGAAAAGCGCGCGTTTTTGAGGCGCTCAGAGCTACGCCCACCACTATGCGTCACGTGTCAGGCAACCTCCTCAGTCCTTTCCACGCTACACTGCGGTGCTCGCCGCTGCTCGCTGCTCCAGCCCACACGAAATGAGAGGAGGTCTTTGTGTTGCGGCAGACTTGAAAGAAGATAGGGACGAGGGCTAACGTGGATGAAAACGCTTTCGTAGCTGCATAGCAATGAACGAGGCGCGATAGTGGGGTACCTTCCGGAGGTCGTCGAGTAACATGATCACAGTGGAAAGAAAAGTGCGCCTTGTGCCACTCTGAAATGCCACGCATTAATGAGCGAAAAATTGGCTTCGCGCCAATTGAACATGAGGGATGTTAGCCGCATTCAGAACAGCTTCACACGCGGAGACACTTCAGGGCCGCAAGACAATGGCACATAAAAGCTCGTTAAGGTCGCAAAAATGCGCAGACAAGGGCAATGCTTCCGACACACGGTTGTGACGACCTGGAAACAGTAAGTGGAATGAAAACGGTGGGCAGCTTTTCACTCCGAATAAAGCTACGCATTTGTTATGAGCACAAGACGTGTAGAAATACTGTTGGATTTAGAATAAGGAAAGGTGTCCGGCAGGGACACATGATCTCACTATGCTATTCACTGCCTGCTTACAGGAGGTATTCTGGGGCCTGAAATGGGTCCAGTGGGTGTAAGAATTAATAGAGAATACCTAAGTAATCTGCGATTCGCTGATGACATTGCCTTGCTATGTCACTCAGGACAAGAACTACAAAGCATGATCAATGAATTAGACAGGCAGAGGAGAACGGGGGGGGGGGGGGGGGGGGGGGGGGGGCTAAAAATTAACATGCAGAAAACCAAAGAAATATTCAACAGTCTAGCAAGAGAACAGCAGTTCGCAGTTGATGGCGCGGTGCTGGAAGTAGTAAGAGAATATGTCTATTTAGGGCAGGTAGTGACAGCTGATCCGGATCATGAGAGGGAAATAACTAGAAGAATAAGAATGGGGTGGAGGGCATATGGCAGGTTCTCTCAGATCACGAATGGCAGTTTGCCAATATCCCTCAAGAGGAAAGAATACAACAGCTGTATCCTACCGGTACTCAACTATGGGGCAGAAACGTGGAGGGTTACAAAGAGGGTTCAGTTTAAGTTAAGGACAACGCAGCAAGCTATGGAAAGAAATATGATAGGTGTAACGTTAAGAGTTCGGAAGCGGGCGGAGTGGGTGAGAGAACAAACGCGGGCGGATAAGATTAAGAAATTTGCGGGAATACGATGGCCGAAAATGGCGAAGGACAGGGTTAATTGGAGAGACATGGGAGAGGCCTTTGCCCTGCAGTGGGCGTAGTCAGGCTGATGATGATGATGATGATGTCTTTCCTGATCTGATCAGTCATACGAAACTGCTGTTTTGTCAAAGACACAAGTACACACTGTTCTTAGCCGTTCTACATCATTTGTGGCAAGACTAATTTTGGTAACTGCGTATTTGAAGTTTGCTTGGATCGATTCATTGGTATTTTCTAATGGAAGAAAAGACTTTTTTCAGTCGAAACAAAAAAAAAAAACGAAATAATCTCATCTAACATGCTACAAAATGTTTCGTCCGTTTTGTCGCAACGACAGACTTTTCTGTGCGACTCTGGTAAATTTCTGTAGCTCCGTCGCTACGACAAGGGACAGCGCAACTGCAAAATATTCTGTTGTTACTACAAAAAGTTATGTCATTGCTACAGAAAATTCTGTTGTACAAAAAGTGCTGCTATTGCTGCAAAATATCTTGTTGTACAAAATGGGCTATTGTTACTACAGAGAGTTTTGTTGTTACTAAATAAATTTTGTTGAAACTACAAGCAAATTCTACTGGTACTACTAAAATTCTGTTGGTACTACAAAAATTCTATTGTTACTACAAATATTCTCCTCTTAAAGTTCATGGCCGTTGCCGCAAAACTTCTGTTTGAAGACAGAAAATTTTTTGTTCTGTTTTTCGACAGGTTTATAAGCTATAAAGTGAGCGGAAAATAAAAGAGAAGTATCACCGCCGCCCCCGGCTCTTTTTGTTGTTTTTTTTTTTAGTGAGCAGAGTGGAAAACGAATAGTTAAGAAATCTGAACGGCAAAATTACACTAAGCAAGTCTACAAAGCTGCACGCCATCAACTACGCTAAAAATCTGAATCGTAGTGGCAGAAAAATATTCAGCCCCGATTTCTCACCAGTGGCAATGAATATTGCTGCCGTCAAAAAGTCGCCAGGGTCGTGAATGGCCCAATTAGCGGATTTTACTTGCATATGCGACCCCGTGGTCACATGCACGTCCTTTTTTGCGACGTTGGCGAGGGGGCATACCCATACAAGAAGCCAACCGCAAGGTTCATTATTTGCAGCTGGCAACCAGCCCATGCTTGTGGTTTCTTGCGACTAACCGTAGTGAGCTTAGACAGTTTCTCCAGAATTCGGAAACGGCTTTTTGCGAGCAACTTGTCAGCTAACAGCTGCGTTCATTCGATATCAAATGTCGCCTTCAGGCAAACAGTTTTTTCATATGACGTGTTCAAGAGCACTGTTGTTGCGTTTACAAGGGCATAAAGACACGACGAAGGCTTAGTGGCCTGGGGCTCCTAAGCTGCCTTAACCTGTGGTTGTGCTGGTATCTCTGAGCATTCGTATACAGCCACCGCTGAATGCCACTCGATTCTCGAAAACCTACGGTATACGGACTTTCGAATTTTTTTTTTTAAACGTCTACGCACTCTTTAACGATTACTTCTGCGCGGTTCGGCGCGCTGAGGTCGTTCGTAATCCTGCGCACACATGGTGTGGGAATGAATACCGATAAGAAAGCGCGCAATGGATAAGGGAGAAGGAGTGTTATAGGAGCCTCCGAATGAGAATTCCGCGTCTCGCTGCCCGAAAGATTCACAGAACTCGTTCTGTTCGTTTCTCCCAGAAGCGAATTTCTCGCAGCTGAGGGGGAGGCACCCACGGCTACTGGGAAAGCAATTGTTGGCCAACGCCGCCTTCGCCGCGGCAGCGCACTGTTCGGCTTGATTCGGACAGCGAAGAAGCGATGCCCGGGGCGTCTGCGCATAGCGCGCTCCGTGATCGATGAATGATTCCTCGGGGCGACGGCGCGCCGAGGAGCCTGGCTGCCGCGCGGGTTTGGCAGCGGCCGGGTTTCCATATCCGCCGGCCGGGCTTCTTTCATTTCCTGCGAGCCGAGGCGAATGTCCGCCGGTCTCCCCGTCGCACCTGAGTGCGGCTGGGCTGTCGCAACTGCCTTTTGTGCTAGCCTCGTATCGCACCTTGCCTTCTCTTTATCCTTTCCTTATCCTTACCGACGGCGAAGTTCTTGCTCTTGACACTTTCGTCGTGTATGCGTTCTTAGTACAGTTCCTGGCGCCTTGTAGGTTAGCTGCGTTCGACTTGGTCACACTTATATCAGATGCGGTTAGTGTTTAGCTGCTACGAATCGTTCATTGTATACCACTCTTGTTGCTGGTTTCAAAACTGATACGTTAATGTAGAAAAGAGAGCGTGAAACTTCGCCCTCAGGTGGAATTCAAACGAAATTAATCAATCTAAAATTAATCGTATACAGATTTACACAGGTAACAAGTCAGTGCGCAGAGAACCGTGCAGCCTACGAACGCCTTCATGTTAATGGATGCGCGCACAACGGGCACAACAAATTCCTCCTGCTGACGAACTGCGTCGAAAACAAGCATTAGCGGGACTGTTCTGAACAGCGGGCTTTTTGATTGACGAGAGAGGAGAAAAGGGAAAACAAGATGAACCTGGGGGGAGCTCGCGCGAGTTAACTCCTCCCTTCCGTTTTTTTCTTCTTTCCTGTGCCTTCTATTTACGCCGTAGTGGGTGCCGTGACAAACGGCCTCTTCGACAGCGAGCTTTCGAAGAGCCATTTTAGAACACGCCGGGCCTGTCCCCGCCTCGGTTGCCTGCTCACGGGGGATGATGGGGGCACCAGAGATGACTTCCGCGACCCGCTACGCCGCCTGCTGCCGGTAACGGTGCCATCGCCACCCGCACGTGCTGTTAGCGCTATGCACGTGCGACCCCGGCGTTTCGAGGAGGTGGCGATCGGCTGCAGGCCTGTGCTTAGGCCCGCAGGGCGCTTATGCAAGGCTCGAGCCGATTTTCCGCGAGCTGACGAGGAGCCGGCGGCCCTGCCGGTGCTGATGGTCGAGCGGCCGATCAGCGCGGTCGCTGACGGGCCCGCCGGGCTGCTTTAATGACGTCCGCGGTCCGCCCACCGGAACGCTTCCACGTCGGCCGGCGCTGCGTGACGGCCTGTCCCCGTCCCCGCGAGAACCCACTCTTCTCCCTTCTGTACGAAAGGAAAACACCGAGAAACACGCCCAGCCCCCCTTTAATTGCGGTGGCGTACTGCAACAGCGGGCAGCCTTTGTTGCGTTTCGGCTGCCTGCCTGCCTCCCACGCGCAGTTTGTATTTTTCGTCTTTACATGCACGCATACTGTCCCATTCCTGACCTTCGCAGACCGCTTTCCGCCCTTCTTCTGACCATTCGCTTTTTGTTATTTGCGTTTTTATTTTGTGGATTCTTCGCACAAACAAGGGGTGCGTCTTCACAGTTGCTCCTTTTCTTTTTCCATTTGCGGCCGTTATTTATGTTCTCATCTGAATGTCGCCGCCCAGCCCCGTTGCTCTCGCTATTTAATCTGTCAGCGGCTTAAAACGAATGGTCGAATTCGGAAATCGAATTTCCGCGCCGTGTAACGGTGCGCCGCCCCTCGGCGAAAGGGTGACTGGTCGATGTGCGCTTACCAAACCGGCCGGCACCGCAGCCGCGCGCAGACGGCATTCAATAAATTCGGCGCCCAAGGATCTAATAAAACCGTTGCCGGCGACTGCTCTTGTTCCACGTCTTCCCGAAGTGAATTGCGAGGCGGCATTTTTTTTTCCTTTCCCGCCGCGTATGTGCTCGCTGTCACCACTAATGGAAACAGGATCTTGGCGTATTCTAAGGGCGCCTGCGGCGCGCCTCGGGAATTAGGGAAATTTCGGGAGAGTTGAATAACAGAAGCGGCTGGCGCCAGCGAGTGATAGATGCAAACACCGAATGCGAGATAAGTCCAACACTGCGATCGGTGCTTAGTAGAGTATGTCGGTTCGGCACAGGAGGCCGAATAGTTCGCCACATCTACCTTTCTACGCTTTTTTTTTTTCCTTATTGCTTCATTGCTCCGCAACGCTGCAGCCGACATATTTCATCAAGGTTCTTTTTCTAATCCGTGGCTTCGACTTATCGCAATCTAACAACGTTCCAACGTTATTTTTAATAAGAATGATGAGAACAACAATAAGCTTCGATCCACCAGAGGACAGAGACTGCACTGTGATCTTACTACGCTGACCACACACAGCAAAAGATATGCGCATTGAATGTATACTGCTTACTAATACCTCTAAACGGCTTTAGTATCATGTGAAGCCGCCATGCGTATAGCCCACTGCATAAAAGGATTCACGAGCTAAAGAACATCACTAAATCACCGATGAACCTCAAGCAGTGTAACTGCTGTAGGTATAGGGACACAAATGGCTGTTCATGGAACTAGCTTATTCGAGTTAAATCATTTTAACAGTCAACAATGAATTTTGTGGTTGCGCGAATTACTGGGCTTATGGCCTGCGCAATATGCTCTTTCGCAAAAGAAAGAAATCAAACCATGAAAACAACAATAAAAAAAAAAACAGAGGAAGTTCAGCAAAAGCACGCTATAGGCGTCTCTGTAATGTTCTGCGCGTTAGATCAGATGCTGAAACCATGATCACGTGTTCCCGCAATCTGCATCTAGCCAGACCGAGAGAAAGGTGCCAAGCTATCAAGGAAAGCGAAACCAAGGGAAGCCTAGCACTTCCCCCCTGTCTCTCTGCCTCTCTTTGATCTCTTCCCTTTTATCGTCGTTGCCGTAGCATGATGGCGCAGCCAGCGAGAGTTCGCTGATTTACGGGGCGTTGCAATACGAGGGCTGGATTTAGTGGGCCGATATCGGCGGGACACTCCGCTGCGGTCGGTGATGCAGTCGCGCTGCGCAACGCGCCCCACAGCCCCGCTTTTCGCAATTTTTAGTAGGCCGTAAAAACCAGGCGCCAGCGGAGAGGGTGCACGGCGGGGGAGGGAAACACGAGAGCCGACGGGCCGCAACCGAAGAGGCGTAGAGCGCCATAAGAGCTTCGCTCTGTGTACGACTGCGTCATCGTCCGCGTACATTGAGGCTGCGACAGTGCCGGCCCTGTAGTTCGCGAAGACAGGAGGGGGGGCACAGCGTTCGAGTCAGTCGTGCAAGGGTGGAAGTGCGTTTTCCCGAGACCGGAAGCAGAGCCCGGAGCTAGCCCGGAAATAGAATTGTTAGCGAGCCGCCCGCCGGGCGGACCCACCTGCTCGGGATTGCATTCGTCGCAAGGGCGGAAATGGCGCCGCCGCCACGTGGCGCTGGGGCGCCTCGGCTTTTCCCGTCATGCAACCCCCCCCCCCCCCCCCCCCCCCCCCCGTTCTTCTTCTCTATATCCTCGCGTGGATGCATTGAAGAAAGATGCGTGCTATGGTGCGTACTGCATTGCGTTCGGCGTGCTCAGGTAGCTGCACTTCCAAATGGAACACAGTGAGAGCATTCAAAACCAATAGTTACCCCATGGGGTAGTATGCGTGACAAGCATAATTTTTACTTTTTTTCGTGAGCATATCCCCCGTGGGCCAATAGACATCAGGCATTTTCAAAGTCTATACAAAAATAGCAAAAAGATTCGCTCTTCTGAGCTGAGTTTCCTCCTTCATGTTGCAGGTATACCTGTACAGTGCGCATCTTGTAGTATCGAGTGCCCGAAGACGCACACATTCGACACTTCGCCTTCAGAGCTTCTCAGAGCAAAAGAAATTTAACGGCGATTACACTAAAGGAGAACTTAAGGACAGCCCTTAAGGAGAGCTCCAAGTCGCGGTGCTCGAGTTCTAAAGCCTGAAACATGCGACCACGCAGAGAAAGAGCCGCACGGCTGTCGTTTCACTTGTTGTCAGGGCGTCCTGCGGAGCTTCTGAGGTGAAAAGAAAAAGCTATGGCGCAAATGCTCTAACGGCTTCGTTATCGGCGGTTCACTAATGCCGCTAAAGCATTTATTTTTCGGAACAATCACAATGGCTATGTAAGGTAGTTAAATGACCCCTAAGCTACTGGAGGTCAGCGCAGAGCTTTACTGATAAGTTAGTAGAGATCAAACAAGTATAATTGGCACCATTAGGTGCGGGGGCATGCAGCCCGATTAGAAATGTGGTATTGAAAAGTAGTTAGTGAGTAAATGTATCGTAACCATGTAAGCAAGGAAGATATGGATCGTGGGAGACGAATGATCGCGGCAATACTAAAAAGTTGGTTTGTATGTGCAAAAAGAAGTGCTCTCGGGAATGACCGACGTTTTATACTTACTAAGTTTACCTCTCATCCTCCTCCTCTAGAAAGGAGCACCAACCTTCTAATGTCAGTTAGGGATTAATTACTCGTTCGTATCCACATGTAGGTTTAGCTTTCCTTTGCAGCCGAATGGCAGCGCACAAGCGGATAGTAATGAGAATAATTACTCCTCAAGTGAGATTTACTTCAGACACATCCCCCCTGAATACATTGGGCTAGCCTTACAGTATCAGTGAAGGTATATGTACGGCACCAATGCATTCTGTAAGGGCTCTCGAATAACGCTGATGTAGTTTAGAGACTGACGTAAAAGGTCGAAACTGGAGGGGACTATGGTGAGGAAAATTAGAGGCGCAAGGCTAAGAGAATGAAAAATGTCGGATGCGTGCTGAAGTTGGGAGGAATAAAGTTACCTGGACAGGATATGGTCGTCGTAGAAAAAGTAGCCAGGGTGGCCCGCCGGCTATAGTTACTTAAGTAAGGCATGAAGTCGGGCTAGTTGGTTCTTGGAATGAATCATAATAAAACTGCACGAAGACAGAACAAGAAGATGCACGAACAGGAACACACAGCATAGTTGCTTGTTAAATTACGCAACACGCGCGCAGAGGAGACGGAGCGGTCGCAGACAGCGCTGCAGATTATCGAATGAAGCGACAAAGTCTCATCGCAATTCTTGGAGTAAACTTATAACCTGGCATTTGTTGCATTTGTTGCCGTTTTCCAAACTGCCGATGGTACAAATGGCGCTGACATTGTTAGGTGCATCACATATCAATGCTATTAAGCCCCGGTGGTCGGCTTTCCTCATTTGTTTGTTTCGTAGTAAAACACGCTGTGTGGAAAGCTGGTGCATTGCTTGGAAAAGCCTAAGTGCCAAAAAAAAAGGACAGCTTAAAAAGAAACAACGTTGGTACATGCGCTCATCGGTATACATGGGCTAAACAGGTGGAAGTAGCGCATGCCTCATCGTTTTTTTCTTGTCAATGTGTACCTTTTTTTCGCTCGGTCTTGTTCAATTTTTTTTCCGTTCTAGGTGCTATGCAGATTGCTCCGGACATCCTTAAGATCGCGACAACTTCACTAAATACTTATATTTGCAACATCTTGCTAATGAGGTTAACCTATCCTTGCAAATCACGACGAAATAGTTCAGGCTACAGGCCAGAAGCTTCTGTACGCAACATCTGGCGCATCTGCGATCTCGCCAGTTCCCCCGGTGCTGCCTACAAACCACAGTGACACCAACATTGCCTCTGCTTGGGAATATGAAGACATAGCAGCATTTATTTATTTGTTTCCCATCGGTGTCGCGGCGCATGCAAACGCAGGCGTAGAAACGCGATCGTTTTCTTGCTAGGTGTGTTTGTCGGGGGCCGCGGAGTCGCGTCGCAAAGCCTCTTTCGCGCCGTGAAAGTCAGCTCGCGGGCTGCCCTGTTTGCCACTTCCGCGGCTACAGCGGCGTCGCAAAAACCGCGCTTCTTCCTCGCCATTTCCTGCTCTTCCCCTCCTCTAATGCGCCTCTGTCGTAATCCCCTTTCCTGCGCCAACACTGCGAGACCGCGGCGCATTCAGCTCTGGCGCGGGAGACGGCTTTCGCGCGTCTCCTCATACCGGGGGACTATGTACGGGGGAACGATTAATCACTTCGCGGCGACGTTGAGGCGGTGCCGTCGGTTTCGCCTAGCGCACCGACTGTACTAGCACGAGGAACTTGCCGTATCGCCGCAGCCTTAACGGTTTTTCCGCGCCTTCTTATCCCTTTCGCTGAACTCGGAATTATGCAAATTAGTCTCGGTTTGGGTGGATGAAACGAACAAACAAATAAAAATGTTACTCGCACACCTTTTCTCGCCTAAATGAATACGAGGTTTGAAAGCCTAAAGGGGAGTAGAAGGCTTCTATTTAATGCGGCGGAATTTCTCTACGCGATAACTGGCTTCTTTTTTTTTTTTTTTCGTTGCCTTTGAAATTTCCGCGCCAGAGTGAGGGTCACAGCTGGGCCTGTCAGGAGCGCGATGAAAACAGGAGTGCCGGCGGGGCAAAAATACGCTCGAGCCGAAGCACCGTCTCGGTGTTTGCTCTGAGTGGTTGTCAAGAGCCCCGCGAACGCGGCCGGTCTGACGGGAGCTCCGGCCGGGGGAAGAAAAAAGGTAGCGGAAAGGGCTAGGAAAAACATAACGGACAGGCTAGGTCCCGGATCGCAGACGCGCGCCTCTTCGGAGGAAAGCGCAGCTGTTTTCGCCGCGCCTCATCGAGTTCGGGATCCCCGGGTCTCAGCCTCGCACCCTCTCTTCTTTCCTCCTTATCGGCTTCATTTGCGCGCTATTGTTTTGTTTTTTACTTTTCGCGCCCTTTTCCTTGGCAGGAGGTGCAGGCCGCGTACACTATAACGCATGCAGGCGGGTCGTGGCGTGTGCGGGACGACGCATGGTCCCAGCGGACCACGCGTCTGCTGGCCGCTCACTCGGGGCGCCTCTTCTTGGGCCGCTCTACGATCCGCGGCTCCTCGAGTCCGGCGGCCATCGATCCGTGTACATTTCTGGGCTCGAAGAAGAGACCAGGTCGACGGCTGTGGCGGAGGCAAGCGCCTCCTGGGGGAACCGCCATCCATCAGAGGAGCTTGTCTTCACGCGCGCGCGCGAGCGCCTCTGGCCCGCTTCGTCTGGGCGCCACACCTCCCCGTTTTCACGGAGGTAATGGACGAGCCTCGAGCATCCTCCTCGGTCGCAATTGCGTGCACCGCTGCGAAGGCGGCGAGAGCCGCGTCGCGTCCAATCAGGGAGGCGGAGCAAGAGCTGCGAACCCACTCCGCGATAACGCGCCTACTATGCTTCCTCGGCGGAGCTCGAGCCTCTCGCCTGAAGGCGACCCGACTCGGTGGCGTCGTCGTCCGAGTGGTGCGCGTCATTGTCACTATGCGATGCTCTTCGGATGCGCCACTGAATTGCTGTCAGCGCGCAAGAGCGATGACGCCTCTCGTAGCGCACTCTCCACTTATCCCCTCGCTGTTCGGAATTGGTGACCCCGAGGTCTCCTTTTCCGCTCAACGCGCGGAGCAGCTCGCCGAGGGACTCGCTGTGAGCATACAAATGAGCTCGTCACGTCAGGCAGCCCTCTGGCCGTTGCCATCCAATAGTTCTTTACCATCTACAGTCGAGGCACCCAAACTGGCCTTACGACGCTGTGTATGACGACTTTTCTGTCGTTCGTATAAAAAACTGCACACGGAAAGAGAAGTTGCCGCTTTCCAAATTACTACGAGACCGATCTTCAGCTGCCCTTCGATGTCAGAATTAATTTATCCTTCTTCTGACAATCATATCGCACAAGGAGGCAAGTATTATAGTACTAAAATCCGTTTTTATATATCAGCAGCAGCCATTACTATGCCATGATAGTTGGAGCGGTTCTCCACAAGCCTCAAGAAACACTCCCCTGACTTTGAGCGTTAAAGTTTGCCTATCTATCTTTTGATGTGGGGTGAAATGCTTTCATCTGTCATGTTTATGGCTCCAGCCCCACAGATAATCTTTTGGGACCATTTATATGATATGCACCTATCATGAGATAGCCATGATGTTTCCTTCATAAAGCCCCTGAATCTTTACCTGGAGTCAAGGCCGGTAGCACTTGGTGCTTTTATTTCCTTTTTTTCTCTCGTCACTAACGGCTGAGCTGCAATGCACATCAGCTCCTTTCGGTGCTGGTGAAAGTGGTCGTGTTAGTGGATTACAGGTTACGTGCCCTATAATGAACAAGTAATTACAGTGGTGATACGCAAATGTGCGCTTGTTTATTGAGGTTCCCTATATGCCGGCTCGGTGCAAAGCATGACTGCGTCCTCGCTTTAAACAATTCACATTCTCTGCGTTTTTTTTTTTTCATTTCAACTGGCAATTATGCAAACGCACCGCACACTGTAGAGCAGTTTTACTTAACGGCGTCCTAGCGCTCACATATGGCGCGAAACTTGGTCGCGGACAATGAAGCAACGCTGCTCTAAGCGCAACCATTCGCGACAGTCGCATCACAGCTGTCAGCGCTTCTCACGCCCTTCGGCGTACTCGGACGGTCTTACGGCAATGCTCCGGGCAACCCTAGTGGCTTTCGGAGAAAACCACTCCAGACTGAGGGTCTGCGCGCACAGAGTACACACTCGTACACAATGCCCGGTCCAGGCAGCGCTGTCAGCATCGCCGCATTGTACCGAGTTGGAGTTTGTCATCCACCAGAGCCGCTCTGTCCTCTTCCGGTCGGCCGCGGCGGCGTATCGCGGCGCAGGCCGGCGGCTGGCCTGAAATGGGCCGAGGACGCGGCCGACTTTCGCGACTCCCATTCTTACTCTCCGCGTCGCCGCCGCCGCCGCCGAAGGGTTCCTCGCGCGCGCGGTGTTAGCGACGGCGCCCAGACTCGTGGTGACCTTCGCCTCGGGCGCCAAGCGGTTGCGCAATGCTCGTTGCGCTGACGGACGCCGCGCGCCCGTCCATTGTTTTCTAACGGCCGCGCCACTGCTCTCTTTCGCACGCTGCGCTGTCTCGGGCGGCGCATCCGCTTTTTACGATTGCTGAACGCGGTGTGTTTGTAGGGGCAGATACTTAGTGGGGGGAGCTACTTTAAAGGGGTAGCTAGGAGGAGCTACTTTGTAGGGGGAGCTGCTTTGGAG
The DNA here is from genome assembly GCF_055824585.1 of Amblyomma mixtum. Taxonomy (NCBI): domain Eukaryota; kingdom Metazoa; phylum Arthropoda; class Arachnida; order Ixodida; family Ixodidae; genus Amblyomma; species Amblyomma mixtum. Next base: position 289,189,758 of record NC_143012.1, on the reverse strand, counting down.
ATGAAGCTACTCTGCAGGGGGGGGGGGGGGGGGGGGGCTTCTCTGTAGGGAGTTCCACTTTGTAGGGGGAGCTACTCTGTAGGGGGAGCTACTCTGTAGGGGGAGCTGCCCTGTAGGGAGAGCTACCCTGTAGGGGGAGCTACTCTGTCGGAGGAACTACTGTGTAGGGGGAGCTGCTCTGTAGTGAGAGATACTTCACAGGAGGAGCCACTCTGTAGGGGGAACTACTTTGTAGCTGGGGCTACTTTTGAGCGAATGTGTGTACAACCCGCACATACACAGTTCAACAAACACAGGAATCAGATGTAGGGCTTGAGCCTTGTCTCATCGGCGGGTGTCGGGTCGTCGGAACGGGATGCGCTGTTGCGATCCCGATGTTGATGTTATCGAAAGTGGCAGGCGAGAGGCTCGATCTGGAAACGTAGTCCTGAAGGTTATTCAAGGTAGCATTATGCACTTACGGATACTCTTCGTTAGAGCGAAACAAAACTGCGCGAAGAAGACGGGACAAAAGAAAGGCACGAATACACACACACAAAGCGCAGACTTCCTTCGTGCCTTTCTTTTGTCCCGTCTTCTTCGCGCAGTTTTGTTTCGCTCTAACCATGAACCGACTAGCCCAACATCATGTCTTACTTGGATACTCTTCGGCGTTCACGTACGCTAGAACGCCCTTGCTCAGATCTTTTTCATGATCTTCTTCATGCTCTTCGATATGCGGTGTTTTGTATCGTGAAAACGCGGTTTTCACTTGGAGCATTTTTCGTTGTGTTCTTACTGGCGAGATGCGGTCTTATGGCAGCTTCCTGCAGTTCGGAGAGGTAGAGGGGGTAAAATGCGTGCAGTATGACTCGGGCCATTGTAATTCCCGCTTTGGGATCGGCTCTGTATTGCAGAAAGTTCGTCTTTGTAGAATTCTGGGTCTCACGCCGATTGAGCACGGATCATGTGCAAGTTCTTCGTGTGCAGAGCGTTTCCTTTTCTTTTTCAAGTTGCGCTCATGAAAAAACAAACGTCATTCGAGATAAAAAAAAAAAAAACACGTTGAGCATTGTCTCGCACATTTAATATTTTGTTTGTTCTCTGCCGTTATCCTCGTTTTTGTTCTAAATATGCCAGTCAATATCCACATAGATTTAAAAGGATAACTTTTTCCCATCAATTTCTGTAAAGAGATAAAAGGAGCACGGTTTATTTACCGCTTCTGATCCTCTTCTCCATGCGTTCAATCACTCCGTCTTTGGACGACGGAGCGTTTTAAGCCCGCATATAGAGCAAAACGTTCAACCTGCGCACGCGAAGCAAAAATATGCGGTCTCCGGGCATCCGCAGTAAGCTGTGCGAGGGATGACACGATGGCCTGCCTTCAACCTAAAAGAATATACAAAGGCCGAAAAATCCCTGATGCGTCACAGACATCACACCGAGGCAGTGCTCTTCGGGCCGCAAAAAGACGCGGAATTTGCATTCTCTCCGTTTTCTCCCCCATCTGTCCCGTCTGCGTCATGGCAACGTGCGGCCAAAACCCACAGCGCAATATTTGAAAAGCGTGGGCGTGGGGGTCCAGATAGAGGCGCGGCTGCGCGTGCTTATGATGGGTGCCCGCGAGAAGACGGAGAGGGAATGCTTCGAGCCTGCGTGTGTTACGCGCCTGAAAGCGGCAGCGTCGAGTTCCTGCTTACCCATGTACTGGGTCTCAGGGATTCCGTGCAGGAGCGTTCTTTGAGTTCAGTTCGTGCCGCCTTCTCGTGACAGATATAGTGTTTTTGCTTAGTGCCAAAGCTGGGGTTATCCGAATCTCTGCTGTTCGTCACTGAGTTCGTTTCTTAGTCCTTGTCCTCTAAGGTCGTCAAGCTGCTGCTGTTATTTCTTTTTTTGCTTTCTTCACCGAGCAGTCATTCGGCTTGGTACTGTGCGGAGCTAATGTGGGGAACTCGATCTTGCCGTTTTAAATTGGATTTGCGATCTAACTGAAGCTACTTTTATTGTTAATTTAAATCCAAAATGACAGCTTGATCAAGCAAACAGTATATGCCCCTTTCAGGCGCCATTTATCACTTCGATTCAACTCACATTTCTTTGTTTATATAGTAACATGCAGGTCCCACGAAAGCCAGTCAGTTAGATTTCCAACGGAACACATCAGTGATACTTTTTTGTGCCTTTTTCAATCTGAAAGATGCTAATTCACCTGAGACTAATAAATAAATGCTAGGCACAGCAAACTCGGAGAAAAAGCTGTGAGTTCACAATGTATACAGTTGTGTACAAAGCGCCTGCAGGTACACTGTAAACACGAATACGCCTATATGGAGTAAGCTAGCTGTCCTCTAGCGTATTGGCTTTTATAAAAGGGAGTATGCATTAGAAGAGAGCTTACTCTCTTTTCACTCCTTTCTGCGTAGAGTGTATGTAGAGAGCATGTCAAGATTCCTCGAACGGACGGGTATACCGTAAGCGTGTTCAAATTAAGGTGGATGAATTTTTATTTTGGACTAAATTATTTTGAATACGATAATAAGTTTCATTCGAAATTAAATTTTGTATGCGTTCGAGCCTGACTTAAGGTTTCGGCAATTCCTAATCGTTGACAGCCTTAACGCATGCTGGCTTCGACGAGTTGTTCGAACATTGTCGGACGCTGCCTTAATTTTTCCGGGGCAGATTACACCGTCGCCACCGCTGCCGGCTCGAAGGTCAGCCGGCTGAGCCTCTATCCACGCCGTGGGAAGAAGGGCCGGCAGAAAGACGCCGCTGACGCGCTGCACGAAACTCGGGCAGACCGGCGCCACCGTGGTGCGCATGCGGAGGCGGCGATCCGTCAGGCTACGCCCCGCGCTCATACACACAGCGCCGGGGTTTTCCAACGCGCTACAGATTTGGCTTCGCTCCAGCCGCGCTCCTCCGCGACCCCGCGCCTAGCTCGGCCCCTGCTTCTTCCGGCCCGGCGTCGTCTCGCCGGCCTGCTGACCTCGATTCGGGCGTCGCACGCCAAGACACAGCGCGCTGCTTTCATTTAATTACGCGCATCGTCGCCATATTTCACGGGACACGCGGATGCTGCAGTCGCTGCCCGTGTCCCCCGGGGCCTGTTGTTGGGCGCGCCTGTATTCGTTTCCCTGCGCCCTGCCCTCTCCCTGTCTTCTCGCTGCTGCACGCGCTGTTGCTCCTCGTAAGCCATCTCCCTCAAGAGGCCGCTGTTTCTTTGCCTGTCCTGTAGTGATGCCTGTGGCTTCTCATTTCTTTTCGAACTAGAGGCGTGAAGTGCCGCTTCAGGGGCGTTTAGGCTTTTTGCGCAGTGTCATCTTCCACTGAGCTCATCAGTGTCAACAAACAGTGCAGCGAATCTGAAAACCAGTAAATTTATCCGCATTGTGTGAGGGCACTGGTAATAGAGAAAACACGGCCTCTGTCTTTTACGAGATCTACTGCTTCGCCTGAACTCACTGGCATCTGAAAAATCTAAACACACGAGGCCCACAATGCCCATAGCCTCTCTGTGGCTTGGTCAGTTCGTGAATGACCAGGGCTCAAATGGGCGCAGCCAAATGCACTAGTAGATAACGCAGCCGTTTTGGTCTTTTCTGAAATGAGAGCTAAGGGCAGGTGCTACTTACGGGCCGATGTTACTGAAGTGCGCGCACTGCATTCTGCATACATTTCTTCTGTACATCACTGAAGTTTTTTTAGTCAGGTGCCCACCGTATAGCTATACAATTACGATTATATTTCTTGGTTTATTTTTGTTTTTTAGTGTTTTCACTCGTCCTCTTGCACCGTTCTAAAAATACGCACGCAGTGCATATGCATAGTTCACATCAGGTCATCGAGTCAGTCCACGGCTTAGGTGGGAACGTACGCGGACAAAGTCCCATAATCGAGTCCACGAAAATCTGGTCTGTACAAACCCGAGAATGCATTTCTACTTAAAGACGACCGCATGCCCGACTAGCTGTTTCCATTTATAATAGTTTCAGCTACTAAACTTCCGTTCGTATTATTGCACGCCGTGAAAATTCAGTGAGTGTACCAGATAAGTAGCAGCTACTCCATTTACGTTTCATTTAAACATGATCGCACACCTGTAGGGTGGCTATACAGTAAGTCCCCGGAATCCACGAATAGCAGTCGCTGAATACAAACCCTTTTCAATAACTAAGTCGCGTACCGCGTTATTGAAAGCATCGCCTAAACTCGTTCACACTGTTTAACCGTCTCCCACAGCATAGCAGTTCAAGGATATAGATAAAACACCGAAGCGCTCGTTCGCCCCGCACTGCTTCGAGACGTAAAGTGCGCGATTGCATTGTAAGACAATGCCGGCAGCATTTCGCTCGCTCGCCTGCATCCGCGGTGCTTTTCCATTACGGTGGCCCGCGTGTCGGCGACACTGAGCCGGCGTGCATTCCCGGCAGCCGCCTGCAGTCCGTGACAGCGGCGGCAGCTGTGTGGTCGCGCTTCAGAGGCCAGAGCTGCTGGCTGGGCTGTCATTTTTTTCTTGCACATTGCCTTCTTCTTTGTTCGCGCACTTTGGGTCCCAAGTGTGTGTGACAGGTAGCGACCCACCCCTTCTCGGAAAAGGGGGGGGGGATGGCACAACGGGTCTGTTCCGCGCCACTGCGCCGCCGGGGAGGGGGCGAGGGTTAATAAATCTGGGCCACGACTGCATCGTGCGAAGAAAGGACAGGGGCATTGGAATAACTGCTCCGATTTGTTTGCGACACTATGCGGAAGCGAGGGCGGCGCCGCAGTCAGGTGCGCGCGAGTGGGACGGGCGTCGCGGTAGTATGACACGCAAGCCGGAAGTGGGACTCGAACGACGCGTCGGCCCGCGTCCTGCGAAAGTTTGACTCAGTCGAGGCACTGAAACGCGATGAAGAAACGGTAGCAACAACGAAACCTGGGTTCCGGCTGAAGCGTTTTTGTTTCTGCGCTTTTGTAACTGGCGCGCGTGCGCGTCGTATTGTTTTTCGGCGCAGTCTGCGTTGTTCTTTCGTTACTTCTCTGTCGAGCGTGCAATGGTTCGGTAAGGAGGAGAAATGGGATCGGGATGGTTGCGAACCTGTATACTAGTTGGTTAATAGCAGCCTCTTTGCAGGAGGCAGTCGAGCCTCGCGCTGCGTAAGGAGATAGTCAAGGTCGGTACGGCTTGTTGACTAGATTGACGTTCCGTTTGTTCGCCTAGTGTAACTTCTTCTGAAAGCGGAATATGGAGGTAGGCTCGGTTAGGTTGAGCGGGGCCAAAGTGAATCATTATCTTATAAAGTGAGCTGGGAAGCACCAATAAAAATAGTGCTTCGCGTTCATCAGCAGCCTAGCTACGTTTACTGCAGGACAAAGGCCCCTGCCTCGTCTCTCCAATTAATCCTGTCGTGTCTCAGCTGAGGCCACTTTATCTCCCCGTACTTCCTAATCTCACCCGCCCACCTAGCCTTCCTACGCTTACCTTCTCCTGGAATCCGCTCCGTTACCCTTAACGACCATTAGTTGTCTTGCATTCGCATTATACGCCCTGTCCATGTTCATTTCGTCCGCTTGGTTTCTACTAGGTTGTCATGAACTCGCGCTTATTCCCTGACCCATTCTGCTCCCTTCCTGTCCCTTAACGTTACTATCATGGACCTTTCCATAGCTCGCTGTGTCGTCCTCCGTTTAGGTTCAACCCTTTCTAGTTAGCCTCCAGTAGGTGATTGCTGGAAAGGTACAGTAGTTATGCACTTTCCTCTTGAGGGATACTGGCAAACTCCCAGTGATGATTGAGCTTAGAGTTCCTGCCAAATTCACTACACTCTATTCAAATTCTCATATTTGAGTAGAGTAGCCTTTATAAACGGAGCAGGCACCAAGACCTATTCACGGGAGAGAGGGAGTAGGAACAGAGAGGTCACATTTGGAGGCCAGATCATGCCTCACGTGAAAACTCTCAGAGGGTCGGGCCCAAGCGTCTATGCTCGGACCCTCTCATGGTCCGAATCTGCAGTTACTACCTGCCCCAAGTAAAAGTATTCGACGCTTTGCTGCCTATTGTAAACTGCAGTTCTTTTCCGAAGCTGGTGAACATTTCTTGAGTTTTCAGCTTATTGGTTCTTAGACCCGCCGTCCTGCTTCGCTTGTCTAGGACCTTGATCATGGTTTGCCATTCGTCCCCTGATTACTATAGCAAGGCGATATCATCAGGGAACCGTAGATAGCTAAGGTATTTTCCATTCAATTTTATATCTCAATTATTCTGTTATTTTCTCTGAATGCCTCCTGTAAACATGCGATGAATACTACGAAGAGATCGTGCCTCCTTGCCTGACGCCTTTGCTGATCTGTACTTTGTCGCTTTCCATGCGATGGACAGTGGTCGCTGTGCAACTGCTACAGATATTTTGCAGAACACATAACATCTAATAATGCCGACTGACAAAAACTGCAGATGCTGCAGAACGAGGAAAGCAAAACAAAAAACGATGACATATCGGAACTAATCAAGCTTCAGGACGGGCATCCTCGGCTGTGCTGTTCCTTCTTGGATCCTAAACGCACGAAAGTCAACATCGAAGCAATAAAAAGCACGCCGATATACTAAAGCAAAACGAGATCGCTGGATGAAGAAAACCAGGGAAGTAGTATAAAACGCGAATTTCCCCCTAGCATTGTTTTTGGGTAAAGTCATTTCTTTCTCGCATGAAAGATTGCGGTTGCCACTGATAACGCTGTTACGGGCGACCATACTTGTTATACGACTGCAAATACAACGACGCCTGCTTTGATGTAGAGGTTCGGATTTAGGGCTTTCCTCGTGTTATCAGGCTTGAGCTCCGAGTGGCACAGGCCCTGACGCTTCGTGGATATCTGTAGAGGGCCAACGGCAAAACTGGAATGGTGCTCTGGTTTCTTTTATAAAAGATGGCTTCCAGGTTTTTTTGGTTGTTCTCTTGACAGGCCCAACTCTCCTTGCAGGATATTGAAGGGGCGTGGAGGCTCAATACGTCTTAGTCCGGCCAAGGAAAGCAGAAATAATAAAGGCGCGCACGTCGGATGTTCCACGGAGTTCCCCGCCCAGGTTCACTCACTGTTGTTTTCAAGCCGGCGGCAGATGTAGAGAGGTAAAGTCGGGGTGGGAGAGGAGGGCCAAGACATCCATTCTCCTCGGGAGAGTTCGCGCGCTGTGCGAGGCTTCGTGTATCAAAAGAGGAGACCGGCCGTTATGGCTGGCGCCGATGGCGGCATCCCACGCTTTGCCGTTATAAGTATTTCATTGCTTTCTTTCTTTTTTGCTTTTCCGCAGTTCGTGGCTTCGATTTTCGATACCCCACGCCCCCTCATTTCACCTCACGCGTCTGAAGATTCTGAAAACGAACCCGCCTGATATTTTGCGTTATTTTCCTCCCTTTATTGGTTTTATTGCTGAATTCTTCAAACTTTGATATCTTACGGCTTTTTTCGCTATTTCTGGTTTGCTCTTATTTTATGAAATTCCTCCTGTCTGAAAAAGTAAGATTAGTTTGGAACTTTCGCACTTTATTTCTTTTCTTAGGTAGCAAACTGCTCGTCGTGCTTCTGAAACACACTCTAGACAGGCCTTGGACATTGGAGTGCAGGGTACTGGTGTACAGGATTTTTCAGCGTGGACGTTCCGGCGCACAGGGACGTCAAAATACTAAATTTCAAGATGCATGCCTTGCTACAAAAAATATTGTTTGCTGGAAGCTAGGAGTACCTTGAACGCAGCAATACGTAGATGCCGAGTCCGCAAATTATTCGCTCAGTTTCACCCCCTTTTCAGTCATCTTGACCGGAAAGGAAGAAAGGTTAAGCCAGCTTTTGTTGTTATGGTTTTGTTATTACGGCTTCGTATTAAGAATTGCTCGTGACTGGCCAGTCCGTGAGCGATCCTTACTTCAGTATTTGTGATCGGTTAGCGAAGGAGTTAATCACCGTGCCCTTCATGCCAATGCCTCCAAAGATGTTGCGATTGATCAGTGGGAAAGTACTGACCGATCACGAACCGATCTTGCGTACAAGCTGTTTCTTGAATCTGGACATATCGAGTTCCGAAGATGTTGCAACCGAGTCTGAAGCTTGCGTACGTCGTGTCACGAAAGAGGTGTGCTCACTCCCACTGGCAAGATTGCTGACTTCAGTGGCGTTTTCTCGACGTGAAGTCGGCCAGCGTATACGGACGGCGACGTATCTGTCCTCGTGTCGAAGACACGTGCTCGGTCCTTTTCCTGCGTGGCAGCAGGTCGATTCTTCGGGGAGGGCGTCAGCCGCCGCGCCGCGGTCGAGAGGACCCCGGGGCCGAGGCCCGGCCTGCGCTCGATAGGAGATTGCGCCGATAACGCGCGCCGCGGGTGGAGGGAGGCAGGGCGGGACATTACGGAAGGGGGCGGCCGTCGGTCGATCCGCGGCGCTTATCCTCCGGCGGCGCGTTTCACCGTGGGCAGCGCTGCCGTGCGGCGAAGCCACCGCTCCGGGGTACTTCTCCCTTTAGCTCGAAGAGCAGCGGCGCTTGCACCTGATGCATGGCCCGCGCGGCGTAATTACCCGCGCTCTGTCTCGCTAGAAGCGAGCAGCGCTGTGGAAGCCGCAGCTTTCGTCAGCAAATCAGTTCCCTATCCCTCGTGGCTGCTCGCAGGGAAGGACGCGCTCTCCGATTGGCCGCCACCCGTGAGCTGTTCAGGCAGGAACTGTTCTTAAGAACCCTCGTTAGCGCCTACAAGGTCTAGCTTTTACAAGGCTGCACGTTCTGATGAAACAGAGCACGCCTTTCTTTTTTTTTTGCCTACTGTCCAGGTTATAGTAATCGGTTTTATCGAGTCGGTGTCGCAAGCACGCCTACGTGCGCCTCCTTTGTTCTCGCGCGATGGACGAGTCTCCTTCACAAAAGAAGGCCGAATTACGGGTTGCCGGCGTTGCGGTCGTCCTCACCGTCGGAAGTGGCCGTATAGCTATGCCTCGTAGCTCTCGCACATGAATTACTTTTGTCTGTGCTGTAGCTTCGCGGCTTAACTCCTCTTCCTCTACGCACAAAGGTCACTGCCACGCTGGAAATGTGGATCCGTTGCGTTATAATTCGCAGGCCGCCTGCCGTCGCTTCGTGCATTGTGCGGCGCTTATTTCCCTTGGCAAGTAATAAGGCGTTCAGAAGAGTACAACACGACGGGCTCTTTCAGAACCCGTCACTTCAGTGGATTAATTACCGCCTATATATCACCGCGATATCGCACTCGTGTCAGGGGTCGCGGTCGTGATTTTTATCTGGACACTTTCTTCCCACTCCTTACTCTATCGATCAATCCTCGTAATTACCGAGAATGACAAAGGGTTGGCTCATCTGATCCACCAACTGGGCCCAGGGTGGAATCGCCATCGGAGGCTCGTTTTCTCGTGCATCGCGAAGCGTCTTACTTTTGGGATTTGGCGTATTTGATGTGATGTCTTAGCTGGGCGACAAATCGATAGTTAGCGGGCAGCAGATCGATAGTTAGCACTGTTAAAATTTAATTGCGAGTGCAATAAATTTGGTGCTCCAAAGAGCGTGCGTAGCGGAGGCTTCTTAATGAAACAAACTTTATGACGGGAATATTTATCACGATGCTAAAAAGCGCAGAAAAACGACGGACAAGAAGAAAGGAAGACACAGGACGAGCGCTGTTATAGCTAGTACTATTCCTTAATAATAGCCTTCAAGTTATTACTGTATGCAATTATAATATTTATGAAATACAGAACACTCAGCAATAGGTTTCAGAGCTCGCAGATCATGCACATTTAATCCTGTTATAGGAATGCATGAAGACATTTCTGGAACCGCTTTAAACGCTTCCAGGTCCTAAACAGAGCTCCAAGAACTATAAAATAAAACCTGATGAAAAAGTGTGTGATCCTAAGTGTTGGATGATTTAGTTCAAAGTACTACACTCTTCAGTTGCAGCATCTCAGTCACACAGTTGCACGGCGAAGTGAATCCTGACACTTTGGGCTCGCAGGCGGGTCTGTCGCAGGCTATGCCCCTCTCGCCGGGAAGCGCGAAGGGCAGTCACCGTAGTCGAACGAACGAGGGAAAGACAGTAAACAAAGCATTGGAACGTGTGCAAACCCTGGACTCTCTGAGGGGAGCACTTGGAACACTCTCTCCTCCGTGCCGCTGAGCGCATGTCGACGTACTACGTTCACGCCAATATAAGTAACCCCTAATTCTGCAGGCTCAATGATGGTCTATTCGGGAGAATATTCTCTGCTTCAGGGAATTTGAGGGGTAAAATTTGGCGAAAAGGGAGATTTTTGGAGTTACAGGAAAGTTCAAGCGCTGAAATTCTCACTTTCTGAAAATTGCCAGAGTTTTCAAGCTGCTGAAGAGAAATAAGGCTTAAAAGAGGAAAATTGGGGTTTAACTGGGGGAATTTTTGGTTACGGCATGGAAGATCACTGTGCAGCTCACCCCATCATGCTCTACTTTCCGTTTCTTTTTTTTTTTTTTTGACGACTATATCTCTGGAATTCTAGAAGACGTACTTTCTTTCATCCTAAACAACCGTCGTCTCTCCTGTCTCCTCTTTGTTGGAAGAGAAAAAAAAAATAAAAAAAGTTTTCGACGGCAAAACTCGCGCTAGTACGGTAGTCGTCGGTCTTAGCAGATGCGGTCGGTCGGTCTTCGAGTCGTGACTGCAGGCTCCTCCACTCTTGACTGTGCGGCCTCCGTTTGCGCGGCGAACAACAGCGAAGGCTGCTGCTTCTCCCTTGTTTATTCTGGCGGCGAAAGGCCGCTGAAGCGCGACGCCCGTTGCCTGAAATGTCGCGCGCTCTCTCCGCGGGGGCCGTCGGTCTCGCCGAGGAGAAGTAGCCGGCTTTCTAAAGCACCGCCAACAACGGCAGCAACAGCAGCCTGGCGAGCGCTGGCGGGGTGTCCCAAGTCGAGAGCTTTCGCACCGAAGAGACCCGCCGTCGCTCGCTCAAGTGCTCACGCTTCAGTGGGCAGGACCCGCCGACTTTAATGGACTTGCCTGGTTGGACCGAGCCTTATTAGGCACTTCCTTCTCCGGCTCCCTTCTCCTCTGCACCGGCGACGGTGGCACCGCGCGGTGGCAGTCCGAAGTGATTTCCCTTTGTGCGAGGAAAAGAAAGGACTCAGCCGCTTCTCGCGCGATTGCGTCACGGAGTGTGCGTACAGCGGCGCGCTCACCTATGCCGTGTAGAGAAACGTCGCCTTCGGGAAATGAGGGGCGAGACGTGAGCTATCTCGACGAGGGCGCGCCGATGAAAAAAAAAGGCTCCTGCTCTGCGGCTCGTTCTTGTGCTGCCATGGAGCATTACCACGCGCCTGTCAGGTTTTACGCCGGGTGTGAAATTTGAAGAACGTGTGCATTGCTATCTTCACCTTTACATTTAAGCTGCACTCTATATTTTTGTCTCCTAGTTTTGAAAGAATTAAGTCGCCGCTCTTCGTTGCTGCAACGTTCCTTGTCGGGGATTAACACGCAGAAAAGCGGCGCGGATAAGAGCGAACAGTGAGCTCAGGCATGAGTGGAAACTGTCTGAGCGAAACGGAGCGCTCAGACGTAATTTACTCAAACGAAGTATTTTTTTTTCATTCTTTATTTTTCGCGATCAAGTAAGCTTTTGTTCGGTTCCGACACTTTTTTTTTTCTGTCAGAGAAAATAAATCGCGTTCTCGCTTCCTTTTTTTTTCTTAAGCCAGACATGTCAGCTGGTGGTCTTCATTGCTAACCATGTACGCAGACGAGCGCAAAAATTGCCGCTTTCTCGTTGGTTCCCAAAACGTAATTACCCAATGCCGGTCTTGGAGTTTTCTTCGTTTCCTCCCTCTTTGTTTTTCAACATAATTCGACACGAAATAGTCTCAGAGCGTATTGCGAAAGGCTTAAGTGCCTGATGAAGCCATTTCGATCTTACTTCATAACTTGAGTTTGCTACCTTTTTTTTCTTTCTTACCATAACCTCATCTTACCATTTACAGCCTTTCCTTGTGTCAAACGAGATCGACAGCAAAAGCTGACCTGAATAAAGTTTGAGATCAGTGCTGATGTATTTATTCACATGCAGATATGAGCTGCTTGAAAGTCTTGCAATTAAATCTCGATCCAGCGAAGTCTTAAGACCCTGAGGAGATGTGCGGTAAATAGCGAAGTTTACTACATCAAATTATTCGCCAAAAAGCACCTCGAGCTTTGCCTGTGCGACTTAAAGAGGCAGCTTGCTTAAACACATGATTCATCTGCCATCTGCGCCTGCAATTATTGATCTGCCATCTTGGGTTCTTTTTTTGAGCATAACAAGTATCTACACGAGGTCGATCGAAGCGAGCGGAACTAGAAAATAATTTCGCACCGTTTTAAGAAATACAATTTGGCGGGGCCTTTCTCCGTTGTCTTTCTTTAGTAAACCCTGAATAAACCTCAACGAAGAGTATGAATTCATTCTGTTCCTGTGACACATTTAGCATACCATGTACCGTGCTACCTTTACTGTTGCCTAAATAAAGGAATAATGGAAGCTCGGCCACCACCAGTGAGCACGCGCTGATTGGCCCCGATGCGGTAGGCGCGCGCGCAGCTGCCGGGTACCTGGCGCCATCTGTCGCCTTCAAGGCGATCTGCGTGTGCGCGCTGGCGACGCGCCGGTTCCCTGTACTCCGGTAACGGTAGCACGCTACACGGTATGCTAAATGAGTCTATTGAATCCTGTAAATATCTATTCGATAATCCCGCTTTTTTTTGTTCCTTTGTTTTCCGCATACGAACGTGCGCACCTGTTGACACCATGTTGCACTTTAATTTTTTTTAAAAAAAGAGAATAAACGTTCGTTTAATGGAGAGCATTAATAAGGACATTCAAGGCAAGATTGTACTTTGTTGCAAAGTTTTCGTCGGCGTTAGTCGTCGTTGCGCAGTAACAGCGATTAGTCCGTCGGTTATGGGAGGCAGAAACAGCAGCCGCCGTGTGAGGTTTGAATGGGCGATTCGCTCCTCTTGTAATGACACTATCGAGGAAAACTTGATTACGAGAACCTAATCACCTGCCCCATCATTAGCCGTGCTTTCTATAGCCGCCATCTCGCAGTGTGCTGGCGAAGTCCGCACTACTGCTTCGCAGCTTACTTTTCCTTTGCTCCCCCCCATTCCCCGAGGCAGGCACACTCATTCTGCCTATCTATTTGGTTTGTTGTTGCTAATGCGATCTGCGGCGTTGTGTGGCCTCAAAAGAGGCTCTGCACGAAGCGAGGTACCAATTTAAAGCGAGCATAATAATATTTTTGCGTCCGTTAGGTACGGTGTTACAGAAAGACTCAAACGGAAGCAGAAATGCGACAAAGCACAAGTAATGACTGGCACGAGCGTCTCGGAGATGAAACCTCACACTGTCGAAAAATGCATAATGGTTTTCAATTCGTGATTGCAGCAAAATAATTATGCGCAAAGAGTGCGCAGACAGCGAGCAGACTACCGCGACAAATTGCCCTTCATATCCTATTCTTAATACCGATGGTCATAACGCCACGAAGCGGAAACACAATCCAAACAGGAGTTATAGTATGTGTCAAAGTCGCGCGAAGCAAAGTGTCCGGTAGATTTGTCTTTCTATGGCCGCGCAGCGTCCTAATGCTAGTGCCGTTTCGCTAGCCGAGTCATGGCGCTGAAATTAGAGAAAAGTAAACTTTAGCACGCGTCTGAAGGGCGGGAACAATGCGCATAATGACCGGAATGGTTTAGGAGGCGAAGGAGATTCTCTGTCGCATACGAACTTTGTTGCACGAAAATGTGCACCTGCTGACACACATTAGAGTTTAAAGGGGACAAATGTTTGGCGCTTTAGCCGCACTGACCCCAAGTTTTCGCAAACTTGGCTCCTTCTGTAATTTAAAGTGCTAAAAATAGTAACATTCTCGGCAGCGCGAGTATGAAAGGATTCGCACGCAAACTGGACTTGCAAATAACGGAAACTAGAAACGCACTAAAAGTTCGCGGCTGCCTTTTTGAGAGTGCCTTCGCAGCACGATTAGCGCGCAAAAGTAGCCCGGATATGAAACGCGGCTGCAGTTACACGAGGGCTCTCGGAATACTCTTTACTGCTTTGCTGCACTTTGGACCCTCGACAAATGCGTGAACCGCCGACGCAGATTGCACACCGCAAGGACAGCGATTTAGACCTAGCTAGAGTGCGTTGGGCGGGAGGGGGTGTACAGTAGAACAGCCGCGAATGCTGGGGTCGCGTCTGCCTCCATTGTTCGCGCTCCGTGCACAGCTCGGACACACGCAAGCGAGCACGCACGCACGAACGTGTGCGAGCGCTGTGGTTCTGGACCGGAGCGCGTTCTCGCGGCCGGCGGTGGGTTCAAACTCTTATCACCGCTTAATTTGGAGGCCAGCCGCAGTTAGGCCAGCCCCGCGTGCGGGCTGCGTTTAATTAGAGGCCTCCCCCACCGCCTTCCGGAGGAGGCTTATCTGCTGCACCGCGGGCCAGCGCGCAGCAAGGCGGAGAGGAGCGTCTCCCACCACTGCGGTCGCCGCCGCGCACCGGCGTCGTCGACGCTCGCGTCGGCCGTGATAGCGCCACTACGGTATAGTGCTCTACCGCGCGGCCAGTCTGACGCCAGCGGCGCCGAAAAACCACCGGCCGCGCCGCCCTCTCTTTCGCCCCGTCGACTCCCACGCGCTGTGCTCCCATGCGTCTACTGCGGCGGACGCCAACAGGCCGCCTTCGTTTCCCCTAGTGAGCGATTGCCATTGTGTGTCACGGGCGCAAAAAGGCTTCTCTTCCTCCACCCAACCCCGTGGCCTTCGCCCGGCGTGCGACGATCTCCGTTCTTCCCACACGCCCCCCTCACTTCCTCGCGTGGCCTGGAATCTTGCTGCTTGCTTCTGGGCTGACGCCACTGCGAGCGCCACGCCGGCCGACGCCGCGCTGCGGTGATTTCGATTGACAGCGAGATAGGCGCCTTTCACGGGCGCGCTCGGCTTTGTACGTGTATGCCATGGCGCCGTGGTGGACGGGCGTTTTGCGCGATAATATAAACGACGTGTCCGGCCGTTGACGGGTCAATAAAGCAAAATGTCGATCCGTGTACGCGGCTCGTCTCTGAGTCAAAAGTAGCGCCTGGGAGGACTGAATTTTAATAAACGATTAAGCACTCGACAAGAACGCGTTACAGAGACAAAGAGTGCGTAGTGAGGACGAGGGCTAAAGTGGTTGGTCGTACGTACGTACCAGTCTTGGGGCATCCGGGCCGCAAAGAAATCGCGTATCATTTATTTGTTGTGCTGTGTAAGTTGTAAAAACCTCTCGCCAAATGTGCAATTTTTGAGCAAGGGGAGTGTCGCATGTTCTGAAGCCTTGGCCCCTGGACAGAAACGTGGCTGAGTTGTTCACAAAATGCAGAGCGTAAGCGATAGATGCTTAATAAGCAGACCTTTTAGTAATACATTGTTCAGGGCTAACTTAGGTTCCCTTTTATAACAGTCAAGACTGCAATCTGAGCCGCGCACGTGGGCACAAAGTTCAGGCTTTCCACCCGCCTCTTGTAGATGTTCATGCTGCTAAGAACTGCATCTTTTCTAATCTATATCTACCAAGGTACATCAGTTCACGTCGCTTGAAAAAGATGATAGCGTACGTGAGGAAGGATTAGGATGTGCGCATGGATGTAGAGGGCTTTAGCTTGTGTTTCACTTTGGGGTAATCATTACACTCCAAGCAGAAAGGAGTACAAAGGGCGCAAGCTGTCCTCTAGCGCTCTCCCTTTTGTAAAAAGGAGACAGCTAGAGGACAAATTACTCCCTGTTTACTACTATATAGGTGCATTCGTGTTTACAATGTATGCCTACATCTGGCTGCATCTGGGGGCGTCGCGTGCATTCCGCGTGAGGTGTGTGATTGGGAGAGTCCTCGCGAGCGCTCCCTGGAGTGTCCTCATCTCTGGGTGTCTTGCTGGCGCGCAGGTAGTCCTCTCCGGAGCCAGTCCGACTACGATGACGATGCTGGACCAACGGCAGCAGAGCTGCGCGAGCACGTGATGTCTCCGGCGGCTGCAGCCATGTGGTGCGCGGCGCTGGCGCTCCTGTGCGCCGCGGCGGCCGCGGGCCTCGAGTCACCGTCGGGCGGAACCGGCGGCGGAACGTCGGGCCACTGCCCCAGCGCGTGCACCTGCAAGTGGAAAGGAGGAAAGCACACCGCCGAGTGCGTCAGCCAGGGACTCTTCTCGGTGCCTGTGGGGCTGCCGCCAGGACTGCAGGTCGGTGTGCGCATCCTCGAGCCAAGCACTGTCCCTGGCAGGCCTTGCCTCCGAAGCCACTCCTGCTTAATACACGAGAACGAAGAAATGGCTGTTTCGGTGGCCGCTTAACCTATTCGCATGGAATTTGTTGCAAAACATACGGAAGGTTAATATGTTGCAAGTTTTGGGAGCTAGCATTGTGATTACCGTCCGAGGATTTTGCTCTTTGTCAGAGGGGGAGGGTCAGTATGGTCTAGCGCACAGCAGTTACAGCACAACCTTGTCTTTCAGCAATAAACACTGACCGTCATGATAAAGAGACAGGTTGTGCTTGTTTGCCGCACGCAAATTGACGTCCTTGATTCTTACTTCAACCCTCTTTCCACTTCGCATCACCCCTTCTCATTACCCCAGTGTGGGGTAGCCAACCGGGAACATATCTTCCGGCTTTTTCTTCATCGCCATCTATCTTGCTTTGCGCTCAGTCATTCAGAAAGAATTGGTCAAAATTACAGGGCACTTGCGTATTTTGTACAATTCTGGTAATGTATTGCTCTGTGACAGAAACATATTGAAATTGCATGATCTGCATGTTTAGTTCGTCTAAACGGGGCTAAACTAACATTTTCAGCGTGATTTCATTTTCTGCGATTATTTTGTGAACGGGACTACAAAATTCGCTTAACCGATGCAACCATTCCTCGTAAAGTACAATTGAAGGTGTTTTTTTTTTTTGCTTTAAAGCGATAACAGACCCGGTTTACATTTTGAAATTTGCCTCGTTCCGCAGCTGCCGAGTTGCAAAACTGTTGGCTGTAACTAATGAGCCCCGAGATTTTCGACAAACTTCTATCAAATATTTAAAACTTGAATTAAAATTCTACTTCCTACAAAGGCTGAAATTTGACTGTAGCTATGCGGACTTTTCTGCTGTGTGCAACGCACTCTGACTTGGAATGATCAGGCGTTGGACAAAATCCCATTTTGTGTTGGTACGGCATACGCGTTTGGCAGCAGAGGGTGGTTATTTGTGGAGTGCATGCATTTCGCTCGTCAGTGTTTTTCGAAGCGTGCAATCCTCTAACTCGCCTCGACCCCAGATCGAATCCTCTTCAGCTCCAGCACGGAAATAGGGCATGTTCAAAATTCCGCAAGGGCGCTTTCCCGCACAACTATGTTGCCAAAGACAAGATGAATGACCCCTATTGTGCATTTCAAGTCTATTTATTCATCTATTTACAATGGTGCTAGCCTCAATACGAGACCGTAGCAGGTGGGCACTCAGTACAATAAGAAGTTCAAAATATTAAACAATAATAAAGCAGTTAGGCTACGGTAAGTGGTAAAGTGCAACTGTCCTTCCTCACTTCGCCAAAGCAGCACGTAGCGCTCACGAGCCTGCCGCCCATCGCTTGCTGCAGGTGATCCACCTGGAGCGGAACAACTTCCACTCGCTGCCCGGCCGCACCTTCCAGGAGCGGGGCCTGGTCAACCTGCAGCGGGTGTTCCTCTCCCAGTGCCGGTTGGGGCGCGTGGCCCGCGACGCCTTCCAGCAGCTGACCAACCTGGTGGAGCTGGACCTCAGCTGGAACCTGCTCACGGCCGTGCCCAGCGCCGCGCTGCGGGGGGTGCCGCACCTGCGGCGGCTGCTGCTCGGGGGGAACCCCATCGCGCAGCTGGAGAACGCGAGCTTCGCCGGACTGCAGCACCTGACGTATCTGCACCTGGCCCGCTGCCAGCTGCGCTCCATCGAGCCCGGCGCCCTGGACGGGCTGCCGGCGCTCGAGTTCCTGCTGCTCGACCACAACCGGCTGGCGACGCTGCCCGCGCAGGCGGTGTCGCCGCTGCCGAGGCTCTCCACGCTGCACCTGCAGGTGCGCCACTTGGGGCGACTGTCGCTCGCTTATTATTATTAGTGGCTCTGTTATTATTAAAATAACTAATGAAGGAAAAGGTGTCGCTAGCCGCGGCTAGCGTGAGAAACAGGGCAGGGAGAGGAAAGGGAAATAAAGGGGAGTGATAGACACGAGCACTTTGCTCAGAAATCCGTGATTGCTCTCTAATTTCAGTTTTTGACACCGAGTACGCCCTGCTCAAGCGCGCTGCACAAGGGAGATGTGGGCTGTAGTTTCTTTCTGGCAGTTTATAAATTACGTTGACCATAGCCGCCCCTACTCGGCCTTTTTGCATACCGTAAGCGTACACATTGCTTTTTGAGTCTCCAACGCCGAACGCATGTCTTGCAGGGATAAACTGCACTGTGGTGCGCACTCTTCGCAGTAGTAGTGCGTCTTTCTTTCATTTTTAATTCTTTGATGTGTAAAAGGTACGAAATAATTTTGAATTTTTGAAAATATTAAATTATGAACGAAAACCGGGGAATCTCGTCCAGCGAGTTGCCGATGGCGCCATTTTTGTCAGCAAGCCATAATTATGGGCTTGTTACTTTATAATCAGTTACTACGAGAAGATACTGCTCTATGCAAGCACATAAACGTGCAGAACAAACACGACTCATATCGTGGCCAAAAAGAGAGACGTGCATGTACGCGTTGTATGTCTGCGCTCTCATCGTCATGCTGGTTTGTGTGCGACCTTAAGCCTGAATTCTTAATGATTAAGGAGAAGTTCATTTTTTCTGTACCAGGTGACGCCGTAATCTGTAAACTCTACTATTTTGGTCCACTCTGGCTGTTTTGTTTTTAAAACTGGAAACGCACGCGAGAGTATATGACCGAAGACCTCTGTCATTTTCTCACGTTGGTTTGCGTGGCGGCGCCGTGTCTCGCAGGGCAACCCGTGGCAGTGCGACTGCCGCCTGAGCAGCCTTCGGCGCTGGATGCGCACGCGCAACATCCCGCTGGGCGAGCCGCCGCGCTGCGCGGGGCCACCCCGGCTCGAGTCGGCCTCGTGGGACGAGCTCTCGCTGGAGCAGTTCGCCTGCCCGCCGCAGGTGCACGCCGACTCCCTGGTCAGCGTCCAAGAGGGCCGCAACGCCACGCTCGTGTGCCGCGTGCGCGCAGACCCGCCCGCCGTGCTCAGGTACGCACTCACGCGGCAGTCTGCGACAGCGTTCAGGCTGCGCATCCAACTCCGGCGCGACGCGCCCGCCACTCGCAGCTGCGCGCGCGTCCCCGTCAGGAACGCGGGGGCAGCCTGTCAGCTCCGGCAGCGTTGTGCGCGTCGTCATGCAGCGGCTGTTCGCTTTCTTCTTTAGCATCTATTGCGGCCAAAAGCGCACTACGGAAATTCGCTAGTACGCGAGTTTTTACGGGTTACTATCGGGATAGTAGTAGAAGACACTCGAGCGTTGGATTTAATTCGTTCGTCGTAAATAGCAATTTTGCGTTCAGTTTTTTCCTCCATGTCGTTTTAATCATACAGACACTTCAGAAACTTCTGAAAATTTCAAAAATCACGTTTTCTTTGGCGACATTTTGATGAACTACAGTTGGGGGTACGAGCATGCTCCGTCGGTTTTCAGCTCTGTGAAAACTACTCACGCGCTCCATCTATTGGTCTCCGCGCACAGAGATCTCAGAGGACAAACCATTCCGAAATCCAGCTTCCTTCCTCAAAAAATCTCTCTTATTATTATGGCGGCGCGGCACACCCTCGGAACAGAAGATGGGTGGAGTGATAGAGCCCTATTGCATGGCTTACGCCTTGCACTCAACTGGCGGGCTGCAGCTTGACACAGCTGTACTCTTTCAAACCCTTGTGGAGACTGCAAAGCACAGCTTAATCCCCTAATCCCTTTACTGCGACTACAATACACTGCAGGAACATGCAGGAAAGACAAGAAGCATTATTCTGACTCCAGGAGGGTTAAGCACTGCAGCCGTGATTTCCTCTTTCCGCAGTGAAAGCTGTCCATATGCGACGCAGCACGCGAGGTAACACGAACCCGCTACAGACTTTTCAACGCCGTCAGCTTGTGCTCACTTGCAGAACTTTCGCTGTAAAGCAAGAACTTGTGAGTTGGAGTATAAATCTTAACAGTGCAGGATTGTCAGGAGCTGGTTTTGGAAAGCATTTCACTGCGCTCGAAAACGGCAAGAGCGGCAAGCCGAAGGTGGAAGCGTATAGCGGGTGCAGGGTACCTATAAAAAGGAGTAAACAGTCCTCTAGCGCACTCCCCGTCAGGCACAGAGCAGTGATACCATCAGAGGGGTACTCTCTAAACACGGTTACGCCTACATGGAAGTAAAAAGGGAGTAAGATGTTTTCTGGCGCGCCCCATTTTATAAAAGGGTGTGTGCTAGAGGACAGGTTGCTCCCTTTTTGCTCGTTTTTGTTAAAGGTGCACTGAAGAGGAATCTGAACTCGTCTTTTTTGCCGCGGGAACTCAATCTGCACGTTCCGAGCATTCTTAGAAACTTCGATTTATTGCCCTGTGTGGCTGATTTTCCTAATTAAATCGAATTAACATCCGGCTCCCGCCTTTTTTTTTTTTTTTTGAATTCTCCCTCGTACGGACGGCGGAGTCGACCAACGCGTGGAGTGCCTTTCAGCCAGTCCCGTGGCGGCTTGCCGCTCTGCCATCGGCGGAGTAATATGTAGTAGTCCATAGAAGCAAATAGTCTGCGCGTATTTTTATTTCTGCGGGCTTATTTTGCGGCTATATTATCTGCGAATGAAACTATTTATTCATGGAAACCTAAAAATCAAAATAAAGCGAAAGCAAAGCCTCCACGGAGCTGGCTGCAAGACACTCCACGCGTTGGTCGACTCCGCCCACCGTACGAGGGAGAACTAAAAAAAAAAAAGCGGGAGCCGGACGTTTATTCGATTTAATTAGGAAAATCAGCCACACAGGGCAATAAATCGAAGTTTCTAAGAATGCTCAGAATGTGTAGATCGAGTTCCCGCGGCAAAAAGACGAGTTCAGATTCCTCTTCAGTGCGCCTTTAAGAGTGTAGCAGAAAATGGCGTCTTTCCCCAACCATTCCAAGCCACGTGAGCGCACTCTTTTTTAATGCAATGTCCCTGCACCCTATGTCCCTGTGCCCTTCGCCACCGTCACACGTTGCCCCGTGCAAGGTTGCACCTTGGCAGGTGGCAGTGTCAAGAACAAGGAATAGTCAGTTGCGACCTGCCACGGTTCGCAAGTGGCAAAGGGGAGAAAGGGAAGTCCCTCTCTCCATTTGAATGGTGTGTGTGGTCGTGCATGGCAGCTCTCAACGAGGTTCTTATGCTATCGCATTGTTCCAGCTGGGGTGGTTTGGTGTCCTGCAGGTTTTTTGGCGTCAAGGTGTGCTGCCAATTCCAGGCGTAGCTTTCACACTAACCGAGCGGTGATCGACGATGCGGGAACCGATCTGGTATCGCGAATGTACGGCGACATACTGGAGTGCCTCAGGGACACTAGGAAATGTTTCCCGGCCTACTCTCCGTGCTAAACTAAGCAGGGGGCAGTCAGTTCGCTGGAGGTAACTGCAGGCAAACACCTTCCCAAATCGCTTCATTCTTAATCAGATTCTCTCAAACATATACCGAGGCACATATCATTGCTGCAGAGACAGATCAGCACTATACCACGCAACATGGGGCTGTCAGAAAATTGGAGCTGTCTCACACATACACACTCCCACACCGGAGTAATGGGAGTCCTCGCTGTGCGGCGAAAGTTTGGATGCGGCAGTGTGCTGTGCTCAATCCTGTTAAAAACTAACATAACTGTCTTCGCCACAGTCGATACGGAGCGACAGTCTTGTACAGAAGCAGCAGAGAATGTGCCGTTGATAAATATCCTCTGTCGCGACAGCTTTCTGCTTTCCAGTTGGCAGGCAGCCAATAAAAATTATTCATCATAAGCCAACCGCGGTCCTTTCTCTCGAGGAATCGATCGTACCCTTTAATAGCACCGAAGTCACTCTGACCAGCGGCTCAAATTTACATTTTATTGATTTACACCTTATTGCTGAAATTATGGCTTTCCGACTCAGGAGCATCTTTTGGGCGCCATGAGAGCCTAATCTTATGTTGCGCAGTTCCATGCAGGCAACGAAGCAATAGTATAGCACGTTAGAAATCTGCTGATGATACTGTACCCTTCAGCATAAGAGTACCACAAACCCAGGTAAAATGAAATATTGGTAAACTGAATAAACTGCGGTCTGATCAATAGCAAGCGAGGCTTTGCTGATATCTATTTGCTTTGTTTCGCGTGATTCTTTTCGACATGATTACTGTTCATCCTTCTTCCTTTTAATATCTCTGAGCGATACAGCACAGTCTCCCTGCAAGCCTTGCTTCACTGCGGATAAAGCTTTTTCGGTTAGTGGTCTTTTTTACAAGTTAGAGGCACTAAACGCATGGTAAATAATCGCTGACAAACGCTAAAGGCGGATTGACACTGGCCAGTCGCAAACGTGGCGCGACTGATTTCGGGCAGTTATTTACGGTTTCAGAAGAACTAGGAAAGCGGGGAGAGAGCGTAGCAAATCGATTTCAACCTGTAGCGCGACCTCCGCGACTCGCCATTGTGAATCCGCCTTAAAGGACCATGCAAAGAATTCAAAGACGCTTGCAAATGTTAGAAGTGATGATCAGAAGCATTGACACGAAGTATGAGTCTTCGGAACTGAGCCGGCAATTTAGTATGATTTTTTAAAAATCGTGTTTTTTAAAATTCGCGGCCCTCTTGGGGTCTTCGTAGGGAGCCATTTTGAAACCAAAATCGGGAAAACAGACGTCACTAGTCCCATGAGGTCGGCAGACCACCACACGCTGTCATTCGCTCGAGCCGCGGCAGCTACGATGTCACGGGCATACTTCCGGTAGCGGTGAAAATCGTCTGCTCGAGCAGCCGCGCGACCCCGTCGGGCAAGCGCGAGCGAGGGCATTGCCTTCGCGCATGTGGTTTTAATTTACCTCTGCCGCCTCTTTGTGTCGCGAGTTCGGGAGCCACTCGCAGTGCCTTTTTCGACCGCCCAATATGAATATGCCTTGCTGTGTCGTCGACTGCAAACCCAGTGACTGGCGAGGTGTTGAACTCAGGCATGTTATTCCTAGAGACGTGCATGAGCGAGCAGCCTGGATGGAGCGCATCGGACTGCCAGCGTCGCACGCCCGCCGAAGACTCCGCGTTTGCGGTCGACACTTCGCACCTGACGCTTACTACTATAACCCAGCGCTCGTTCGACAGTCAGGCATGAATGTCAAGCACCTGAAGCTTCGACCGACGCGCGCCGCAATCCAAGAAAGCGCAGACCGGAGAGACGCTGCCGACGCGCGCTGCTCATCGGGAGTGCGACAACCGGAAGCCGTAAACCGAACGTCAGCGAATGACGTATTCATGGGCGGAGCCCAGTCCCGGAGCTGTTTTCTTTTTTTTTTTTTATGGTGCCCCGCGCGTATGAGTTGAGGGGGGAAAGGAGGAGCGTGATTTTTAATCGTCTATAACTTCGTTGTTATTGATGCTAGCTCAAAAATTCTTGCGCTGGGGTGACGAGTGATGGATTGCCTATCTTTACGTAATCTCAATATATTGCATACTCCCTTTAACACCCTAAAATAAAAGACGAGAAAAAGAACTAATACATCAACTCAGAAACATATTGTTGCTTGCATATCTCGAGCAACAGCACAACTTTCTTACTTTGCCGCTAAATGGGGAGCATTCTTCTCTTTAGTTTTATGTTCGTCTGCGGCACGGTTCTTCTAAGTCAGAGTTCCTCTACGCTGGAGCGAATAGTCGTGCGGTTCTAACTGAAAAAAAGAAAAGAAAAAAAGGCAGTCAAATGCATATAATAGCGAAGGCGAAATTTCTCACAAACGCGAATTCCGCGTAGAAACAATAGGGAGGCCTGAAATTATATGCGCCAGATAATGACTTAGTCGAGCGTAACTTAATTTGTGCCATAAGAGCAGACTTCGTCTCTGTCTGAGCAGGGCTGCCTTCAAGGGCCTCACGAAAAATGAATAGGCTCTAACGAAACAGCGAGGTCTGCTGCAATCGTCGGCGCATTGCAAAAGTGGCAATGAAATCCACTTCTGGGCTATTTATACCACTTTTATAGCGATTCCCCTCTCTTTCCTTCCATTGTCCGCGAGGCATTTCTCTAATCTAATGTAGAGGACTGTAGGTACATTATTCTTTGTAGAGTACGCCTTCTCGTTTCGTGGGTCTCTTTCTTTTATTCTTTTATGTATTTCGATTTCGAGCAGACTGTTTCGCTGAAAATTCATAGAAAGGAGAGACAATTGAGGCGAATCCCGGGCACTGACCCAGACTGATGATGAATCGACATTTCGGACGCACTCATACACTACCTGGGACAAGATCGCTATCATATCAGAAAGAAAAAAAAAAAACGTCTCATCCCAACTGCGACTCGAATAACTATTCATCCAATCGACGCCCAGCTACGATGATCCGCCCAGAAGGGATCATGCCGGTCGTTTAAGCGTGCTCACATTGTCATGTGTTGCGTACATACTAAGTAGGGACGATATCTTGTCCTACTCAGTGAACAAAAAGGAACCCGTGCATGGTTCCAAAACGTCGATCCATCTTCGGATTTGGTCGGCGACCTTGATTCATCTCAATCTATGCCTGAGCGGACGAACTTTCGCCTAACCCTTGATTATGTTAACAGGAGACATTTACTCTGTAAGTATTTGGAGAGAGTAACAAGGAGAGGAGGAGGGAGAGGAGGGGGGGGGTGAAAGGATTAGAGCTTATTACGTTCCACCGGTGGTGAAAGAGTAGGAAGTAAACGACAGACGGGAGAGAGGAAACGGAGGCACTAGAGCCATGCTAGCACACAAGGACGCCGAGGTAAGCTTGATCTTGCAAACAGTCATGTTCTGCTTATCTAGAGGAAGCATCGGATGTTAGTAGCAGGAAAGAAAATAAACTGGTCTTTCTACACTAGTTTCAAGAGCCTTCAGTCAAGAGCGGAAAACACCAGAGAAACTGTGTTTAACTTTTTTTTTTTCTCAGAACGCGAATGCTGATGAAACGTGCCTGACGTGTACACCGCACGCTGTTGGTCGTCTCTGACAGGTGGGAGGCAGCCGACTGGGCCGTCGGCGCTTGGAACTCGACGAGCGGCGGAGTGGGCCCAGACCTGGACCCGACCCGCTTCCAGGTTCAGCGCGAGCAGAGCGGGCCGTTCCAGCTGAGCTGGCTGTCCGTGGCGCACGCGGGCCCCTACGACGCTGGTGTGTACATCTGCGTCGCCGAGAACCGCGCCGGACTCCGGGCCGCCAACACGACGCTGGCCGTGGTGCAGGCGCCGCCGGCCGCTGGCGGCCTCTCGCGGACTCACAAGATCATCATAGTGCTCGCCAGCTTCCTGGCGCTCGTCATACTAGCTCTGCTGCTGTGCTTCGTCGTGGCTCGGCAGAGGGCGCTGGCTGCTTCCAGGGCCAAGTTTCCCGGAATGCTCAAGCAGCTGGCACGCAAGGCAGACCTGGTGGAAGTGGCCACTCCGAGCGACACCAAGGCGGCGCAGCTGGCTGCCATGCAGCGCTCGCCGCACGACGGCTCGGCGCAGTCGCCCACGGACCCCGTCGACCGGACGACGCCGGACATTGTGCACGGCAAGAGCGGCGCGGAGCTGGACTACTCGAGGCAGCCCAATGGGTACGGGCCGGTGGGCAACGGCTACGTCAATCCCGCCGATCCCTGCTACGGCCAGTACGCGCTCCGCGACCGGTACCTCGAAGAACCTCCAGAACCACCGCACAGACACGGCCTCTACTCTCCCCCCGAGCCCCCGGCGGCGGCGCAGTGGAGGGTCGTCGAACCCACGGCCTCCTGGAAGAGGAATCCAAGTGCGGCCGTAGGGCCTCCCGTGGCGGCCTGCATGGCCGTCGGCGGAGAGACCCGCTACTCTCCCGATGAAGGCTACGGCGAAGGCAACTACGAAGGCACCGAGGTGTGATCGCAGTGCTGGAGTCGCATAGGATTAACTTGACAGCTACCAACAATGCCGGGAAGTGGCTCTTAACGGGGACGGAGGAGTCGACAGTGGAGAAGACTCGCGATTTAGGTCTTCGGTACCATCCTGAAGGAAGAAGAGCCTTCGCATGAGTGGAACGGGGCGCTGGAAGAGCGCAGCGTTTCATGCTTGATGCGTGTCGGCATCGCTGCTCACCGGACCAGACGCCGGCCCTCTAAGGCTGAGTCGGATGAAGTGAGCCACCTGGCGAACATTTTGTAACAACGAACTCCTGCCAAATGGTGTAAAGGTCTATTTTCAGTACGCGGTAAAAAAGGACAGCGCAACCGTGGTCGGAAGTAGCTCTCTGTCGAACTGTACGACGGAGGCCCAGTTGTGCGCGAGCACTGGCTCTGCAGTGAGCCGGAGTGGAAAGCGTCCCGAGCAAGAACTGTTCGCGAAATGCTTGTACAGCTTTTTCGTTCTAGTGGAATTCGCAGTTCCCTGTGTTCGTTTCCTTGCCCTCTGTTCCTTTCGTTCACCCGCGCAAGTGCGAGTCAGCGAGTAGCGGAATATGTATGACCTTTGTGCCCACTCGTAAGCGCTTTTGTCTACTGCGAAGAAAGCGTTGTTTTGTGAGTTTGCAACGAATTCTCAGTTAAAAGCGGCTGATACTTGAAAAAACAAGAAAAAACTTACTGACTCCTATAAATGTGTGTTCTAGACAAATGCTGGTTCCGTCACAAACCCGCACCTTTTGGGTCGCTGATCTGGTTCCTAAGAGATTGTCCACACGCCCACTACAGATAAAAGCGGAGAGCTATGCTTGGACCGCTGCGTACACAGCGCTTGCCCGTCCACAAAGTGCCACTGAGGCGTATGCAGACTGTGGCTGCTGTGAGCATAAGTAAACCTGAACAAAGTGGCGACAAGCTGAACAACCCTGTGGCGCCTCGACACTAGTCGTGTCGAGTGAAGATGTTTGTTTTAGTGTCCAAGAGAACATTGCAGTGAACCCTTATACATACACATAAACATATAAATATATTACACGCGTGTGCGGATATGCGCCCTTGTACATATTTATTACCAAATGTTTGTCGTGACAGTGAAACCTCCGAAGGCCGCAAATGAATGCCAATAAAGCTGTTGTGCGAGGCCGCCGTTGTCTTGTGTAATCTGCAGTATAGAAGTGAGTACTTAACCTGTCAGCTCCAAGGTGCAGGCAGCGGGGGGGAGGGGGGGGGGGGGGTCGTCTGTGATGACTGAAAGTTTTCTCAAGTTCGGCCGCCCACAGAAGAACTCTGCATTACTTCGAGAAACCAGTTATGTGGAGAAGATGGTAGAAATCCTATTGGGTAAGCTTCCACATGTGTATATACTAGATAACTCCAACTGCATCGTGAGCTGATAATTGAAAACTACTGTGTGATTCGCTGCATGAAATACCCTCCAGTTCGTGCTTGCAATAACAACCACACACACACACAAAAAACGCAGAGTGCGTTAAGCTGTGTGCAATTTGAGAATCAGCGACATCTGTTGAGGTACTACTCTCCTTTCTCCTGCACGGTGGCCACTCTTCGAGTTCTTCCCGTGGCAGCTCCACCCTATGGTTGCGCAGTCCTCCGCACTCGCCGTACCCTCCTCCTTCCACGCTAACAACAATCCGGTGACGCACTCCGCTCTCGCAAACTCGAGAGGGGTTACCGTCATGCGTAACTGGAGGGTGGTAACCACCCTCTAGTTACGCCTGACAGGCACCATTCCTGATAGTCATCATACCCTCCTCCTCCCACGGTAACCGCCCTCTGGTCGCGCACTCCTTCGTTCACGTCATGCCCTGCTCCTTCCACCCTCCAGGTGGTTTCCATGGCTACCACCCACAGGCTACGCCGACTACTACTACTACTACACTTGCACCTACGCGAAACCCAGGAACGGGTGGTGGTGGTGAAAACTTTTATATTGTGAAAAAGAGTTTGGGAGCCACAGAGTGGCCCCGCTACATGGTCGGAGTCCCTAGTCCGGGACACCGCATGACGAGGCCCCGTCTCTCGCCCGTTTCACCAGAGCCCTTTGGGACTCAAGCGAGGAGCAGTTGAGGAGGGCAGTCTCCCATGCCTCTCTGGAAGGGGTAGGGGAAGGGGGGAGGTGGGGATTTTGAGTACATGCCCACACCATGTGGAAGATATCACAGGTCTCCCCACAGTGTGGGCATCGCCCATCCGTGTTAGGATCGTAATGTTTTATTATTGCAGGACGGAGTAGAGTACCTGTCTGCAGGCGCCTTAAAGTTCGCTCCTCCGTCTTACTCAACCCTTTTGCAGGGGCCGGGAAAAGGCGGTGGTTGTCGCTATAATGTGTTAATATTTTCCTGAATCGCAGCAGCGGCTGGTTAGTCTCCGAGCCAGAAGAGCTGGGATGAGGAGCCCGGTGAGTAAGCGCTCGGGCAGCCGCGTCAGCGGCCTCATTACCTCGTAAGCCCTGGTGGCCAGGAGCCCAAATGATTCGTTTGGGTGTTGGATCAGTGGCAGTCCGTCGTAGAATACAAGCAGCTAAGGGGGAGATCTCCCCTGCCAAGTAATGTTCACATGCTTTTCGGGAGTCCGTGATGATTATTCTCGAATTGGCGTGGGCGGCAGCAAGCGCTATCGCTACTTCCTCGGCCCGCATTGAATTCGGGGCACGAAAAGAGAGTCCATCGACGTGCATTTCCTGGTGAACGACAGCGGCCGAGTAAAATCCCGTGGGCGATGGCCCTGCTACGCCTACATAGGCTAACAGCTCCCGCTGTCAAACACATACACACCATCTCCCGAGTAATGATTATTTCATGCGAGTAGGTAGGCGCAACTAATCAAAATTTGTGAAAGGTAATTTCGCCGACACTTGCAAAAACACATATATTTGCTTCTGCTGTACCGGACAACACGTGGTGATAAGTGTAGAACCTGTAGAACAGCTCGTCTCCGTCGCGGTGGCTGAGCGGTTATGGCGCTCTTCTAGTGAGCATGATGAGGTCGCGGCTTCAAACTTGGCTTAGACGGTCGGATTTCGACGGATGTGAAAAGGAAAAACGCTCCTACCGAGATTGCGGTACATTCTGAATGACCATAGGAGGACGACATAATCCCGGAGCCTTTCATTACGACGTGACAAATAGCCACTCTTGCGGTTATGGCACACAATTATGAGAAGTAAAGCAACGCTGTTAATGTTACGGTCTTCCACTCACTTATTGCTGAGTCAGAATTGATATCATCTGGCACGATCCGCTGAAAAATCATTCATGCCCCGGCTTCGACGAAAGACGGGATGGGACAACCATATGGCAGAACTGTTGCAACCTTAAGATGTAGCGATTGCATTTAGGCGCAGAGCCTTCGGCTTTCGTGAAAAAAAAAAAACAAGAATATAAAAGGGAACATCGCTGCGTTCGGGGAAAACGCATTACCGATGTATACCTATACAGCTGACTAGGCATTCTTCAAGGCTTGCGCTGAGAAACACAAATCAAAATGCACAAAGCACCAGAAGTGGCATTGGATTACTAGTAGCTTTAAGACTAACTTCTGGAAACGAGTCGCAGCAGGCGACGGCGCTTTTGATTGAAAGAACCATTCAATATTACTGAAAATCTGGTTCTCGTTGATTGCGCGCTCGATACTCCTTTATTGGGTTGACACTTTGAAATGTCAAGTAGGGACAATATTGTTTAAGCTCTCCACCAACTGACCTCACCAATGGCCAAGCCCGATCGCCTACTTTTGAAAGAGCGCTGCGATAAGCCTCACCATTGGCTTCATACTGCATACAGTTTCAGCCAATGGTAAGGTTCTGTCGCCAACCACCCAATAGCGGGGTTGCTTGCCATATACGCTTGAAAGACGCGGCTATATCTGAGGGACCACTAGCAGAGGACCGAATGGACGCGAAATGGACAACGGAAAATGGACAGCTGACGGGATCCTGGAATAGGGAAGACCGGCCCACCGAAGCTACAGATCTATCTCTCCCCCACGCCATAGGCCCTAATTATTCTCTTTCGAAATTAATGTTTTGCTGCTACTACTATAGAATACGGTCCCAGGTGTTCTCAGGGTTCTATACTTTTCCGCCTTTCAGCGACTGACGCAGAAACACCAGCGTACGCTTCATACAGTCGCTGGGTATGTTTTCCTCCAAGCAAACTCTCGGATCCAAGTAAGAGCTTTCGCCAAGACGCGTTTGTTTTGGAGCGAGGGCGCCACTACGCCATGTTTCGCCAAGGCCATCGGGTGTTGCAGTTGGACCTTTAGCAGGAGGAGCGCTGAAGGTGTGGCGGTGACGTCAGACCACGAGACCCGCCGCAGCTGCTACCACCGCGCCGCTACTCCGACCGCCGCCGCGTCACTGCTCCAACTGCGGTGCGCCGACCACTGTTTCGCCAGATCTGGTCATGGGATTATACACGTGACTTGCCGTGTGCCTAAGCATTGGTTCATGGTTTATGGGAGTTTAACGTCCCAAAGCGACTCGGGCTATGAGGGACACCGTAGTGAAGTGCTCGGGAAATTTCCACTACCCGGGGTTCTTTACCGCGCACTGACAGCGCAGTACACGGGCAGAATGCAACCAGGAGGGAGGACTCTTGGCAGCGCTCGCCCAAGTGTTCCCGAGAGTGGCCTTCGCTACCCTTGGGGGGCAGGATTCGGTAGCGTCGTATGCGATTAGCAGCTGTGTGCACGCGCCTGCGCGGCAGTGGCCTCAGCACACCTGCGCATCGCGGGAAGCAATAGATGCAGCCGGGGCGGAGGGTCGTGCTCGGAACGCTGCCCGCATACACGCTTCGCTACTCGAAACATTGCGCTATGCGGGAGGCTAGAATGACAAGCGTGCTGAGGGTGGGACAGACACGAACGACATTGGGGCGTTGTCGCATATGCGCTTCGCGACAAGATGGTTGTGTGTTAGAATGCATAATCTAGCACTGTTGTGTCGGATATCAATGTGGTCTCTATCATAATCCTTCGCATAGTACATGATGAAGCTGAGTGTGAGCTACACGTGACACAGGCATACTGAAGGAGCCGCATTGCTCGAAAGGGACAATAAACGCGAGGTCCGTTAACCAGCCTAACGCCAAACCGATGTCTCCCGAAACCCGCAACACTATTTAACAATATTTAACAAGTTCGAGCCCACACACTTCTCACACCATAGATCATTCATTGTAACCCTTCCATATCATAAACGAAATTGCGGTACCGTAGTGCATGGCGTAATCATTAATCATTTCGCAAACCAGCTAGCGCTGATCCCTAGTCGTACCAATTGGTAAGTGGCGGTACTTGTTATTATTGCGAAAGCCATACTACGCTAGGTTTTGAGCCTTCAGCATGGTCCCAGTAACGCGTCTGTGACGTCATACCGAGGTGAAATCTGAGCTACTAAGTCGGTTCGTCGGCGCGGTCCCAGCGGTAGCCACGGAGCGCCGCAGATCCCAAGCAGTAAGAGAGGGGACTGCGTTCATTTCGAGGAAAGGAAAGGCGCCTTACCAACTCTGTGGTTTAGTGGACACCTCAATAACACTTTAAGCTAATTCCGGCGTTCACTGATGCCCTCTGACATAGACAGCGTTGTAGACTGCGTTGATTTGGAGGAAAGGAAAGGCGCCTTACCAACTCTGTGGTTTAGTGGACACCTCAATAGCACTTTAAACTAATTCCGGCGTTCATTGATGCGCTCTGACATAGACAGCGTTGTAGACTGCGTTGATTTGGAGGAAAGGAAAGGCGCCTTACCAACTGTGTGGTTTAGTGGACACCTCAATAACACTTTAAACTAATTCCGGCGTTCATTGATGCGCCCTGACATAGACAGCGTTGTAGACTGCGTTGATTTGGAGGAAAGGAAAGGCGCCTTACCAACTCTGTGGTTTAGTGGACACCTCAATAGCACTTTAAACTAATTCCGGCGTTCATTGATGCGCTCTGACATAGACAGCGTTGTAGACTGCATTGATTTGGAGGAAAGGAAAGTGCCTTACCAACTGTGTGGTTTAGTGGACACCTCAATAGCACTTCAAGCTAATTACGACGTTCCGTGCAGCACTCAGGCTTTCGCCTTTCACTACTTTAGTCGCTAAAGTTGCTCGTAATTTGCTTTCGCAACCTTACGGGCTTAACCAAGCTAAGCCTCTGCCAATTTTTCTTTTCAGAATATGTCTCAATTCCACACGACGCGTTTCCGTAGTGCGCGTGTTGAATATGGGCTAAAGATTATCCTGCTGTTTACAAATCTGTTAAAAAAAAAAAGAAATCTCACAGGACGATTACGATACTTGGCAACGCATTATTACAGTCCAGCTGTTGTGGGTGATTTATGTGACTGATAGGTACAGTCGAGTATGAGCTCAACCTCATCCTGGTCATAAGATGCCGTTTCTTCGATCGATGATAAGGTGGATACTGAGGTTAACCTTCGTCTTGTATTGCTTCTGAATTGTGCTCTTGCTCAGAAACTGTGGCCATGACGAGAGATCACTTAAGCACTCTTCTAGCCAGTCTCGAGGTTTTCGTCGACATCCGCCATTTCAGATGCAGGTTGAATGCCCTGTCGTGCTCGATAGAAAGTAGAAGCACGGTTGCGATGCCATTCATATCGACGCACATGTTTATTACGGACCTGTTCAGCGCTTATTGCCTTCATCTGTGCATCAGGAGATGTGTTCACATATCTTCCCTTTATAACCGTATCGCGGCGCTTAGGATGCTAATGAGTAATTACTCTTTTTCACTAATGTACTTCGCCTTGGTAGATGTATCTATTACTCATCGAAAACTGTGTCACGCGCTTCGTAATCGTACGTAGACACGACGAGCATAAACGAAACCGACAGAGGTGCGCATAAGCCGACGTCGAACCCAAAGTTTAATGGCACCTCAACGGTAAAGGCTGTAAACCCGTTCAAACCTAATCCACGTGCCTAGTCCCATTCGACCTGCGGTTTGAACCGCAAAGACGACGGAGTGGTCACGGACGCTTTAGGAACGCTCAGGCGAGTCATGTGATGTGGTTGCGCCCTGCAATGACGTCGCTCAGCCACGCAACCTGGGCACACTCAGCTTGGCTGTGAAACGTAGAGAACTCTTCTCATACCAGTAGCAATGCGCTTGCCAAAGTTCCTGACGCAAAAAATAGCAGGAATATTTTAATGACTTGCATTACCCTCGTTTTTTCCAGAAAAAGAAAGCAAATTTATGCAACAGAATCAAGCTTCCCCGAAAATTTTGCGCCATTTATTTTTTAACCTTCTCAGAAAAAATCTTTTCCTAGCAGCTGCTCTTCTGTTACCCTTGAATAGGCTAAAGCTGGAGGAATATACATTAACATTTCTTTGCCATTCTTCTCGAAGGCGAAGTTATGTTGTATGATCGCATGATGAGGGAAAATCTTTCTTACTTTGATTTTAA
Organism: Amblyomma mixtum; assembly: GCF_055824585.1. NCBI lineage: Eukaryota > Metazoa > Arthropoda > Arachnida > Ixodida > Ixodidae > Amblyomma > Amblyomma mixtum. Next base: position 289,156,186 of record NC_143012.1, on the reverse strand, counting down.
AACATGTAGCATGGGCTTTGATAATATAATACAGATCAGATTTACCTTTCAAAGGCAAGGAGAAAACAATAAAAATGTTCTTTTCTCTGAAGTGTCAGAAATTCAACACTCAGATGGAGGCCTATGCTACATAATATTAACTAAAAAATGAGCTGTCCACTTAAGTGATGCCAGCATGAAAGTTCGAAAGGACAGATGCAGTACTGCACGAAGTTGGACAACATTATTGGCCGGTTCGACGTTCAAAACAGCACACGCTAAATACAGAAGAGAATATCAAACCGAAGCGTTGACTGCAAACCGGAGAATGCACTTGAAAAGGGGTTTGCATGGCCGTGTGAAATATTCACATCAGAAAGGGGACCAGAATTATTTTAAGCGCAATAGAGACACTGTTTTTTCTTGAATTTCTTTATCCTTCAACGTGTTTCCAACTGGTCCTTTCGTTTGCAGATAATTTACGTGCAAAGTTATATGATGCCCTCTCTAAATAAAACCTCCAGACGAGAGCCAATGGTTGCGTTATTCTGTTGTGCCTTGTCTTGTTTATAGCATGCCTTTCGATTCCCAGAAAAACGGCTTTCGACGAATTAATACGTCTGAATTAAGTTGCCACGAGCGTTTCAGAAAAAAATTCATGAGTATAGAAACTCCAGCACGAATAGCCACAAGGAAAAGACAGCTTTTTCTACGAAACAACCGGGCCGGCCCCGGTGTATTTGGATTCGCTAGCGAGCTGCCATCGACACCACGCCTACGCAGCCACTTTGTGAAACGCGTGAGCTAAATTGATAAAACCACCGTTGAGTGGTTTTTCGCTCATCGTAGCAAGGCCCATTATCTTTTTGACTGCACTTGCCAAGCGAACAAAGCCATTACCAAGAAGCAAGACATTTTTTTTTTTTAAAGCAGATAGCACTCAGAAAGTAACCATCGCCAACGCACTGTAACAGCTTGCATTTCAGATTTATAGCAGTTTCACCCCAACCTACGCAGAGTTTAAAAACCGAGCGCTGACGGTTTTCAGCGGAAATCCTATTTCGCCGACTCGCGCACCATACGGGAAAGCTTAAGACGCGTTAGGCTGGAGGGAGAACTAAAACTACCTTAACCACAGTTTCCATCGCACGGGTGGCTCATTCCCTTTTGTTTTGGAGTCATTAATCAGGGCAGATTTCGCGTACGTAGCTCGCAAACCGTCGTTACAGATTCTTGAGGAAACCACGAGGTAAGTCTCGTCATGCGAAAGTGTTGAGGGTAGGAAATGCGACGACTAGTCAGACACCACGCTGTTCGCAGAGGACAGTAAGCGAGTCAGTGTTCCAGTGACTTTGTTTATTTCACCAACGTCTCGAAATGGGACCATCTCTCAAAGAACCTCTGCAAGCCTAGATCCGTGGCGAGGACCAAGCAGAGCAAGTTTGTTGTAAGCACTTGATTCATCCAGCTTTTCAGCTTCAGGCACGAACAACCACGAGGAAAAGACATCTTTTTCTAGAAAACAACTGAGGCGGTACGGTGACGAACACGTTTTCCATACGAGGCAGAATAAAAGAATAACAAGCATAACAAGGGGTATAAGGGGACGATTTCGCCATACGTAGCGAAGAGGGGAGAGGGTGAGAGATATCAGCCATTTAGGAAAAAACCAAGGACTAAGCTGAGTGCCATTTTAAGAAAGGGAAACCCAATAGTAATTTTCGATTCTGCCCCGATATCGACGTGCCTGGCGTTGAATGGTGACGCCGCAACCAAGCAAGTCTGTCTTGTTGAACTGGCTTTTTGGACTGACGTTTCACCCCTGGACCTTGCAGCGCTACCGGCGCTTGAAAACTTCCTCGACTGGCAACCCTGGAGCCCTCTGTACAAGCGTGACCGATATAAGCACCTGACGCACCCAGCCACACCGGGATATAGCGCCGACATGGCAGCCAGACGCTTACATCATGTTCTTTCTCAGGTTTGTTACTCCTACCTTTCCGTTAATGGCAAACCGGTTAGCAAATCGGCGCTGCATCCCAAAGCGGCTGTGTGCATGCTCTCACGCATTCTGTACGATGTGACCGCGATTTGTTCAGGATACGCACACTTTTCGCAGACACTGCTTTTGCTTGCGGGAGACGTAGAACAAAACCCAGGGCAGGAAGAGCAGATGTTCGACACTATCATGAAAATACCTGTGATACAGCAGCGGTAGTCCGAGATACTGCATGTACTACGTTCCATTCGGCTTGAACAAAAGACGCTTGCAGAAAAACTAACCAAACTTGCAGATAAGGTCAAGCTCGTTGAAGATAATGTGTCACTGGTTCTCCCGCTAAAGCCCGAGGTAGAGCGTTTATCGCAAAGCTCTGAAAAACTTGGAGCCGCGTACATGGTACTGCAGTCATCTCATGATGATCTGGAAAATCAATCACGAAGAAACAATTTAATTTTCTACGGCATCCATGACAATGAAAACGAATCCTGGGAAAAGTCTAAGAGCAACATAATCTCATTCTGCGATGAAAAATTAAACATTTCTTTTGATACTGCGGCTATCGAAAGGGTGCACAGACTAGAACGTTATGCGCCAGGCAAGAAGATTCCTTTGATTGTTAAATTCTTGTCTTTTAAAGACAAGAACAGTGTCCTTTCAAATGCCAGAAAACTAAAGGATGCTAACTGGGCGATAAGCGATTACTATTCGGCAACAAAGGCAAAAACTTATACAGTTTGCTAAAGAACGCGGATGAAAACTGAAACTGTGGATTAATAAACTACACTTGGAAAATAAAACTTTCATGTACAACACTGAGACAGACACTATCTCTTGCGTAGAGCAATAGCCATCACCGCGCCCTTCAGTTAACCCTCGAAAAGTTATTGAAAGTGAATTGTCTGCATTGTTGTTAACTGCCGTAGTCTAAAAAATAAAACTGACCAATTTCACTCGCTCCTGCAAATAACAATAGCACGCGTTGTAATTGGAGCGGAGTCATGGCTGGACAGCAACATAAGCGATGGCGAAATATTTCCTACCACCGCGTATACTGCGTATACGAAGGATCGCAATGGACGCGGCGGTGGTGTGTTCATACTTGTTCATAGCAGTTTAAGAAGTACGTCGGTCAACCTAGGGAAGTCCTGTGAATTTGTCAGGTGCAGAATTCTGCTGGACGATGGTACTTCATTAGCAGTTGGTTCTTTTTATAGGCCTCCAGGTTCTGCCAGTGCAGATCCAGTTTTTCAACTTAGTAACACATTATTAGCTTTAAAGGCAACATACATTAATCTTGGCGGAGGTTTTAATATGCCTAGAGTACAATGGTCTTCTTTGCAACCAGTAATTCACACTACATCCCTATTATATACCGCTTTCCGTGACATGATCAATGCCCACTCATTATTCCACTTTGTTAGAACCCCTACGAGAGTTGGCTTTACCAGTGACAATGTGCGAGACCTTCTTATCAGCAGTGACCCCAGCCTAGTCTCACCTGCCACAACGCTGCCAGGCATAAGCGATCATGATGTAGTTCTAGCAAAATTGTCCTGTAATGCAATGAAGTGCCGGCACTCGCAAGAACGCAAACTGTTTTTTTTTTTTTTTTTTGAAAAAGGGGATTGCGGTTCCTCATCGCAGACACTCGATGCGTTTTTTCCTGACTTTATTTCACATGGATCATTTCTGAATACGTGCTTGAAACTGAAATCTTATCCGTGACGCACACTTTCATTCCATCCCGCCTCATTTCAGCCAAGCGTCGCGGCGATAAGCACTGGATGAATAGAGAGTTGCGAGCTATGATTAACGGTCGTAAACGCGTGTTTTGTAGATACTGTGATACGCCTGCACTAACTCTGTATTCCGAGATGAAAAAGCAAACTATGAGCCTATCCAAGGAAATACGCAAGGCTAAAAGGGCATACTTGAACACACTTGAGCAAAGACTAAAACAAACCCAAAGAAAGTCTGCAAATATGTTAAAAAGAAAAGAAACACGAGTGCCACTCTGCCTGACATACTAGATGGCACTGATTTTGGTAAAGATTTGAAAGGCAAAGCTACACCTTCAATCTCTATTTCCAGTCGGTGTTTTCTGATTATATTAATACACAGATGGTCGTTCAGTCTCCAAGCATATTGACCAGAATGAATGACATTGAAATTTCTGAACGGGGAATCTTGCTTTTATTACAAAAAATTAAGGTTACATCGGCACCAGGGCCTGACATTTCCAATTACGTTTTGAAAAATTCCGCGTCTGCAGTTGCCCCGTATCTATAGTTCAACTGTTTCAAAAATCTTTAGAAAGTTGTGATTTATCTCTTGTTTGGAAAACCGCCAATGTCGTTCCAATATATGGAAGCGGTGATAAAAATAAAACATGTAACTATCGCCCTATATCTCTGACGAGCGTGTCTTGCAAAATACTCGAGCATGTCATATATGCTCAGTTAATCAGCCATTCAATTAATCAGCCATCTACAAAACAATAACTTTTTCTGTTCGAAACACCATGAATTTAGGTCCGGTTTCTCGTCTGAAACGCAGCTCGTAGAATTCACCCATGACATTTCCGTTTTGTTAAGTTCCTGCGGTCAGGTAGATTCATTTTTTTAGACTTCAGAAAAGCGTTCGATTTAGTTGCTCGGAACCTATTAATACAAAAGCTTTCACATTTAAATATCCCTACTACTTTCCTAACCTGGATAAAGGCATATCTTATCGGATGAAAACAATGCGTAGTTACGACGGAATTAGTTCTGCAAGTGTCGGCGTGACTTCAGGTGTTCCGCAGGGATCGGTTTTAGGTCCCCCCCTTTTTTTTTTCTAATATTTATAAGCGATCTCACTAGCAACATTTCAAGTAAAATCAGACTTATGCAGACGACTGCTGCATCTACGGCAACGTTTCTTCGGAAGCAGATGCCGCTCCTTCACAACATCGCCTCAGCTCCGTGTTCTCTTGGCGCGAAAAATGGAATATGGCGCTAAATCTCTCCAAATGTAATCTCATCCGGTTTCCAAAAAAGAAAAAAAAATTTCTAAACAGACTATTTTCTTGGCAGCTCAGACATATCTGCTGTTTCAACTTACAAGTACTTGGGAGTCTTTTTCTCGGTTGGCCTCTCATGGAATACACATGTCAATTATATAACGGCTAAAGCCAGCCGCACATTAAACTTCCTCCGACGGAACTTTAGGAAAGCGCCAATTCCGCTCAAGGAGACGTTATTCATGTCCAACGTACGCCCTGCACTTGAATACGCTTGCACCGCTTGGGACCCGCATACAAAAGAGAATATTGAGGAACTGGAGCGTGTCCAAAAACGGGCTGCTAGGTTTGTCTCTGGCGATTTTAATTTCGAAAAAAGCTCTTCTGGTTTGCGTGACAAGTTGGGGCGGTCGTTACTCGAAAAAAGGAGAAAATATTTGAGACTCTCTTTTATAATGTTCTTAATGGAAACACTGGTATTCCAAAAGAGAAGTACATACATGAGTCAAGTTACGTTTCCGCCCGCACCGAACACCAATAAAAGTGCGCGAGTACAATTCCCGAATTAACTCATCCCAATATAGTTTTTTCCCCACGAACAATACATGAATGGAACAGTCTGCCAGCACAAATTGCTGCTTCGCATCCCACATCTTTTTACAACGCTTTGCAAAACCACCTGCTAATATGATTTTATTAAGTTAAAACGACTTTTAGAATCAGTGATAATATCAGTGTAGCAATACTTCTTATCCTAGTGCATTGTGTTCTAGTTTTGTGTTGCTAAAACAGTGCTGCATTTTACATGTCATTTTCTCCGCGTCTGTCGCGGGCGTGTTTTTCTTTCTGCAAAGTTCTGTTCATTTTTGCCTTTACTCCCATAGTCCATGGGTTTTCTCAGTATATTGCATCATTTGCCTCAATTACTGCGTTTTATCTGTTGCTTTTATTATGTTTTCCCCCTACAACAATGCCCCTGTGGGGGCACTGTAGGTATTTTGAATAAATAAATAAATAAATAAGCACGCATGGCAGAAATAAGGACGTAAAGAAGGATGTAGCACGTGAGCAGATCCTTTTCAAGTGCATGAGCCCTAGGATAAATCTGGTAAGTCTCCTGGCGTCCTTGAAGTCTTTTTTTTTTTTCCGCAAAGAAAAAAAAAGCAGGAACGAGAAGACAGGCTCATCAAAAAGCGCTAATCGAGGGCTTTGGAATAATTTGGAAAACAGTGATGCTTCTTTCAGGTCCACAGGAGTTAACAAATTTCCGACATTTAGTGCAGACTCGGGCGCTGCACGGACTCAGCCTGGCCCGAAAACCAGGGCCTGGTCCAGGCCGCGGGCGCCGTGTTGAAACAGAAACTGTACTGTTTCGCTAGGCCTGCGCCGGTCCTAGGCCGGGGCTGGGCCGGGGGGACTGAGTCGAACCCAGGCTTGAAGTTTGAAGTTGCAGGTTCGGGCCGAGCTCGGGTCGGTGCAGAGATCTCCTGTGTCCGACTTTATATTCAGTACTGCAGAGTGAAGAACACTTTGGGCGTACAAGCTGCGACACGGGTGAAACGCTTTCACGGTGTAGGCTGAAAGTTAGTCAACTCTTATTTATTTATTTATTTTTGTGCCAGTTTTAGGTAAATTTTTCTCACGTAGTGAAAATTGCCCACAGTAAATTTTTTTTTTTACTTGTTGCTCGGAACGTCTCGAAGATGAAAGAATCCAGCAGCTGAAATCTTACCAAGGAGAGTTCTTCGTTTGCAAAGAATGAGAGAAAGCTTTATCTCCTGATTTACAGAGCGAGTTTAATCAGCGTGATTCGCACTGCAATGTCTAAGCAACTTCGGACGCGCATGCCCGGTCGCGCTGAACGATATAAGAGAACCAAACTGGCAATTTTCTCTTATTGAAGAACAGCAGGGAAATTTCGCTCTCGCAAGTTCTAAAATGCAGAATCCAGCAACAAGCTGCCCTACTGCGGAGTCCTTAGAGAGCCATTGTAACGCGTGAAACGCGGCTAATTTTCACGAGCGTGTTCGCCTATACTAAATTAAAGACATCGGTCGCTTGTGCTGTTCCAGCTATCAGCGAGCACTCGTCGTCGGATCAAGCTAAAGGCGCCCCGCATCTGGTTGGTTTTGTTAACGTTAGTTACCAGAAATTTGAAGCCTCATTAGAACCGCTGAAAAAAGACTTGCATTCAATTGCTCGACGGGGAGCCGTCTGTGCCAAGATCGTCTTTCATTGCGTGTTCTCTTCCTGTCCTATTCACGAAACCGATATTTTCAATATTTACTGTTATTTGAGTGCCTTCGCCGGCCAATTATTTACACGTATAGTAAGAGTCTACTCGCAAACAATGCGCAGTTTATTTCTTAAGCTGCTGCGGGAACGGGTTCGGGGAGGGCCCGGGCCGAGCCTCACACCAAGCTTCGGGGACCGGACCCGGGCTCAGTGGGGTGATAATTAAATTCAATGGGCCCGGGCTTGGAGCCACGGGCCTGGACAAGGATCGGGCTTCGATTCTTGGGCTCGCGCCTGGCTGAGGACCATGCATGCTGTAGTGCTGACGTAGCTGCATAATGATAGCTAGGACATCAGGCGCCATAGGCAGAAGCCGAGACGCTACCACTGTGAGATAGGAGCATCGGGATGAGGTCAAATTTTATTGAAGTTACATTGCACTGAATGAAGAAACGTGCTTAAACCGTAACCGCTAAATAAATATAGAAACCAATAGAAAAATTCACTGCAAACTTGTGTGCAGCATTAGGAGCTATTAAAAAACGGTTTTTGTGTGCTTTAATTTTCTTGCTAGCGCCCATATATTTTTTCTGCTTTATTTTATCCTTGTGAAAAGAGCACAAAACCGCATCCATTTTTTACATAAGCTGGAATAACATGGTACCGAAGCTGTAACCTGCGGGTTTATGCTGTTGTGGAGTCTCTCCAAAACAGTTGATGCAAATAACAAAGAATCGGGAAAAGGTTCGAAAACGCGCCATGTCCGTTTTGTTCCTTGCCACGAAGTGATCGAATACTTTTTACGACTATCATAAGGCAGGGATTCATACTTCGGCCGGACAGGCTGATGTCTGTATGAGGGATTAAATGAACATAAATTCAGCATCGAACTCGCGGTTTCAGGCCTCATAGGCTCGAACTGCCAGTATTTCAGATGCGTGCCAAAGTGGACACGTAAATCAAAGCATCTAAACCAATAGATTCCTTATCCTTGTCCGTTCCTTCCTTAGCTGTTTTCGTCCCTTTCCTGAATGCCTTATTTATCCCGAATCCTATGCTAACCTAAAAAATTCCCTACTCGCCTGTCCAGTTGCCATTCAATCCTCCCTTACACATATCCCTCCCCCCCTGCATGGCGGGCCTGGCTAACCTCGGTTAATTGTCGCTCGAGCCATTTGGGTTTGGGGACCCTAGAGCAGTATATTTCCTTAACCCTTAAGGCTGTGTCGCAATGAAGTTATTTCTCTCTGGACTCTGAAAGGCAGCTGCCCCGACACGCTGTCAGGAGAAGTAATAGGAGCTCATAGGATAGCCCAGCTTCAGGTTAACTGCGCAAGAGCAGTTTCTTTAGAGCCGTTGTCAAAAGATCAAGCATTTCTTGCAACAGTACATTAGAACGGGGCCTCCGTTGGCATGCCATAATGACGAGTGGTATAAGTACCTACATTGTTTTCTTCTTTATTTGGTCGCTAGTGTGCCCTGCCTTGCCAATAAATATATCATTCGTCAGTTATCGCTGTGCTGTGCCTCATTTGCTTCATCCTGTCTGTTGCGCTGTAGCTGGGGTGGAATCACGATTTATACTTTGAAAAAAAAAAAAAAAATGAGAGACGCTGTAATGAGAAATTGAAGCGCACCTCCTCACCTATGGCAGCCGTGACAGTTACTGCCTGCCACGGCTTGCAGGTGGAGACTTACGCTGCTATCCACTACCCCAGCAGCACAGCTCGTCGGCCCAAATATTATAAATGTATTGCCGAAGACCAGCCCTACAAAGGAGCAGGGTGACACCAGCCATTTTCAATATTGGGCCTGCAGCGACCCGAACGGCCGGCAGCGGCGAAATACCGAAGACGACAAAGTGTCGCTAGCACGCGCTAGGGAACGCTGGGACCTTGGCCTCGGCCGGACACTGCCGCCGCCGCTCTGCTGCTGTCTCCTCACTGGCAGCACTCTAATGAACGCGGCCGTGGTCGCCTCCTGGACGACCTCCGCCCGACGAGCCGCCCTTCCTTCCCCAGCGGCGTTCCAAGATGGCGGGCTGGCAGGGCCCAGGCTTCGACACACCGCTGCCGGCGTTCCGGCTACAGGACGTGTGGCGCCAAAAATTGTGACGCAACAGTTTGTCGTACAGCGTTCCGGGTGACGTCATACGATTTCGCGTTGGATATAGCTTACATGTGCTAGTCAAGTTGCAGGCTAGCTTGCGACAGGGACTAGAATCGACAACGTATGCACCTTCAATTTTATTTCTTCCCAGACTTTAGTATCAAACTTGCGATGCAAACGTTCTCCCGTACAGCGTTTAGGATGCTTTCATAAGCGCGCGTGTATGTGTGGGTGGCGTCATACTTCGAAGGAAAAAGAAGACGCTGATCGCCTGAAATAAACTGAGTTCGCAAACTGCAACCAAACGTATACGTCTTACGTCCATGACATGTTTTCGTATTCCCACATGTAGGCAGCCTTAAACGTCTCTGGAGAATTTTTTACTTCCTCTTGCGAGTCGTTGACACGTGCTCGAATCTTCATTGCGCCAGACCGACTCGCCGAAATATGATTCCCCGTCTTTGCTTTCTCAGATGCGTGGGTGGAGCTGCGATCAGTTTTCGATTTCCTTTCTACTCACGTGTCGGGCTAGGAAGTGGTAGTAAGAAGCGCTCATTTTGTGCCGGTGCTGCAAGTAATCGGGTGTCGCAATAGTAGCTGCCCTTCGGGCTGAAGAAATTTCCTCGGAATTCTTAAAATTGAAATATTTACATTTGGTTTGCCAACGTGAGGAGCCGCTGTTGGTTTCCAGTAGCTTTGCTGATGGAAAGCAGACTAGGTGACCTGCAAAGAAAGGTCTTTCTCTCTTCTTGTCCGGAAGAATACGTCTGAAAAAAAAAAAAAAAGTTCTCAATACCCTTGTTAAGCTGGCGCAAATAGCGCTTTTTATACTCTGTGCTTCACACTGAAGACGAGATGAACGCTGCCAAAGCAATCGCCGAATGCGAAACCTTCGCAGCTTATTATGCCGGAAAGCACCAATCAAGAAACTGACCCTTTCATGGCAACGGGCAACAACGGAAAAGGGTATTGCTTAACAGAAGCCTACCCTCAGCATTCGGAAACACTATCAAATTTAAGATTAGGTGACAGAATGAAAACTGCATAGCAGGTAGTAACTGTGCCCAAGAGAAAAAAACAACAACACATGGATAGTAAACTGTGAACTAACTCATAACGCAGCTTCTGAACTTTGAATAAGGAGACCTTCGGGCACCCGAGCGTTTTCGGAATATAGATGAGCGAACATTTGCATGGCGCGCTGTCGGCCGCAGTCTTTGAAGTGGCAGACAAGAAGAGAGTTTATGATAAAGCAATCTGTATGCGCAGTGTGTGAGCCGCACCTTTGCCACTATAATATCAGGCGCTTTCTCTAGGTCCTGATATAATAATTTTTTTTGTTCCCGGGCAATGCAAAGTTCGCGAACGAATGAGCTGTGTGAAATTTTCGGTCTTGTTATAAATTTTCAGTGAGATAAATTTTGTGAAGACTCTGATTGGCGCGGCTCGAGAGTGTGCTTATTTTCTGCCATATTTCAGACCTATTCCGTTCTTGTTGGATGTTGGAATAACATTTCCTCTATTAGCTGAAAGAATACAACTTCCTGCTTTTACCTTCAACACGAAAAGAAATACACATTAATTTAATTCCATGCTGTCTTCATAGCCAGCATAATGAAGCGCATGCAACTTCATCCGCATGGCGCACTGCTGATGGGAATTAAAGCAGATGCTCAAAATTCCTCTCGTTAATGCTTACGCACATCAGCAGGCGGTCTCGCACGTGCTCTAAAACCCTGTTTGACATCGCAGGTCCATTTTTTATAAATGCGGTGACGATCATCGGATCAAATCAAGTCAAATCAAATCTTTATTTCAGCATCTCAAAAACGATGGCATAACCGGTTTTGTGTCATACAGCTGATTTACAGTCGAACTTGTCGCCATGAAATGCATTGCAGGAAAGTCGTAGACTATTAAAGGGTGTCTCATGGATGGCGACAAGGGCAATAGAGCCTTAAGAGCCTCCACCATCAACCACTTTTCGCTCGGCATTCAAAGCTGCAGTATAGCTGAGTAGCGGAACAGCGACGCTTTGATCTCCGCAACTAGCCATTAATTTATATCGAACGGGGTTCGGCTTTCCAAGAACGGCGGTACGGTCAGATTAAGCACAGTTTTGCCATAACGCAACAATGAACTTTCACAATGCCCACCATTGGTATGATGCGAACCCACAGTTGCTCCGCCAGCACACGTTCCAGGTGAGGTGGCCAGTGAACGTGTGGTGGGGAACCTTGAATGGCATGATTGTGGTCCCACATGTCTTCGCTGAAACCTGACTACAAAAGTTTAGAATAAAAACATGCTGAGAGGTGCCTTCGACGAGTTTCCGAAAGACTTCCACATGTCTTCGCTCAGAGACATATGCACCCAGTAGGATGGAGAAACGGTGTGTGCAAGGTCGCGTAATGTGAGATGCTTGAACGAAACCTTTCACCAGTACTGCGTATAGTGCACAGCAGCCGTTTCTCGTGGCTACCACAATCTCCCATCCTAATGTTCCTAGATTTTTTAAGCATGGGAGGATTTTAGCTGCCATTCTCACCAAGTTCAACCGAACATCGTACGAAAACTGCGGCGAACCTCCAGCCGAAGATGAAACCGTACTTATCCGAAAACCTTCGAATATCTCGGTCCGAATGGCATCCAGCAGAAAAATGCCTTCAGCTACAAGCGGGATTGGAACCCCCGCCGGCGTAGACGGAGAAGCTACATTAGCCGGAAATCCTTCGGCCACCGCCGCGGGCTCTCGCGCAGCTTCGTTAATTCGTTAGCTTTCGCAATATGGTTTCGATATCACCGTCATGGGCTTTCATCCGTTCACTGTGAGGTGCGACAATTTGGTTTTGAAAAAAAATAAAGGCGGAGTACGTAACTGTCGCGATCCTTGCTGGACACAAACCGCACCGTGAGGGATCGCAGGAAGGAGGGAGCAGACGAATGAAGACAGAAAGAGGCACCGTATTGGAAAGCTCCGGATAAATTGCGACCACCTGGCGTTCTTTAATGAGCACTGACATTGCACAGCAGGTGTACGTTTAGAATATTTCGCTGCACTTCTTTGCGAAGTCCGCTGAAAGGCGGGCAGGCGCCATGGCGATTAAAACACTGAATGCACTCACGAATGCAGAGAAAGACGTTGAAGGCGCTCTTCAGTATCAAAAAAGAAAAACGGCTTAATGCGGCGACGCTTAATAAAACTGCAGCGAATATTAGTTTGACCCGCCGCTGTGGCTCAGTGGTTAGGGCGCTCGGCTGATGAACCGGAGTACTCGTGCTCGAACCCGACCGCGGCGGCCGCTTTTCGATGGAGGCGAAACGCAAAAGGCGCCCGTGTGCTGTACGATGTCATTGCACGTTTCGTCGGGTGGTCGAAATTATTCCGGAGACCTACACTACAGCACCTCTTTCTTCTCTCACTCCCTCCTTTATTCCTTCCCTTACGGGGTGGTTCAGTTTTCCATCGAGATATATATAAGACAGATACTGCGCCATTTCCTTTCTCAAAAACCAATTTTCAACTTCCAATATTATCTAGTATAACTTCAAATTATGGTATAATAATTATTTATGGACGTGTTTAATGAGTCTTTTAAAAGTTTGATTCCAAAGGTATTTCTTAATTTTGTTTTAAATAATAATGTTCTCTTTCAGCAACAACTTTATTTACTTTGGTTTAGTTCGAATAGCTTAGTAACACTGGTGTACTTGTTTAGGTCTCTGATGTTCTGTATTCCTTTGATATGTAAACAAATATTTATAGCAATAAATGGTTTATGGTTTATGGGTTTTAACGTCCCAAAGCGACTCAGGCTATGAGAGACGCTGTAGTGAAGGGCTCCGGAAATTTCGACCACCTGGGGTTCTTTAACGTGCACTGACATTGCACAGTACACGGGCCTCTAGAATTTCTCCTCCAAAGAAATTCCAGCCGCCGCGGCCGGGATCGAACCCGCGTCTTTTATAACAATAAATATATTTACAATTGTAGACTTTACAGTAATTTATATTTCGCCACTTTTTTTGTCAGGTTTGTATTGCAACTGTGCAAAATATGACCCCTGCTCGCAGGTACAAATGCCTTTGCGCGCCTTTCTTACATGGTTGTTTTTCGGCACAATTATTGATCGCATGACACTGCAAATGACGCCTATGTGACAACAGCGCGATTCAAGCGCTGGAACTGGCACTACACGACGCTCCATGCATGAATGACTTACGGTGCTGCCATGTTTTGGATGATAGGACCCGTCCGTGCAGAATCCGCATCAGTTTTCTGAAAGGGCTGTTTCGGCATGTTAAAGTAACCAGAAAGAAAACAGTCTCAGAAGAGCTTTTCAAAAACGCCGCGCATTCCCAAAACTAGTGGCACGCTGTGCGAGCGCTCCCTAGTTCGGTAGCGCGTGATGAACGCATTCGGGCTTTGACTCTGCTCACGTGACCTCGTCTCCGGGGATTTCCTTTTGTCGTCATTCGCCCTTGCTCCGAGTGGAACGAAAAACAAGCTGATATCCCATGACCTGGACAACAACGCTCGATCTTTCTTCTTTCCCCGTCCATATAGAAAATTTTCTGCACTCGATAGACAAGAGCAGCAGCCCACCCTTTCGTTACTATAGGTTGAATCGTGAGCGCGCACCCCAGAAGACGAAGAATCGCAGGCGTGCGGAAAAAAAATAAATAAAAGAAACCTGAACGGCTCGAAATACGTTCTCCGGAATAATCTTTTGTTTCGCTCCGGGCTACCGATATTCCATCGGTTTGATTGGACTCTTTTATTCCGATACGGAACGGTTCGGCAATATCGTCGACGAGAACCGCGCTCCTTTCGTCGTGCTTTCTCTCTTCAAAGAGAGAGAGAGACGCAGGCAGGCAGACAGGGTTTGTTTCCGCTCGGATTAAGAGGCTGCTTCGCCCGGGAGAATAAAGCGAACGCCGCCGAAAGACGGAAACATTCTCCTTGATTCCGTCTTCATATTGTTTATTTCGCGGGCGCGCGCCATACATTATTCAGCACTTGTTTTGTTCTGCGGGGCAGCTGCGCGCGTCGCCCGGTTTTGCCATTCGATGTCACGCGCCCCTCTTTTTCTCCCCGGTGCGCGTCAAAACTCTGAGCAGCAAAACGCGAAACTTATCGAATGCGACGTGCGAGTTGGCACGCGGCAAGTCGGAGCTACGGCACCGAGTGGGTCGCCAGTTGCGCCGGCGAGGTTACGCGTTTCTGCTCATGCTCTGTATGCGTACACGGAGTTTTCTTCCTGCATGGATCTTTTTCTTTTATTCGTTTTTAAATTTTTTTTTCGATATGCTGCAAGACAATGTTGGGGTAAAAATAAGAAGGGCTTCATGTACGCATGCATAAAAAGGTAAAGCACGCTACGCAAGAAGTAAACACATAGAAAACAAGACAGTTCAGAAAAGAAGATTGAATACTGGGGCAACAGAATTCATTAAGAAATTATTCGGCATTTAAAGGCAACAACAGATATCGCAGGTGGTAGGAATACAATCGCGTGATAAAAAAGCATTGCGACCACTCTTCACAAGGCTGTGCTTCAAGCGAATGAATGCCTTTATATTTTTACCTACATTTCTCCACATCTCCGGTTTACTGTTTGTGATTGACAGGGTTTATCGTCCCAAAGCGACTAAGACTATGAGGTACGCCGTAGTGAAGATTTCAGGAAATTTCGACCACCTGGAATTCTTTAACGTGCACTGAAATCGCACGATACTAAGGGCTCTAGAATTTCGCCTCCATCGAAATTAGGCCGCCGCAGCTGGGATCGAACCCTCGTCTTTCGGGGCAGCAGCCGAACGCCGTAGCCATTGAGCCACCGCGGCTTCAGCTCTCCTCTCTCTCTTGTTTAACTCTCTTAATCCTCTTGTTTTTGTACGGTGTTACTAACTTTGATATTTTGGTTCCTCGGCATTCCTTTCTTGCCCATATTTCAGGTTTTGCACCGAAACAAAGCATAAGGACTTGTGCGGGAAGCTTGCCACCTCACGCCACGGAGCAGACATCGATTCAAATTTTCTAGCTGCGCCTCGGCGGGCACATTTCCTTCACGTCGCGAGTGGTGTTCGATTTATGGACACTCGGGAATCGTATAGACTGGAGTGGCGGGCGGGGTTTACCTCTGGGTTTTCGGCTGTTTAAGTCTACGCCAACGCCAAGGACGGGCTCTATGCGTCAGCGAGAAACATCAGCCGGCCGCCACCGTTTTGCCGCGACCTTTACTTCTCAGGTTCACACCCATGGCAACGCGTGTCATGCATTATACTAGACTGATGGTTGTGGTGGAAGACTATATATAGGAGTAAATGGGGCGTGGTTGAGTTGGATTGAAGGTCGGGACTTTTTTACGGTGTCAATTAACTGCTACTAGACTTTGCTTTGTTCGTTCGCTGTTTTCGTGGTATTTTTTGAGCCAATGTGGAAACATGACGGGCGTCTGGCACGGTAACTAGAGAGGAACTTTCTTGTACTTTTCTTTTTCATATGCTGAACACTTCTTCAGGACAAAAAAACTCGAAGCTTTATGTAAAAGAAGACAGGTTTCTCGAATGAATAAGTCCAAGTACAGAGCAATGATGAGGTGCTTTTGTTTTCACAACGCAAGATGTTACACAGCAATACAAGAGACACATGTTGCTACCAGGTGCCCGGCCTTGATTTGTCGCAGTGCAGGATGGACCCACAAGCAAGTGCTGGATGTCCACATCTGCGTCGTCGCAAGGACAGAGGGAATCCAGGGCGGAGAAACGAACCTTGGGGGTGACTTCAGTTAGCAGTGACGGCAGCACTTACAGGTTCTTAAAGGACATGGTAGCCTTCTGCGGCAGTGATGTGAGTGATATTTTCTTCAGGCTACGCGGCGCAGGAGGAGCAGTGCCTGACACTTTCAATGTAAAGCTCTTCCAGTCAGCCTCCTAAAGCCTAAATGCCGCCCCCATCACCGCCGCCGGAATGAGGGCCCCCAAACTCGAATCCTCCCAAATGCGGCAAAACACTGCTGGCAAGACAGCGGGGGAGGGTGTTCGGGGACGGGTCGACTAGTGCATGTCGTGAACGTATGAAAAGCTGCTCGCAGACAAAAAAAAATTCGCTGTGGCTTAGCTTGGTTAAGCCTGGTAATTGCGGAAATTCCGACCACTTGGGGTTCTTTAACGTGAACTAACATCGCACAGTACACGGGCCTATAGAATTTCGCCTCCATCGAAATTCGGCCGCCGCGGCCGGGATCGAACCCGCGTCTTTCGGCTCAGCAGCCGAGCGCCGTAACCACTGAGCCACCGCGGCAGGGCAAAACTGGAGAAGGAAGAAAAACAGCAGGACAACAGAAGGAGTCAACGATAACAACGCACGAAAATGAGAACAGACGTGCGCTCTGCGTTGTGGCTGTACTGAAAACAGCGTTGTCTCAACAACTTATTGCTATGGCAAGTCAAAATGCGCTTCACAGCAGTCAACTGCCACGATTTGGCACTGCACTAAATCACTTGCGATAGCTGCTAGGCTATACTATATAGAAATGACATCAAAGCTTCAATAATGGTGTCTTGCGCGCCGTTGCCTGTATCTTCTCAACTCTACAGTTCGACATGAATGCTTAATAATACGCTGGTACTTATTTTTTTACAGAAATAAAGAACCTAGACACCATGGTCCTGTCTTGTCAAAGCGAGGTAGAAAACGACATTTTCTTATTTTCTTTTTCTGAGACCCTTACGGGCTCCTTCATCTCTGCCTGACCCGAAGAACTTGCTTCCACCGGAGCTTGCGCGCACTTACAACAGGCAGTAAAGCCGACATTTTAGTCAGACGGCCAAAGCGGATTCCGCGAACGACGAAGGCGAGGTGAACGGGCTTCTCTCCTCGTCAAACAAATAAAAGTAAATACGAGCTCATCAAATGTTTATAAATGGTTGGGCCAAAGGAACAAGAGGTCGAGAAATAACGAGAACAAAATGGCTTCACTTATCCAAAACGGAAGAAGATTAGGGCCTCGCTTGTTGCTTCCTCTTTATCTCTGGCTGAGCCGCGAAGGCGTCCGCGTGATTGCGTCGTGCACCAATCAAGCGGACGCTTGATTGGTGGGATTGGCGGAGCTGCCGCCGCTGCCCTGCACCGGCGCTTGTCACTGTGGGGGCGGTTTGTTACTCCGAGCTGCCAGGACTCCTTCGCCCGTTAGCGTGGCCGACTCTACAGGAAAGGCGAGCTAAAATAAGAGAAACAAGTTCCTCTTGCCCCTCCGAATCCCCTGCGAGTGAAGACGATTACTGCAGCATTGCGCCTCTCTTCTTCAACTTTCTCTATGTTTTTGTCTGGTCTTCGTTATTTTATTTATTTTATGAGAAGTCAGCACGAACCCTCCGTGAAACTTGCAGGGCCATCTTCACCAGGAGTCTTTTTACGTCCATTGCTTCTTCGTCCCAAAGTAAGAGAGGCGCTGTCGGATGTAATGTGGGAAAGACAGCAGACGCACGTGCTGCGCGCTTCCGTCATCTCTCCGCGCGTAAGGGGAGAGAAGAGAGGCTGCAACGACCGCGTTTCCAAAAGGAGACCGCGTGCTCTGCGATGCCAGTACACTTTCAAGGTCCCCAGGTCACTGCAGTTAATCCGAAGCTCTTCACTACGTCACCTCTTTCTATTTTTCTTCTTTCACTCTAACCTTACTTCCTTTCCTCATGGTGCGGTTGTTGTGCCCACCGATAAGTTTGAAAGAAACTGTTAAACTTCTCGGTGGGCACGTCAATCGCGTCGTGAGGAAAGGAAGATGTTGAGAGTGAAAGAAGAAAGGGAGAAAAAGGTGATGTAGTGCAGGGCTCCGGGCTTCTTAACTCTCTCTCTTTTATCCCTTCTCTTACAGCGTGGTTGAGGTGTCCATCGAGAGGTGGGACAGCTACTGCGTAGTTTCCTTTCCCTAGAAACTAATAATAGTAACTGTCAGTCTCTGCTCCTTTTATTTGCCCGAAGCAATTTACAAATTTTTTAAGAGTCATTCTTTACTCTCCTAAGATCGGAACATTAAGAAACAACAGAAAAAAGAGTTAAGAACACAAAAGCGACCACATTAGTAAGGTTATAAAATTCGTTTTCATTTAAGACGCCTTCCGAGGCACTGAAATGGTTGAAAACGGTGTTTTGTTTTATTCTGTAAGGCCGCAGGTAGTGGGGCGCCAATAAAGTTTTTATGGTTTGCATAGTAAACCGCCTAATGGCCATTGCGGCCAGATATACGATCAGTACGAAGGCAGCCTGATGTTTTTGTTATGTTGTGGCCTGAGTGCGCGTGAATCTTACCGGCCCAAATCCAACGCCGGTCAATGCTCAGTGTTTGCAGGGACTCTTGGCTCCATATGTTAAGTCAAGACGGCCCCGCGAAATCCGGGACGGCTGACAACCCACATGGTATCCAGTCCTTGACGACCAATTGTTCGAACAAAATTTTATTTATTGGCCTTTAGAAAACGGTCGTTCCTTCCGACTGTCCATGTTTCTTTATTCATCATTCATTAGAGAACCTGCGCTTCCCATGCGGCGCTACGATTGTTCCGCTAGCACCCGAAGGCTTCCACCAACAGCCCCTTGGGTCGCAACGAAAAAGAGACCACACTCTATAACAGACAAGTGCCTAGGGAGGGGGCGCGACATGTAGGCTCCCTACAAGTGCCTGACTCACAGCGCCCCCTATATAGTGCGCTTTTGTCGGTCTAGTCACGCACCTGGTTGTTGCGTGTGGCTTCGGCAGATCACGGACGCTCGTGTTCGGGCAGGTGACGTCGCGCTGACTCATTAGACACCTTTAGCATACCGTGTACCGTGCTGCTGTTGACAGTAACGGAGTAGCGGGAGCCCGCCCACCGTCAATGCGCATGCGCAGATCATATCAGGGGGTGCCAGATGGCGCCAGGCACCCAGCAGCTTCACGTACCCTCCTGCATCGGGACCAGTCAGCGCGTGCTCACTGGCAGTGGGCGGGATCCCGGTACTCCGGTAACGCTAACGGTAACACGGTACAGGGTATGCTAAAGGGTTTCTATTGCTGACTGATGATTTTCTCTCCGCTCATTAGGCTATTTACTTTCGCATTGACATCGGCACTACAACTCGTTTGCGGACTCGGATGAGCCGTGCTCGTCATAAGCCGGCTGTGTGTTCTGGTTCATGACGAGCGTTTAGGCTGTTTAACGAGAGACGGCAGCATGGTTGCTAAGTTACCATTTTGGTACATTTTCGAAAAAAAAAATGAGTCCGTTCGTGGGTAAAGCTAGTTTTATTTAGCTTCAACGACTGTACAGTTTCTCTGAGCTGCACTGAGATGAGTCACGAGGCATTTTTCTGTTTACAGTTTCATTTATCACATTCAAATTCTTTATTTATGCTGAAAGGTGGTTATTGTGTTCGTGCTTGTGGAAGGTGACTATCGATGAGGGGATGAATAGGCTATGAATGACACAGCCGCCAGCAAGTGGTCTTAGTTTGGCGCTTGTGCTAATTTAAAGGTTTTGATGTAAATCAGTAATAGAAGCGAGGATAAGCTGGCCCTATGGGGGCACATGATGCAACATTGGTAAGGAATGAGTGGTAACCATTGCTTAAGGTGAATTGCATATGTCCTTTCAGCAAGTGGCCAATCCAGGTAATCATGTGATCAGGAATGCCTAGGAAGGAGAGTTTGTGAGCAGATGTGAGTGCGGAATGTGGTCGAAGGCCTTGGAAAAATATAAAGAGTGGCGTCTGTACTAGAATTATCGTCATGAAGTGAAGGATCTCATGCCTGAATTCAGCCAGTTGAGTTTCACAGGAGTAGGGTTTTCGAAAACCGTGCAGGTGGTGATAAAAATAAGGCAATACTTTTACCCAGACGGCATATTAGGTTGGACGACGTGATATGCTCAAGTATTCTTGAAGGAGTGCTGGTTAGCGAAATTGAGCAATGGTTGTAGGAATTTGTGCGATCACCTTTCTTAAAAATTGGGATTATTTCTGCTATCTTTCAGCCATCGGAGACTTACGCGAGTGGTAATGAATGGGTAAATATCAGACGGAGTATCTGGCTTGAAGCTAAACTAGTATATTTCAGGAGGTTACTGTTAAAAGAATTGGCAGTGGGTTAGCTCGACTATGCCAGGATATACGTAGCAAAAGCGAGCGCAACGACGAGGCCAGCGGCGTGACGTCATACCAAACGGCGGCGGCTCCGCGGCGAGGCGCGCGGTGTGACGTCATGCCAGATGGCGTGGCGAGCGTGCGGCGTCCGCCAGCCGCGGCGGTTGCTAGGCAACGGCTCAAGGTCGGTCTCTGTGCCTCCTCGGAGCACCGCCACAGCGAAATCGCAAGTTCGTGGTCAATATAGCTTTCACTACAAAATGTTCGCCGCCAGTCGATGGTGAAACCATGAGGGAATTGATTATATTGCTAATCCTTCCAGGCTGACTGTGTCTTGAGACATGGTTATTGTTCAGATGGTTAGAAAAAGGTTGGAATTGCTTGTTGTTGAGGAGCAGACAAGGGAAAGGAAATGAGGAGCTCGTTATGACATTCATATGAAGGAAGCCAACAGTCACTTAAACGATGGAGCATAGGAAGATATTTTATTTTGTATTAAGTTTGCGGGTTTCGTCATTGGGAATTTTATAGTGTCATTATTTTATCATTGTAGGGTATTTGATTAGCAGGTTGAAGAAAAAACAACCACATACCGCCGGTCGGATCTGAACCCACCACTTTCTAATTTCGCGTCTGGTGCTCTATAGTTTTTTAAGATTGTTCTGACTCTTTACTGTCAACTCGTTCATGGTCAGCGTCGAAAAGGCCAAATTTGTTGGACTGGAACTTAAGGGAGAGGATGCGCCAGAATTTATTAAGTGTTTGGTTTTGGAGGATAGATTGTAGCCCGGAAGAAAATAGCCTTCTGTTTGGCAGTGCATAATTTCTTGTTATATTCTTTATGTGAATTAATGAAAGCATTCCCATGCTTCACGACGGTTATGCAAGTTAGTCGCACAATAAACGCGCTATTAAAAAAAAGCCTTCTCAGTTGTCCATATTCGCTGTTAGAATCGGATTTTACATAGAAGAACCAAATGCTCTCATTCTTCAAGTTTAGCATAGTGGTCTTAAAAATTTCCAGTTTGCATGGACTGAGCGAACTTGATGACAATTGTGGGAAAAGATGTAAAATTAAGACAGTGCATGACTGATCGCATCAAAATTAGTCTTTCTGTCACCTGTGATTAAGTGCTTCATTCTGGACCACTCTTAAATGGACACTGAGAGGCGGGTGTGAAGTAGGTTGTGGTCGCCATGGCTTGTAACATGGTTATACTTCTTACGACGTCGGGGGAAGATGTCAGAAGTAAAGAGAGAATGTTGCTTCCTCTTGTTGGCATATAATGCCTTGGTGTAGGTTGAAGTCAGTCGTTAGGTCAATGATGTTTTTTTTGTTAATTGCTGGAAGGCGGTCTGTTAAGCGCTATAAATAAGGGTCAGGTGATTTTCTGGAAGTAAAATTGCCAAATAAGTAATTTGCAGAGTGTGGAATTTTATTTTTGATGTTGCCTTAAGCAGGGCACAACCCGTCAGAAAACAAGGCCTGTAGCAAACTGAAAACTGTGGTTGCCAGATGTGAATTGTGATTCTTGTCGAGACTGGCGTCCCGGGCGTGGATTGGTCAGCATCTGTCAATACAAAGTTCCAAGCGGGCATGGTGAGATCTTCTGAGGCCGGCAGGTCCAGGAAAGGCAACATACAACTAGGTGGCCAGCATATCAGTATCTGAAACGTCATAGTGCGTTGACTGGTGTCATGCCTCCGACACAGTCAGTTTTAGTTTGAGACGAATTTTAGTTTTATTTGCGCTTTGGGCTCCAACTATTTAATCAGCTTCATGTGAGGAGAAACGATAGTATTCATAGCACATTTTTCAAGGAAAAAGTGATTACTCGATGTATCCTGTGACGTCTGGGGTTTGAAACATAAATTTGTGCCTCGTCGAGAATTGGTGCACAGGTGAAGCTATTTTCAGATAATTGCAGAAGTGCGCCAAGAGGTCTGCTGTTTTCGAAACCAAAGAGAACAAGAAATAATAGTCCTGATGATACCTGTAATCTCAGTGTACAAGCCTCGTAATGTTATCTGGTGTAATTATCTGAGAACACGACGCACAAGACGGTGAGGCTCAGCCTTTGGATTGAATCACTACATTTTATTGGCAGTCGAATTTCGATGGAGGCGAAATTCTAGAAGCTCGTATACTGTGCGATGTTCATATCCGGAGCCCTTCACTACGGCGTCCCTCATATCCTGTGTTGCTTTGGGCCGTTAAACTTCCATAAACCATTATTAGGGGCAATTTTTTAAAAGTAAGTCATGAGAGAGACAAGGTATAAAAGTATAATTCGAAGAGATGGCTGCTTCTTGGCCGTTACTGAACGTGGAGATCAAAAGAAAAGCAAGGCTGTGATTGTGCAAGCAAAGAATGTATTTTCATCAGGTCAATGGGTCCAGGAGGACATACAGAGTAAAGGCGTACTTTCTATGCGAAACCTGGAACTGCGTATGCACAAAATTGGTTTTCAGGAAAGGAAATGACCCAGTAGCTGTCTCACTTCTCGCAGGACATCTCAATCACGCCGTTAGAGAAGGGAGGAAGGTGGGAGTTAACGAAGAAAGAAATAGGCGCCGTAGTGAAGGGCGCTGAAATAATTTCGACCACCAGGGTATCTTAGCGTGCACTGCAATCGCACAGATCACCATGTAGTCAAAAATATTCCGGTGGCTCCAATACCGCAAATGGCTCCAATACCGACACACAAGCAGTGGGAGGAAGTGTTGTCCAGTTGGGACCTCGACGACCAGCAGAGCCTGGTCATCAGGACCCGAGCGGCAGCAGTCTCTATTGACTCGCACTCCGTCATCTAAAATACTCGCACAAAAAACTTACCACCACCACCACCCTCCACTACTCCACTTCTTTCTTTGTTTTTTTTTAATTCCGCTCTTTATAATTTTTTTACGGCGTGGTTGAGGTGTCCACCTAGAAGTAACGCAGTTACTGCTCCATTCCCTTTCCGCAAAATCCAATTTCCACAATACAACAGTTGATAAGAAGGCTTAACACTCTTTCAAGACAGTGGTGATAAAGATTCCGAGATAAGACCGGTACGGCGATCAGCATTGAGTCCCACCGTACCTACCGTCTTCTCGCCAATAATGGTTTCGTCCTATAGTTTGCTTCGCTGTCCGATAAAGCACTCCCCGCACGTTTATGGTGACTGCGAAACATTAGAGAAACAGAAAAAAAAGTTGTCGGGGTTTTAACTTGGTTAAACTTATCATAACGCGAAATCAATGGTTTTGGGCTTTAATTGATTTTGTAAATGACCCGGGCCAATTTTGGAGGTCACCATCGTGTTAGTGTACAGTCAGTTAGGGCTGAACATCGATTTTCGTCCAATTCGGCCTAGGTCAAATTTCGGAGGTGGCTCGAGCCAAATTTTGGAATTGGCCAGGGACGAATTTGAAGGTCACCTTCGGGTTGGGCGCGGTTAGTTGTGGCTTGACGTCGACTTTGATGCAAATCAGCCAAGGTCAAATTTCGGGCGGAGAGAGGGGGGGGGGGGGGGGGGGCTGAGCCAAATTTAGAGGTCGCGATCGTGCTGGGCGCGGTCAATTATGGCTCGACATTGATTTTGCACCAAACCTTCCAAGGTCAAATTCGGGGGTGACAGGACCAAAGTTGGAGGTATATACAGTTGGAGGTATATACAGGGTGTTTCACCGTGTTTTGCAATACCCTTTTATGGGCACCTTAATTATAATTTAGAGGTTGACCACTTTCGTTGGGCAATGTGTCCTGCAATCCGACCTCAGATTTTTTTTTTCTTGCAGTTCCCGAAGTTCCCGAAGCCATAATGCGCAGTGAAGTGCAGCAATGAGCAGTACTGTGCAGTGCACCCACGACTAATCTTTTTCTCTGCCATCGCACCCCCCAACTCTTACCCATATTCATAGGCTTCTGGCCCTCCTTGACAGATAAATTTATTCATTCTATACTAGCGACCGACCCTTTGGGCGTATATCCTGCAGTAATGTTGACCCTGAGTTGAAAGTGTCAAACATGAGAAGTTAGTTCATGCTAGTAATTAACGTGCTTGTTTCCTTTGCTTTTATTATATCAGCAACGAATTCTGATTGAATAAAGCTTGTAACAGTGCACATAACTTTTTTTTTATAACACGCAGCTTTAACTTGCGATAGCGGCGAACTTTTTTCATGGCTCGCCCCTGTTTGAAGTACATGCTAGACCGCGGACAAGAGGACACACAGAGGAGCAACGAATAGTACTCGGAGAATTTCTGCCCTATGACCGCCAACAATCCTGATTAACAGCAAAGGCCCGTCAAAAATTAGCTTGATATAACTCAAGGAAAACTGCAGAAATTTTTTATAATGGCGCAGAGAAAAGGTTCTGGAAAAACGTTTTTTCTTTTTTTTGCCTAAGTAAGACATTTTTTGGTTGCAGCGCGGATCACAACCGCGCCACTGCGCCAGCGCGGCTGGTCACACGCAAGTGCGCCCCCGCATTCTGTAGCATATCGATGCCCGGGTTTCTCGGCGTTGCGAACACCTTTTTTCTCCGGCTTTTGTCCAGCTCCGGCTTTCGTGTTTCTTATCTTCATTACCTCTTTGTTTCACCTTTTTTCTTCTTTTATTTCACACTTTCGGCCCTCCTTTATTTTGTCTAGTTTTGGGCAGCTTAGCACCAATTTCTCGGCTAGCTTAGCCTCTTTGTGCTCTGTGCACACATCTTCGTTTTTGTTAGCGTTTCCTTATACTTTAAAGGCTCCTTTCCGAAACTCCGAGCGTTACCTTCACGCGCTGGTGCCTTTCGTAATTTGCAATGATCCTTCAGCCGTGACACAGCGCCCCCGTTTTCATTTCTTGAGCCCGAGTGACAACTTTGAACGCCGCAACCTTCGCTTTATTGCTTTGCTTCGCCAGTTTCAAGTTCTTCGCTTTGTGCCGGGGGCTTCTCTCGCTTTCTCCGCTGGTTTATCGTCGAGACGTCTTTCTCGGCGCGCACCTTCGTCGGGCCGCGTGTCGTTCTCCAGCCGCAGCGCCTCCACGGGTCTCGCTCACTTACTTCCCTTTTTTGGTTCTTCGCTTTCTTTTCCCTTTCTTGGTGCGCACAAACGCCGCAGGGTGGCGGCAGCGGCAATCAGCGTGGGGTAGAACAGAAACAAGCTCTTAAGGTTCACGTTTTCTTGATGAGGCCTTTGCCTGCAAATCTCCTGACGCGATGAATGTCGAAATTTCGCTCGCTAATGGTTCACCGGTGGCGGTGTACCGAACGGCCGTGCTTCGATTCGTAGAGGCGCAAGTGGAACTGGTGAAAACTTGGCGCCGAAGAGCGCCAGGCAAGCTCTTCGACGCAGAAACTTGATTTTGTTATACTTTTGCGCCCCTAAGTGTCATTTCCCTTTGCTCAGTCTAGGCGTATAAAAAGTGAGTGAAAGTCAGCGTGCTGTAGGGCGGGTTTTCAGCCTAAAGAGAGGACAGAGACAGTTCTTTATTGAACCTTTAACACAGGCGTCACCTAAAGGCGGTAGTACACCATGCAGGGTAACAAATAGTTAATACTAATTTATGTATTTCTTTATTCGTTTATTTGACAAACATCAAGGGCTCTTTCGATGAGGGCTTTTCTGAGGGGTGGGATTATAACATGGGGGTAACGGGAGAACGATTTGATGGCTGTCTTGAAACTAACCGGGTTAGTAGAGAAGATTTGCTGCGTCACAGATACGAAAAGCCATAGAGGTAAAATATCTGCAGGCTTGTTACAGGAAACCACATATGAAGGAGATGTTGATATGATATTTCATTATCTTCCTGGAGAAACTTGACTACTCATCCAATCGTGACGCTCGTCTTCTCGCGAGTGTCGGCGCACTTATCGCTTATTTAATTATCTTCCATTGTTTCTCGTCTTCTTTTCTCACCTCCACAGTAACCCGAACGGCCATACCACTTGCTTTCCTTGGTACTACTAGAAGGTTTCTTATTTCACCTCCAGATGGCATTGTGGCCAGTAACGCGAATAGAGACCTCTTACGAGCAGCCACTACGTATGAGGCGTTCCACCTCTTTGCTAACGGTATCAGTAAGGGAACGAGTAGACATCGAGAACAACCAGTGGCAACGCGCGCTAACTTTTAATTCATTTTTAAATAATTTTTAATCTAATTTTAATTATAAATACTGCGTGCTGTTTCTTGGAGCATTTTTAATGTCGTGATAATTCTAGATTTGGGTCTTTAACTGATTTTGCTCCTTCGTGTGGTTCTGAAGCTATATGACAACTATATTTAAGGCACAGCCGCGTGTGCTTGCTCAGTTTAACTGCCTGGTTTGACATCAAAGCAGAGTACTTGCTATGCTGGAATTAAGCTAAGTACGCGCTATCTTCCTGGCCGGGTAAAAAGGCTGGCCGCCTGCGAGTGCTCTCTGGGGCGTTTCCAAAGTAACAGCTTATGCGCCGTGGGTGCCGCGAAGGAGCTCATAAATTTCCAATGCTCCAACCGTGTCACTATTGCGTGACGTCGCGGATAACGAGAACGGCGGCGGCTCGGCCATGCTCGAGGGAGCGTGACTTTGAGCTTTTTATGCTATTAAATATAAGCTGCTTTTGAAGCCGGTTAATTCCTCTACACCATTTCCTAGGTCATGCACTGAATTAGAGGCACGAATCACTATTATATTACGGCCCTCCTCAAGCCGACAACTGATAAATTATTCTCGACTCGAATGGGCTCGATAGACTAAAGGAACCGCGATGCCTTTCATATCGTGCCATGGCGAGTGATGTATGAGGTACAGTCTTTGTCAAAAGTAACCAGGCTGCATGGTTTGCTTCTCATTCGAATAGAAGACCCCTCGCGTCTTCCCTAAAGACCAAAAACTTCTTTGAAAGTAAGGACAGGGGTTCCCCTTACCATACAGAGATTTAGAGCTCGAGGGCTGGCATAATAGCTTTACTATACGACTGAGAAGTAAACCGTGCAGCCTGGTTACTTTTGACAAAGACTGTACCTGGATGATGTTATGGTAAACATTCTCTCAGTGTTCTCGCAGTCCAGGGTTGCTACAAAAGAAACAGCTATGCAGCGAATTGCTGACTGTTTTGACCATTGCTGTGGTTGCTTTTGTAGTGTGGTTATTTATGAATACATTATATTAAAATGGTCAATGCAATGCAATGTTGACTAGCATAGCAAAGAATATCACTTAAGTTAAAGCCATTTAGTCGAAAAAGTTCAACATTGGAAAGTTTTGATGAAAGTCGATTTGTAAAAATGTTGAATTCGAAATTCGTACAGAACCGAAAAGGAAATGAAATGGCCTATTTGAATAGAAGAGTGCGTTTAGATGAATTTGCCAGTTTTTTGATGTTCTAAAAGAAAGGCACAGATGCCTAAAGGATACTAGGCATATGTTAACTAGTCTTCTATTTTATTACTTGGAATGGGACGAATCACAAGACATGAGTTCTTTTTGACGCAAGGGGAGTACGCCCAACGCACACGGTCTCCACAGAACTTGACATGCAAATCTGAAAACTGAAGCTACTTCCTATTCGACTTTTCAAAAGCGACTGTCAGTTCCTTTCTCCGTTTCTTAAACGTTTGGAAAACTCTATGAAAAATAGAGCAGAAGTGTAATGGGCTTTGCTTGTTCAAAATGATGACAAAAATTATCAACATATCAATACTGTTTTGTGCTCTTTCGGATTAAAAACAGAGGCTAAAATCTGGTGAATGTTGGCTCAGAAGTGAAAACTTTAAATTCACTAGACAACGCATATTCGTTCCATTTATAAATAGAGCTGGATAAAGCGTTAAAACTGCCTTTGAGTTAAACTTCTGAAAGGATTAAAATACTAAAATGTTACAGGGTTAAAATGGTATGTCTGTTGACAACCTTTAAACCTTTTAGAGCGTTACCTGAAAAGTACCTTTACCACGTTTAACAACGAGCTCTATTTATAAATTATCAAATCTGTTTAAATTAAACAAAATCGCTGCACACTGCAAGTGCGCTCTGCTTCTCGTTTCAACATGCAGTTTAGTTTTTCTTTTTCTGAGCATGGTTGCATGGTTGAACTCTTTGCCAGTGTACTTGGTGCGCTATACCCTTACAAAAATGGATATCAACTTTCTTTAGAATTTGTATTAACATTCTATTGACTCTAGTAACCTTGTAGTAACTTTTATATTCTATCAACAATTGTTCATACAACGTTGGTAGAATTTACTTCTTTGTATGTACTCCTGTCAATAGAAAGTTACTAGAAAATAATTTTTACATTCTATGTACCTTTGTCAATACAAAGTTGGTAGACTGTTACTTCTTTGTATTTACTCCTGTCAATAGAAAGTTACTAGAAAATCTGGGCGCAGTTTGACACGTTGAGAGAAGTAAATGAACAAACTGCATGGTGTTCGAGGTGATTAACACTATCTTGTTCGCATAATCGTGACGACCTCTTACCTGATTGCATGGTGGAATCTGTTGCAGATAGTCAACAATTTCACTATATCGAAAAGCGACCTACATTATTCGCCGCAAATGCGTTTGGAATGTAATCAGGATATGGGAAAACGTTTTAAAACAGAAGATATATTCCATTTTAATACTTTATGTTCTTTACGGACTGCTGTGAGCAGAAATACTCTAGAAAGTGACAAAACATTTTTGGTCATGTGAATAGATGCCTCAAATCATGTACTGTAGGCGAACACTTCAAAGCTATTAAAACAACCTTGAACACGAAACAAACATTACTCACATTCCCTTAGCCGAGCATATTCTATTAACATTCGTTGATAGGAAGTTCATACAATTTCCTTACTGCTTTGTATGTACTGCTGTCAGTAGAAACATACTAGACACCTACAGAACGTTTCATATTGGGAATAAATGCCTAAATTAATTAAGTACTCTAGCCTAACATGTCAATGCAACTAAAGCAACCTTGAACACGAAACAAACATTTGCAGTCACATTTTCTTAGGGCATATTTTATCAACATTTGTTGATAGAAAGTTCATACAATTTTCTTACTGCTTATATACTGCTGTCAGTAGAAATATACTACGAACCGAGAAAGCATTTTGGTGATGCGAATAAACAAATAAAAGCCTAAAATAATCAAGTACTGTAGCCGACAACTTCAAAGCGGCAACTTAACTAACCTTGAAGACGAAACAAAAATTTGCAATCACATTCCCATAGCCGAGCACGCTGTGGATTTTAAGAAATTTCAGTTCAATTTTCTCGATACTAGCTTTACTGCTTTCGCATTTTCGAGTGCGGGGAAAAGGGCAAAGTTCATAACAGAACATTTATCCCGAAATTCAGAAACGTGCCTTGAATTGAAGACATTTAGTGACAATTTTTGATTGTATGATGTGTACGAAAAAAGTTACCAGCAAACGAAATAATTTTGGTACAAAGTGAATGAATTCATAGAATACTCAAGTATTATTGCCTCGCACTCCAAGGAAATTAAAAGAACTTTAAGAAAAAATAGGAGCTAGTGACATATTGTGTTACATAAGCGCAATGATGACTTCGTTACAGCGAATCAGTTTCGCTGATGGTTCATTCTACACGAAAACAATGCTTTCTGCTGCGTATTCGTCCTTAAATTTTGTACTCAGGCAGTCATTTAACAGATTTAGCATTACAGAACTAACAAAGAATTTCAGAAGAGCTGTACAACAACTCTTCCAATTCGAAACACGTTGGTGTTGCTATTGTTGTAATTCTTGATAGGTCATATTTTAACGCGCAGGTGAACAGTGATGTACCGTACGACGGTGCTAAAACACACTAGCATTAAGAGCGCTTCGCTCTGAGGTTTCAGAGGGATTATTGTTGCGAGCTACAAAAAAATTCAAGTTTAGCATTGCACCGATGTGTTTCCACACTCATTGAATGACACGTTCTCGCTAGCCCAAATGGCGCCCAAATTATATCACCAGCTTCCTGAACCTGCACCGCAAGCACACTTTCCCTGCACACTGCCCGCCATGCAAAAGTGCCCGGTACACTATGCCACTCCACGTGGGAGCGCCCAATTTAAACCCTCGCACTACCCTCCTCCTCGAGCGACCAGCAATGGCTGATCGCACGGGACTGAAAAACCCCGCGCGAAAAGGGCCGCACCGCTTCGCGCTCTGAGTAAATTCTGTGTAACGTGTGCAGGCTTACAGCTTCGAGAACTCAAGTTGCTCCGTTCCTCAGCGACTGTACATGCGAAATTTCAGGCAAGGCAATATTAATTTTTATTCATGTTCGGCGGCCGATACTATAAAGAGAAGTATAGAGAAACAAAACAGGTAACAGCGGCCCGCTGTACTCAACTACGGTAACAAGGGCTTTGCATGAGGAAGGGGCACGGCAATTGGAGCACTATAAGCCCTCATTCTTGACTTGTTACATTTTTCGGTAGTACTGAGCCACAGAGGAGCTTCCAGTATGGAAAAAGCTAGGGTGAGAGCAGCCCCCACTTTGAGCACCGCTAAAGCAAAGGCGCAGTGCCTCTTCCGCATCTTCACTTGCATCTCCTTCAACGCAAACACGGTACGAAGCTGTGGCGAGGGAAAACGTGGTGATAGCTGTATTTTCTATCTTCCCGTAATGCAATGACTAAGGAATCCTGGAATAAAGTGTTGGGTTTTAACGTAGTCATACGGAGTAGACGCGCGAAAGCATGTGTTCATTCTTCGCCTTTTCTTACTGCCATCAGCGGACGTGAGGCCGAGCCGAGGACCGCATAAGGCAGAGGCAAAAAGCAATCAAGGAAGCACACAAAAAGACTACGGTAGCGCGACTGTCGGCGGGGCTCGCTCGAGCAAAGAGCGTGCAAGGTGTCCAATGACGTGATATAAACACCCACAAAACAGAGGCGATGCTGCAGCGCAGCCTTGAAAGTTTCGCGCGTCACGCTAGAGCGGCGTGCGAACGCTCGTGTTCCCTAGGTACACACACGTACACTAAATCGCATGAGCCAAGCTGTGTAGAGTACGCTAAGCCACACAATATGCGAAAATAAAAACCGAAACCAGTAGCGTTTGGCAACATCATCATCATTCCTTATTCTGCGACGCAGTTACGGGGAGCTGAGTTATAGCCTTAGAACTAGGCAGTCAGTGCAGCCGTGCAGCGGCTGCGGCTTTCCTGGCCCCAGATGCGTCGCCTGTAGCCATAGAGTTTCTTACTATTAGTAAGAAACTCTATGCCTGTAGCTGCCCGGTTTTCCAAGCTTTCGTTCGCAGCGCCGCCAGAAACAGATGGTTGTTAGTAGTCGCATTTTTTCACCTCAATCATTCCAATTTGCTGACTTTGTAATTGAAACAAAATATTTTGTCGTTTAATGCAACAAGTTTGTGGCAAAAAGGGCTTTATCAATTCTTTTTTTAACGCGTGTAAAGCTAGGCGACATTAGCGCCACTTTTCCGTTCGCTGGCGGCGGATTGCGAGTCTCATGTTGGCCGCGCGCTACACTATCTATTTTAGGACGCTGAAACGACTCTTTGTTGCGACGGTTGTGAAGTTGTGGGTGCGTTTCTTCAGTTTGTTTGTGTTAAATGTGCGGCCTCGTTAGTGTTGTGGTAGTGTGACTGAACTCGGAAGGTGACAGATGGCTCCAGTGCTGCGGAAGACGTTCTTACGCGCACGCAGTGCTCAAAAACTGCTCTGACGTACTGCACGCAACCACGCCGAGAGCGGCCGGCGCCCGATGCCCGATAGAAGAAACGGCTTGCCGTGAACGTTGACAAATGTAAGTACAGAACTGGAAAATGACTTCTGCGATGTGTCGGGGGTATGATTGAGGGCTGCGAATGCATTTGGGTTGGTCTTCACGTCTTGTTCGCAGTGAGGTGCAAAATGCGGGCACCACGCGATCGTTTGCAGAGATAAGGTGTTCTGACACGCTCGCTTGCCAACTATGCAACTTTTAACCCGCCGCCTCACGCTCTTTGCGTCAGCTCCTCGGCGCAGGAGTTATGTGATAGAATTTGGTTGCACGCCGAGAACTATGGGGTGCTGCTTGATTCGTTATTCCGACTGAACAGGAGCAGCGCGTGAAAAGGAGACCATAAGAACGAAAAGTGCTTGTAGCGGCGTGCGTCTTTTGATTCTGCTGCCTGAGTGTTTACTGGATAAGGAGCATTGCCCGTTCTACGTCGCAGTCACATCAAGTGCTGTGTTTCTTGATAGTTCTGGTCAACGAAACGACGATTAAAAATAGCAGAACCATTCCATTGCAGTGCAGCTGAGGTAATCGCACAATGGAAGGTTTGTTGTCATTTTATTTTTTTACGTTCACTACATTTATGTCATTCCCCCATTTTCAGTCTGAAGCGATAAAAGTATAACGTGATTCGCGAATAATAGCTTTAAGAAAAGTATGACAAGCTTTGTAAACCATTTTTTTGCTAACTATTGGAGGCATAGGTAATTAATCATTAGCCTCCACTCATGAATACATTGGACTGAACAGCTAGAGGTTGTAATGGGATGTGGCTTCTGTGATGTTTATGAAAGCATGGCTCTGATGCAGCCTTTCTTCAAATGCACCCGCAGTCAAGCCCTGTACAGCTGCTCCACCGGTATCATCACGCTACTTTTGCACCAGCTTTCATCTGTCATCGAGCCAATGCTACCTCAACCAGAGGCAAATGACATCAAGACCTGCTGGTTCAGCCTATCAGCCATTGACACTGGATATCAAGCATGTGCCACTTGTAAAATGATAGGTAGACAAGTGGGTGTATTTTCCTTGTCTTTTTTAGCCTGCCAAAAATCTTCTGGTCCAGGCTCCCTCTCTCTTTCGTTTTTCTTTTCTTTTAAAAGAGGACCAAGAGAAAGGGAAAAGATATTGCGGGCATCATGAAAGCACTCCCCTAGTCAAGTGCATTGTGTTATAGTGTGAAATGCTTTTTATAGTTTTTTCGCTCATGCCTCTCGTGCTTGGAAATCTTTACCACAGTATAGACCAAATTAAAACAATTATCTGCTTCATGACCTTTATACAGCAGTGTAAAAGCATCAAATAAATTTTATAGGTTTACTTCAGCAGTACCTACCTCTTACAAGGTATGGCATGTTTGAAGTGAACCAGTGATGTGATACGCATGGCCTAACGGGCAATGCATAATTGAATATTGGCGTTCAAGTGGAGCACTCTGCTTTAGAAGCATATTTGTTGCTAGCATCAGTAATTGATACCTTACCAGGTTATCCTTGCATTACATGAAACCCTGTAAAGCTTATATTTTAGCTGTACAGAAGAAAGGTGCTTATTCGATGTCATGAACATTGCTGAGGTTTTCTTTCACGCTCCCTTTGTCACAACTGACTGCACTGTACAGTTGAAATGCATTTGGAATTGAGTATTGGTGCATTGTTATTTTTATTCATGCCGACGTTCAGTTACTGATTGCATTACACTAGCTGAGCCTAAGTCAACAAATATTGCTGTGACCTTAACAAGCCCCCTGGCTTTACTTGAACCGATGCATTTGATGTTGCCTTTCTCCCGTGCCATCAAGGTTTGTTATAAGCTGTGTAAATAACTTAATTTACTTTCTCGAGGTATTTATTGCTGCAAATTAGTGACAGGTAATTTCCTAAAGAACAACCTAAGTGCACATTTTTATCTTCTTTGGAACACTTGTTTGCTTGTTTCCCTTGTATTCTTAACTTAAACAGATATTAGCAGGCCTCAGCACTGGAGGGATGTGCTGCGGGACAAATAAAAAACTACCAGTCCAGCTGCTCCCTTAGGGGCACGTTTCTGAGGCTTTTATCGCTTGTAGTTCTATGCAGCTTTACTTACAAGTATTGTATCTGACGCAGTGTGTGCCTTAATATTTTGATTCATTTGCTTTAGAGTGTGCCACTCTTGCCCTGACGAACTTGCTCACCTTTGTACTCTTTGTTCATACATTTTCCCCTAACACCTGGTATAGCTGCAAATGATACATTATCTACAGCAACGTGTGCATTATATTGCAATGTCTTTGTGCCATCACTTTTGAAAACAAAAGCTGCGTGAATTTTTGTGCAGACAAATCAGAAACACAAAGTAATTTTTATATTTGATGGCCTGCATGTTTTCTTCATATGACTGGAATGGCTAAATATCTCTTCGTGGTAGCCTAATTTGGTGTAACACGTTAATGTCAGTTCCTGTGAATATCATTCAGTCTTCGAATGTGGGGGCAGAATTGAGCACAACAGCATGTTGTAGCTTTTTCTTGTTCAAGGACGCATTACATTTAGTTCTAGTCTTGTGACTGCTGCTTATGCTATTACTCAGCAGCCTTATCAAATTCACTCAGAGTGCTGCATTTTAGTGCACATTTAACTGATTGTTGCTTCTCCGTGTTTGATTCTATTAGAAGTTACTATAACTATATACTTTGAATGTTTTCTTGTGCAGTTCTCTTGCTGCTGCATTCTGCCATGGAGGAGGCTACCTGTTCGTGCACACGTCTCATCACTAGGACGCTACCTCTTCCGCTGGTGATGCATACAAGTAACGACAGGGTTAATTGGAGAGGCATGGGAGAGGCCTTTGCCCTGCAGTGGGCATAGTCAGGCTGATGATGATGATGAACAACAAGCAGGCTGCCTGATATTGAGGACAAGTGTCAGGATAGTGCACCAACAAAGTCGCTTAAGCATTTCTGTGCTGATGTATTTTTATTAAAATCAGCTCATAGCTTAATATCTACATCCATGGGGACATTTAGCATATGTTTGGCATCTGTTTGACTTTTAATTCGCTAGTGTTTGCAGCCTTTAATGTTGGTCTTAAGACAGTGTAAGCATTGTTTCACTGTGTGGGATTTTTTAGCTGTTTTGGAGAGATGTGTGTGTATGCATGCAGTTTTTTTCCATGGGTTTGTTATGTGGCTCATGGAACTTTCATGTTACAGAAGAAATTATTTCGTTTCTGTGTTGTACAGGAAAGTGAGCAGTATTTATATGCACCAGGTGTTTCAGGGAAGAATAAGTAGTTTTCAAAAATATGGCTTTTGCTGCATAATATTACCAGTGTTAGTAGACACCAGAAAGCTGGTGAGGTGTATTTAGTAAGCTGGTTAACTAATTTCTGATAATTAACTTTTTAACTAACACAGGTTTGCAACTGGTTGCAGTTAGAGACTTTTAGCCAGTTGTTCGTAGTAGCCATATCAGTTTCTGGAATGGAATGTACAAAACATGATTACTTTCGCCGCTGTGGCTCGACAAAATTTGGCTGCATCGTGCGAAAATACATGCGCTTTTGAAAGCACACAGGGAAAGAAACCCCTCCAGTGCATGTAACTGCTACAAATCTCTAATGGCAACTAGACGCCTAACTCTGATAGTGAAGGAATCATATTCTTAGCAGTAAGAAACACACATAACACCAAGACACACACACACAGGACACCCGCTAGACTTCAACTATCTATACTGGACACTTGTACGACATAAATATGTATCACTGAGCACACGCAGGTGCCTCGTCATCCACAACAGGTCTAACTACGCCCTCCCCTCTTGTCCAAGGCATACGGTTGCGCTGATAAACAATCTCTTTTTCTGCCAACGCCAGGGAGGGAGTGTACACATGTCACCCGCCTCTTGAATACGAAAGACTTCGATAATTTCTCTTTCTTTTTTCTCGGCTCCCAGGCCTTTCGTATTCAAGAGGCGGGTGACGTGTGTAAGCACTCCCTCCCTGGCATTGGCAGAAAAAGGGATTGTTTATCGGCGCAACCGTATGCCTTGGAGGAGAGGTGAGGGCGTAGTTAGACCTGATGCCGATGACGAGGCACCTGCGTGTGCTCAGTGATACATATTTATGTCGTACAAGTGTCCAGTAAAGATAGTTGAAGTCTAGCGGGTGTCCTGTGTGTGCGTGTCTTGGTGTTGTGTGTGTTCTTACCGCTAAGAGTATGATTCCTTCAAGCCGTTACCAACTAGCCCAACTTAATGTTTTGACAAAGTTTCTGATAGTGAAAAGGTTCATTAATAAAAATTAGCTAACCAGCTTACTACGTAAGACTCTTCACAAGTTTTCTGGTGCCTGCCAACACTGGTAATACTATGCTGAAAAAGCCGTACATTCATCTCAAAATACCTGTTTTTTGAAAATTACTTAGTCTTCCCTGAAACATCTCGTATATATGTAAGAAAAACCTAACGGGATTTAATTGACGTTTTGGTTGGAGGACCAGCCATTTTCAAGTGTACTACAGCATTTGAAGCACACAGCTTTTGTTTCGAATGCTACACTATACTCGAAAAAGGCTGGTCCTCCAGCAGAAACATCGTGAATTAAAACCTGTTATGTTTTTCAATTGCTGTGTGTCAGTCATTGTTACTCAGAGGGAACTGAGGGGAAGTGTGCCGAAGGCAATATTCTGTTCCTCTATTGTTCTCCATAAAATATTTTGATGCATCATGCATGTGTTGTAGCGCGTATGTACACTTGTGCACAATAAATGTAATAATTTGCATTTTGCTTCTATTATTCTTTAAGCACTCCAGGATAGTGTTCACAAAATGATTTTGAAGTGATAAAACTATGTTGGTAAAAGTGTTGTACTGTGTAGTTAACATACACTTTTCCAAAAGTTGATGTAGGAATTATACTTTCTTCATACTTGAGTCTTTTGAATAACGGTGGCCAATTGTCGGAAGACCGTTGATAGGGTGTTGGTAGACATTGTCGGTATGTGGTTGATAAGAAGTGTAAAGACTTTCTATGTACTTGAGTCTTTTGGAAAACGGTGGCCAATTGTCGGAAGACCGTCAATAGGGTGTTGGTAGACATTGTCGGTATGTGGTTGATAAGAAGTGTAAAGACTTTCTATGTACTTGAGTCTTTTGGATAACGGTGGCCAATTGTCGGAAGACCGTTAATAGGGTGTTGGTAGACATTGTCGGTAAGTGGTCAGTAGGAAGTGTATACAAACTCGATAAGGGGATGATAGGAAGTATAAAGACTTTCTATGTACTTGAGTCTTTTGGATATCGGTGGCCAATTGTCGGAAGACGGTTGATAGGTTGTTACTACAATGTACAAAGACGTTTAAAAGACTTTCTATTCAATGTTGATAGGTTCTATTAACAATTGTCGAAAGACTTTCTAAAGAATGTTACTAAAAATTTTTGTAAGGGTACATTATCGCCGTCCCGCTGTTTGCACAGGGCCACGAGCCGGAAAATTAAAGCGCAGGACGATTTCCGTTAAATAAGGGGCGGTCATAAAAAATCTTCGGTGTGAGCTATGCAGTCTTCAAAAGACATTAGTCTGGTGTGGTGTCGTGAAGTGTTGTGGCCCGCATGTTTGTGCGCTGCGCAGCGAAGACAACCACATCGGGTACTCGCAAGGAAATCGCCGATTCCCGCACTTTGACAGCGGCCCGTATCGGCTCCAGCGCCTAGAGACCGGAGATAATTATTCTAAATTGGTATCTCCTTATCCGCTGCGACATTATTTCTCCACGACCAGTTTTCTAGGCTCTGATGCCCACGCGGGTCACCCAACAAAAACGACGTACGTTGACAAGGCTTATGTACTCGGTTGGTTTATTACTTAATTATTCAAAGTGTTTCACCTAAGACTACACAATTTTAAAAATAAGCTTTTTCAGTTCGAAGAGCGCTTTTTCATCAGAATACAACTAAGAGGTCTTAACTAGCAGGCTGATCAACTAATACTGAATAACTGACTTTTTAACTAAAACTGTTGGCTCCTTAATTATTGAGAGGCGTATCCCACTGTAAGTAATATCCATTTCAGATTTTAGAATTTCGAAAACGTGTTACCCTCGGCACTGTGGCTCAAGAAATTCTAGCTACATCGCGCCAAAATAAAAGCCTTTCAAGAAGTTTGCAGGCAAAGCAACCTCTCCAGTGCACGAAACTCGCCGAAATAGATAAAATTTGTTCGGCCAGAGCGCCGAGGGTAAGCGCATTTTCTAAATTCCAAGAACTCATATGGATATTACTTACGGTGGGCTACACGCCTCTCAAAAATAATCTAATAGTAATTGTTAAAAAGTTAACTATTCAATATTAGTCAACCAGCCTGCTACTTAGCACATCTTAGCAGTACTCTGACGGACTAAACCGCTGGCAATGCTATGCCGAAAAAATCGCTCTTATGACTCAAAAAGCCAATGTTTAAAAATTGTGTAAAGTCTTCGGTGAAACATCCTGTATATTCGGCCGCGTGGTGTGTGCTCAGTGCGCGTGTTGAAGACTCCCGCAGTGCAAATCGGCAGCACGCTAATTGCCAGCCATGTTGTCATCATTATAAACAGTGGCAGGTTATCCCGTTGGCATTTGGCACTTGTAACCGAGGTTGTCTGCCGGTATAACAAAGCAATGGCTAAAACAAATCATGGCCCCTATCGACTTCGTTAAAACGAGGTTCAATCGTATGTAGCCGTATTTTAGCTCCGAATGCGCCCAACTCCAGGTTGGAAGCGTCACGCACTAGTGCTTAAACCAACGGCCATGCCAGCGCAACAGAACGGGTTTTGTTTTCAGAGCAATGCAGCCTCTTGGTTACTGTATACTTTCTTGGTTTGTATTTCGGCTTTTCTAAACGTTTTTTCGTCGGTTTTTCTTAGTTGCAGTATACGCCGATGAAAAACGAGACAAAAGTTATCGAATAAAGGCAGATATCCCTGGTTTGGCCTTTTTGCCCGCCATGAGTTGCTAATTTATTTTTTTTTTTTTTTTGCTTGGGACAACTCTCCCAATGTGCGGTTTGAGACACTCCTCAAGAGAAGGTAGAGGAGTAATTCCAACCGGATTTGGTTGTTTAACATGCACTGAAATTTCAGTGCGCACGTGATCTTGCCTGTTTCTCCTTCACCTTAATGCATCCACCGCTGGCAGAGCCCCGCGACCGCGTCCTGAGTACCATAGTATGCTTCGTAAGTATTGTGGGACATGCGTCTAGTTGAGGGGACTGGGAGGCTTAACCCGTTGTATACCTACACAGTAGCACGGGCTGGGACATCTCATTTTTTATTCTTATCTGGTGTCTCACCATAGTTTCTCTACCGTGAGCCTGTAAAGTTTTCCCCAGAAGGTTTTGAAGCGCGAAAGGCACACAAAAGGTGAGTTAACCTTAGCTTCCCGGAGGCATGGCCTGACAGTATGCGCAGTGGAGGTGTGCGAGTGCACAGAACACCCTTAGTATCGTGGTTGAACGCTTGGATGCCAAGAAATCGAGATTTTTCGTGATTTCAGTGTTCTGAATACCCTTACGGGTACCTATGAGTGCGTTGATGCCAGTTGGCGCTTTCCAGGAAGTGCTTTAAATGCACAAGCCGCGGGAACACCAGGAGAACTGTAATTTATCACTCTTTGCAGCTCGGATCACCTTGAACCGGCGAGTACCTGTAGCCTGTTAGCTACGGAACGTAAAACAATCTGAGCACTGAACAGTCAGTGATCTGAGCTGCAAAGAGGGATGGATTATAGTTCTCCTGGTGCTCCAGCTGTTTGTGCGCTGTACAGTGCTGTTTCGTTTTCTTTTATATCTGTTAATTATTGTATACCTGTTATTACGCTTTACAATTGCGTTTGTTTTAGAAGCTTCGCCGTCAAGGCTGCATCTTTGTCAAGCTGTACCTGACAGCTTTTTCTGCGCCTCCGCTGTCTGTACCTCTTCAAGGCAGAAATGAAGAAAGAATTTGAAGATAATGATATAAAAAAGCCCTCCTTGAGAAAAACTCGAGTCAGTACTGTACCGAATTCGCAGTTTGCTCCTTCAAGTCACGTGCGAACTCCCTAAGCACGAGTTTGAAAGAGAACGTGTCATGCGTATTTTCATGACAAGAAGATGCCTCCGCTCAATCTGAATGTACCTGTTGCAAGAAGAATGCCGTGCCTGTACGCATACGCGTTGCTCTCTGTGCCGTTGCTCTTCGTGCTCAGCGACTGACATTCGCAGTTCGCTTTCTTGCTTCTCAGACGACTTCCTCGCATTCTTTCCCGAGCTTTCCGCATTTTCTTCGTTCCAAGTTCAGGAATAACAAAGAAAAATCACGAATAAAAGAGGACCGTCGTCGCCTCACGCCCGGTCCATTTGCTCGGCGCGCCTCTGTTGCTCGGCTCGGAGCCCTCCCAATGCACTCCGGTCGGGCGCGGAGCGCGCGAAACTCGGCAGCGTATCCTCCGATGCTGCGGAACCCTGTTGTCCGCGTTTAGTAAGCCTCGCCAAAACCGGGCCACCCGGAGGAGAGCGCGCGCCGGGCTCCGACAGCGTTAGCAGACAAATGCGTCCAGCGGACGCCCGCATAAAGCCCACGCGGGGGAGCTGCTGCCGCGCCCGCTCGGCCGTCCGTTGATTCATGGCACAGCCGGCGGGACCCTCCATTCGTTTCCTGAGCCCCCGCGACCGCCGGGCCGCGGTTCGACGCCGTTATCTTGTCGTTCGCTCCCGCGGGAGGAGCCGCATTTTTTTTCCTCCGCTCATCGTTTATTCTAATTCGGGGCCTTATCTCTGCCTCCTCGTGCGCCAGAGCTGCACTGCGCCGCCCCCACCCCTCGGGCACCCCCCCTCCCTTTTTTCCGGTTCCCCATTCTCGCTCGCAGGAACAAGGGGCCAGCGTGTGTCTCTTTCGCCGCCGTCGCCGCCGCCGCTACTGGCTGACTCTTCTGCCGAGAGCACTCGGTGTGCCCCACTTCTTCGCTTGTATTTATATTCGCGGCCGCTGTCTCCGCACTCGAGGAGGAACGGGAAACAAGGAGGCGCCGCGCTCGTTCTGGGGGACCCTCTCTTAATTTACAATCGAGGGTCAAGCCTCTTCGTCCCGTCTCTCGGCACCAGCGTTCTCAACGCGCGCGACCTTTTACTATACGCGTATGAACGTGTATAGGAAAATAGAAAAAAGAAATGAGACAGATAAAGAATTAGTAGACCACGCACGCCCACGCGCTTGCAGGCGCCATTGTTATTTCTCACACAATGGCGGAACAAAGGAGACTGACTGTACAAGCTGGAAGGAGTGCTCGAGTGCTTTTTGATTAATTCGTGCCTCGCAATGAGGCAGAGAGGAATCAAGAAACGGAACGGAGACCGCGCATGGCACAGTGACGGCAGCAGTGCGCCGCCATTGTTCGGGCGGCTTGGACGGAGCTTGTTAAGAACATCCGCTTTCTGGAAGAAAAATGAGAAGCCCAGTCACGTGGAGCATATTCCGTCTTTGAATAACTAAGGATTACGTTTCGCGGAGCGGAACCCAGGACCTTGCGAGCCACTTAATTCCGGCCCGCCCACCTTTATTTGTTCTTGCCTTGAACGGAGTGATAAACCACGGTCATCTTTCAGACGTGTGAGCGTAAACATTCGTTTTACAATGCGCTTTAGTGAGTTGTGAAAGGAGGTCGTATCTCGGCGGCTACCGGTAAAGTTGAATTGTCTGGCTACTTCTGGAAAGCATAGAGAAAGACTCCTTGGATTTGATAAGAACTTGCAACCCCGATGTTCACTTAGGGAAAATCTCAGCCGACTCAAGTATTTTTTTAACGATAGCTTTTGTTTTATAACACTTCGGCTTCCGTGGTCCACTTTTACGATGCGAAGAGTAAGGTTCAAATGAGAGTAAAGATTAAATGAAGTTATTTAAAAGAAAGTTATTTCTATTGAGGAAACAGTGATTCATTGTATATGATTTATGTCTCGCCGTACTGAAGTTCTCCTTTTACCCCAGATTTTTTTTTTTGATTTGTGTGTTTGAGTTTTGCGTGTGTGTGAGTTTGCTGATAGAAGCTGACCGAAGTTGTATTTGCCTTGCGCATTCAATGAAGCTCTGCACTGCTGATATTGCTGGGTGGTACAAACTGGATTCCCATGATGAGAGTACGGCTCCGTGACTATTTGGGATAGGGTTACGGACATCTCCAGCGACTCCAAGGTGAACGGCAAAGCGCTCACTGAATGAGCTCTAGCTCTGGTGATGTACAGTGCGCAGCGGTAGAGAAAAGCGTTTTCTTGGTTTTTTCTTTAATGTTTAATTAGTGGAAAAGGTCTACGACAGGGACTAATTGGAAGAGCAGTTCCGTTCCTTCTCTGTACAAGCTGTACATATGTCCTTGTTACAATTGTTTGCTATCATTTACCTTACCTCCTGGGAAAATACGCACTGACTGGCCTTCCCTGACATTTATTTCGTGAACTATTAATTTTTTTCTTATATCCTTTGACATGTTAGCCACAAGGGTATGTGAAGAAGATATTTTCAACTGTGCTATTATTAAGAGCAGCAAAGTAGCACTTACTGTTTATATAGCTCTTTGATTTCTTATTTACAGCTTTGGATCCATATGCTGAGCGGGCTTAAGGGGACTGTAATTGTATGCGGCGGACAAGCACGCTCTGAATAATTCATCGGAGGTCAGGATGCCAATTGGTATGATTTGTAGAGAAAGAGGGATAGGGAGAACAGTTTTATTATAACGAGAGGGACTGCCATTATAACCGCTATTGCACTTTGTATGTTAGTTATAGCTTGGTTCCATAAGTAATACCACAAGCAGGGAACGTATGCGCAGGCTTCTAACCTAGGAATTATGATATGCGTAGATGGAAGCCCCGTTTTAACGTGCAGACGTACGACAAGATGCCGTCGTATGCCAAAAGAAGTGTCGATGGAGACGCATGCAGAGGTGGCACCTGATGAAGCGCAATGAAAGCTTCTTACACTGAGCTCAACTTTTGAAGCGATAAAGAATCGAACTTAGTGTTCCATACTAAACTTTCCTACCGGAATTACCATTTAAATGTGCATACGGGAAGTTCAATATGCAACGCCTGAGTATGAACGTGACTTTACGTCGAATATTTAAAAGCCTTTTTAATTCTGGCCGCAATTTACCTTTTTTTTTTCGGTCTTCTCCTTGTCTCATATAGTTTTGGATTACGTCAGTCTTTCCACACTTAAGGGGGCCCACAGCTCTTGTTTTGGTCGGCAGTGTTGCTATTTCGTTTTAGATGAAACTTCTTTTGTTGCGAAAGCAACACTACGCGAGTCGCCGAGCCATTTCGCGGAGCTGAGGAAAGGTCACACTGCGCATGCGCGAGGATCAGTGACGTCACACGGCGCACAGCTGGCGCGCCGCCGCCGTCGCTGCGCGGGTGACTCAGAGGTGCCGCCGCCGCGCTCGCCAGTTGCGCATGCGCAGTAGCGGCGCATAGCTAGCGTGCTGGGGCCGCCACCGCTTCCGCGCGCTCTCCATCGCCTCCATCTCTCTCCTCGTTTCTTTCGCAATCCTCCAGGTTTAACCAGAGCTAAACCACTGCCAATTTTTTGTTTCACATTCTTATGACTATCAGAGTGAAAACGTTGTGGCCCAGCGTTGCAAGCCATGTCTTTTTATCATAATACAAATGTTTGCATGTGCTGAAGAAGGCCCGACCGATTACTGTATAAAAAAGAACACCTTTGAACATGAGCAGAAAATT
This sequence comes from Amblyomma mixtum, assembly GCF_055824585.1. NCBI lineage: Eukaryota > Metazoa > Arthropoda > Arachnida > Ixodida > Ixodidae > Amblyomma > Amblyomma mixtum. The sequence continues at coordinate 289,112,289 of NC_143012.1, read as the reverse complement.
AAAAACATCATACATAGCAAGATGAGTATTACTTCCACACCACGTAAGCGGTTGTAGCCGTTTGCCGCTCCCGTGCTTTTGAGATGGTAGATATTTAAAAGGGAATTTCTTTTCTGTTACGTTACATAAAGTCATGAGTAACAACATAGTTGCATATGTGCGCATGAAATACTGCGCAGAATCGACACTTCCTGGGCCATGTCACGCTTCGACACTCCCTGCTGATCGAGCACACAGCTGGATCTGAAGAATGAAGAGGGCTGGGAGTGCGTTCCAATTCTAGAAGTCCTCAGCGAATGAAGTCGTCGCTGCTTCAGGGAAAGAGATGGAAGTATGTGAGTTTTATGCGCGGTTATACATGAATCATGAAATAAAACACATGCGCGTTGGCAACAAGTCGCATGAGAACTGTTTCCAAACAATGGAATAACCTTGTGCGCACGAGGAATAAGGCAAAGCAGATAGCTGATGTGGGACATGAAATTGAAAGAAGTTGTACCACTGAGCTTTATGCATGTTAATATTTGGGCTAGTGTCAACCATAACTGTCCCCAGCTTAGAAAAAAAATATAGGCCAAACGACACTGCAAAACACCTTCACAAGAAAAAAAGAAACTGCAGCTTGTAGTTTAGCCGGAAATATTTGTTGAAGAAAGTTAAGAAGTTGCTGATAGCATTAGTAATTATTGCTCCCCAATTATATTCTTTTACAGTAGTTACCGTTCTTGTAATGCACCGAGCATTTCCTCCCCGCGTATTCATGTATCGCGCGTTCAAAATAACGCATCTTGCAGGCGTGCATGATGACGAGCCAGTGTGCTACAACTGCAGCCCCTTCGCTTGAACGATGTATTGTCTTGCGTTCATCGCTACAAGTCAGCGCAATGTATGGGGAATCCGTTATGTGTATTCGCGATTCCGGATCAACTCTTTCCTCGAAATAGCATATTATTCAAATGATTATTTAGTCACGACTCTGTATGATCGGACTTACCGCTAACCTAAGGGACCTTCCCGTTGGTTACGTTATTCTTCTTTACCTGCGTCATAGCCTACATTCATGGCTACATGTTCTTGCTATGACAAATCAATGAGCGAGACATCTACTATTTCTTTTGTGAATAGTTCTTAGGAGGCACAGCGGTCACAGAGCCCTGCTATGACCCTTTTCTCCATGACAAAATTTACCGCGGCCATCGTTTTTAAGACTTTTTCGTGCTTCGTTAAGTTTTATCAGCTGAGACAACTGTGGTCGATAAGACAGGAACTTCTTCGATCTTTAACAGCCAAACATTACCACAAGCCAAACCCCGGCCTCGAAAGTGCACCTGCTCGCGCGACACCACCGCGGATGCCGTGTTTTATAGAGCTCCTACACAATGGTGCGCATAATCCTGCAGGCAACATTGCCTTTAAGCAGCTGGTAATTTTTTGCCTACGACAGTCTGGGAAGCAGAACTCGACAGGGACACCGCTCAATCCGCAGCCCCCACGAAGCGATCGCTGTCAAGAAACAGAAAGCAGACACGTCTTGGGTCTTTGTAATAAGAAAAAAAAACAACCTTCTAATTTATCTGCTCCTCTTCTGCTTATGAACTTCTCTATTTCATTTAAATGAGACGCTGCCCGGCAGAAAACTTCTCTTTAGGCTGTTTTTTTTATGTAATTGTACTTAAAGTGGTACTCTACCGACACTGCGGTTTCATAAAACTTGCAACGTTGAATAACCACTTTACGTTAACCACCTATAAAAACGCTTGCAACGTTCACACCACAAAGCACTGCTAATTACTCACGCCGCTATAGCGAAAAATACAAAGCAGCGTGGAAAAATAAGCCGAACAAATTGGCGCCGTAATTTTACTCCGTCACGAAGCGTCGTCTTGGGGAAAGGCGACAACGTTCCGTCAGACTTCAACGAAGATTTGAGCAACTCGGCGCATCCAACAGCGAGGTGTCTTACAGGCGCAGTCAAGTTTCCCGCCGCTGTAACATGGAAGCACCTCTGCCATTAATAGTCTCGACTGGCTAGACGGCGTCAGTGCGTCTAGTGCAGACAGCAACTCCCACCGTTATCTCCCAATTATGTCTGCCGGACGCAACGAGAGCAGAAAAGTGGGTGAAAAAAATACCGCAACAGAAACGTCAAACGCGGGGACAGCCTGCGATGTCCGGTGAGACTCATTATACCAGGCAGTCTCCGAGAAGTGGTCCTCATATGGTAGCGAAGGTCGAGCAGTAGGGATGAGAGGCTCTCGGCCGCTGCCTCTCACTTCGCTCTGATGCGGCTCAAAGAGCGCGCGATGCCGCCGCAGGAGCGCGCGAAAGAGGCAGGCCTACTGCTGCCGAAGCCTGCTTAGCCTTAAATGGCTCATAAAAGGAGTTGAGCGCCGATGGACCAGCCAGCTGCCGCACACACGCAGATCCCGCTACGACGGGCCTCCTTTTCTCAGGTGTGGCCGCGTGCGCGTCATTAAGTTTCCGGGAGTCGCTAAACGCCGGCGGCGAAAGTGTGCGGGTTGCCCAACTAGAGGGCCGCGCCAAATTGCGGTTCTTCGAGTGGCCCGAAATAGGGACCTATTTGCTCGAGTGACGCAACACCACGTGTGGCGAGGCAATGCTCACTTGCGGTGCCAAATACCGCTATCGAGAGGGTCGTTAAGGCTGTAGCGAACGACTTCGCGTGCTAGTTGCAAAGTCGCATGCACTAGGCTGACACGGTTCGTCAGCACGTAGGCTGTGCAAGAGGAACTCGTGTCTTTAAGCGTTCTGCGACGGAGGCTGCGGGCTGCCAGATCCAGTCGGCGAGTGGAAGAACGGGCAAGTGAATGAAGGAAGTAAGCAACCAAAAAAAAAAAAAAAGCACGACCTAAAAAGTTGCGCCTAAACCGACATCGTATGTATTATCAGCGAAAACCACTTTTAACAACGAAAAACTACGGCAATTTAGCCTCCTTCATTGAACAATTTAACAACAACAAAGAAAATATAAGGTCCGAAAATTGTGGAATGTGTTCGCTTCAAACGCAGAAAGGCCTCAAATTAAGTCAGTGGCAGAAATGTAGCGCCCGAAATTGGTTATTTGAGTTAAGAACAAAGTAGCGCTGTTTGTAAATTACGCCGGCAAGCGTAAGATTCCAGCTTACATTCGAATTCTATATTTAAATGCAAATAAGGTGCGTTTCCTTTCAAACAACCCATAAGAGCCCTTTTACATTTGTTGTGTCCGCTTTATATTCTGACAAAAACTGTTCAAAGGTAGCCGCCCTAATAAAATAAAATAAGACCAATAGAGTGAGTGAGTAACTGCGTGATAATGGACAAAGCACCGGCGCTTAAACTGGGAAGTGCGTTGGCCTTGCCCCGACTCTTTTCTTCGCACTTTTTCTCCTCACGGGGTTTCGTTTCATTTCGCTATAAGCAGCCTCAGGCGGATATATGAGCAGAGTTGTGTGAGGTAGAACGGGAGAGGTGCGAACAAGAAAGACCAAAGGAGAAATCCTTGCGACGTTAACTTCCTTGTCTTCACGCTCGCTTAATTTCCTAATTTAAACCCGCGAAATTTCGCGCACATTCATTCCTCACACATGGTCGTGGGGGTGGAGCTCATTCACGTTTTTTTTTTTTTTAAATTTTCATGCCTTTGTTTCCCCGCATCGCGCTCCCGCGAATTTCTCTTCTTTAAGCGCCCTTTTCTTTCATGCGCCATCGTGTGGATAATTTTAAAACGCATGCCAGCCTTGTAACTGGAGAGGTGTTGTGAGCCTGTGTTTTCCCGCTCATTATCTTGTTAACGAGCCGGCTTCTTCAGCGTGCATTCAGGAGAGCCTTCTTTTATGCTTAAAGCCCTTCAAAATGTTTGGAGAAGGTAGTGTAGCTTCCAGACCTTTGTGTTAGAGTGCTACAAAGCTATAATGTTGAAAATTAAGAACCAAAAAGAAACAGGCACCAAATGCTTGGAAAGGCAGTCTACTGAGCCGCAGTACCCGGGTTCGAAGCCGACCGCGGCGGCAGCGTTTCGATGGAGGCGAAATGCAAAATGCGCCCGTGTGCCGTGCGGTGTCAGTGCACGTTTAAGATCCCCAGGTGGTCTAAATTATTCCGGAGACCTCCACTACGGCACCTCTTTCTTCCTTTCTTCATTCACCCCCACCTTTATGCCTTCCTCTGCGGCGCGGTTTGGGTGTCCACCGAGATATGTGAGACTGCGCAATTTCCTTCCCTCAAAACCAATTTTCAATTTTCATTTTTTTTTTTACGAAGAGCAATGCGACGTGGTCCCTGAGTGGTTTCAGTGTTCGGCTGCTGAACATGAGTTCGAGTGTTTCGGTTCCAGTCAAAGCGGACACATTTGGATGGAAAGGAACTCAAATTTTCCCCTAACTCTCCCGCTTCCGAAGGAATTGGGTTTATGTACTTTGCCCAGAGGCCGATTCAGGCGCTCAGTGACGTTCGCGGTCGTGCTCTGAAGAAAATAAGACTGAAACTCCACCTGATTTCAGCACGCGCTGATGTAGCCAGCTGGAATGAGATGAAACATACAAAATCATATGATAAATTCTACTGCGGTCCCGTGCATTACCGTAGTTTAAAAAATCACCCATTATTCAATGTACTGGAGCAGTGTTCGTCGAAACTGAGCAAGGTTACAGGCATATACACATTCACCTTCCTTCTCTGCTTGATGAATTCATAATGATCGTGTTCGCACTGATACCTACAATAAAAAAATTGGCAGTGGCTTAGCTCAGCTATGCCAGGGTATGCGTAGCGAGAGCTACCTTGGACGCTGGTGGCGCCTGTTGCTTTAAGTTGGTTTCGGCGGTGGCAGAGACCTTCTTCCTACTCTATAGTGCTCGACGATTTCAACGTAGGTTTGCGCGTGTTCATCCAGTCCCCGTCAGTCGGGTGGATCTGCGGTTACCCGGAAGTAGAGAGCTCGGGCTAACTCGTATACCACCTCGTTTCCTGGGACTGATTCATGTGCGGGGGACTATATTATCGAAATTTTACGGTTCAGTTCAGACTAGATGATAAATGTAAAATCTGCGGAGAAACGGGTACTCTTGATCATATAATCTTTCAATGTCCTGACTCCCCAGACGTCAGGAAAAACATTAAAAGTGGAGATACCTGGGAGGCCTTGCTGTGAAGCGAGTCCCCAGCTGAACAGTAACCAGTCATCCGCCTGGCGACACAAGCCGCGAAGAAACACTGTAAATTTGCCCGTCTTTAGTCGCGGAGGCCCCGGCCCCCGTCCATCCAGCCTACGCACCGGGGGCGAGGAGTAGCTAGGGATCCTCCTGTATCAGTGGAAAATACACTTCTTCCTCTTCCCAGCTGACGCCAGCGTGTTAGTCCATGCTAGCGCAAGCGTGGACGTGCGCCACCGTGAATGTGGGGCGAGCGAAGGCCATCTTCTGTGCGTGCGTCCTCTCGTAGTTGCGCGAGATGAGGACATTGCCGCAGTCTAGATATCAAGTTTCGAGCCACTAAGACTCGTAGCTGAAAGAACTAAACCATAGAAGGCTGGAACAATGATTTCTAAATTTAGGAATAACTTAAGGCACGTAGTAGTGAAAGGCCTTTGTCACGCACTTTGTTCAGTGCTCTGAATAGAACTGGCGATCGATGACAAATGTCCAATGTGTTCATAACTGTGCCAAGCTTACTGCACTCATTGCCACTTTCTTGTTAGGGAAGCAACATTGTGGACTTGTACGGGCTGCTATCCTTCTTCTTGGTCCCCCTAGAATCGATAAGTCTACGCACAATGCAGTCTGTCCCGATAATAGTGGACCCTATTTCAAACTCTTGAAACAATGATACATCTAGTGAGCGCAAACAGCAAATGGTTATTTGCATAGACAGCTGGCGCGTACTTCATTAGGACGACCGATGGAGTGAGCCAAGCAAGCCGCTGCCTCACGGCCGTTCCAACACGGCCCCTGCATCTCCGCTCGCACCAGCAATCACGCCACTTCACGTTCCTCGCTTCCTGGGTGGCGCTGCACGTATTCGCACTAGTCTGGCCCGACTTTGTTCATCTCATTTGAATGCGTGCGGGACGCGTCGTGTGCTCGAGTTAGCGCTACGGTTCTACGCTAGGCGCCGCTTTGGTTAGTGCCGCTTCGGTTTGTGAAGGGGAGAAGGAGTCACAAAGCGGTGAACGAATGCGCTCGTAGCTGATGGAAATGGGGTGTCAATACTTGCTGCTTGTGGCACGTGCGCGCAGCTTACGTCGGGCTCGAGCCGAGGAGGTCGGGACGCAGCGCTTTTGAGTGCTACTTGTTTATTTTTCCGTCTCACCTGGAAGCGGGTCGCAGCAAAAAGCGGGTCGAGACAACGGTTCCGCTTGGTCGGAACGGCAATTTGGGCTCGAGATCCCTTTTTCGACAGTTCTCACGTTAGTTCGGAATAAAGCTTTGTGCGCTCAACTTCTTTTCGCGCTACTAGTGTTCCCTGCCGTGCTCAAGTCGGTAATACTCCGAGCGTCGCTGGCACGTGGCTAAGTACTTGAGAAGGAAAGAAAGGCAGATGCAAGGGGGGAGAGGAGCCTGCCCGCTGTTTCTGGCAATTTCTTTCTGTAACGCGAAGAGAGATTTCTCTTTCAAAATGAATAATTCTCGCTCGGTGGTGCTCAGTGCGCGAAGAGCGTGTAATTGCAGGGAAAGCTCTCTCCTCGACGCGGCGGGAATTGAAATGAGTGGCGATAAGAGAGAACGCAGGCAGCGACGAGTGATCAGGGGCCACATCGTTCTTTAACTTGTCGCTGAAAACTTCTTGGTTCGTGAATGTTTAAAACCACACCAGTCGAGCGGGCTGAAAGGCTGAAGTACGATATCCAAGCGAACTGCAAAATCGCGACAGAGGTGTTGAGTAGCCCTGGTGTCCGACGAATCTGCGTTTGTTAGTACCCTAACGTAAACCCAGAAAAAGAAAAATGTGTTGTGGCTCGCTTAATGTGCGAAACAATTCGCCGTGTTTTTTTGTTCTTTTTTGTAATGCGGAATTCTGTCCAAGATTCTCAATTTGTGGACATGAAAGCACCAATAGAGTGAGCCCATTCCTGCTGCAAAGAAAGTAATTCTAAATTCTTTATTTTCCGCTTAATTTATCACTGCAATTTAGTTCGCGCGAGAATTCCATCATTGCTGCCGTTTGAAGTTATTTAGTTCAAGGGAAACGTTCGCCACTATATTATTCCTCCTTATATGCGTTCAGGCAATAATCATGGATTTTAAAAAGCCGGGAAAGTGTACTTATGAACGAGCTTGTAAAAAAAATTTACGGTGTCCCTGTAACACACTCACACGAGTGCGAACCACATCGGCTCAACTTGAATGAGGACAGCGCTTAAAAAGAAAAAGAAAGGCTTAAAGAAGTCGTTCGTTGCGTACACTCTAAGCAGAAAAAGAGTAAAAAGGACTAAGCTGTGCACAGGCCATTACTACCTTTATTCACCCCTGTTTTATTCCCATATAGACGTATTCGTGTTCAGAGGGTATGCACCACGCGCAGGTGTCCAATGACTGCGCTTTCCATTAAATTTTTCTCTCTTTATCCCAGGAATTGTCTTCTTTTGGGCTATGAAGTTCATTTCGTTTGAGCATCTGCCTCGCGCGCGGGAGGTGCGGGGTTCGATCCCCAGTGCCGCCGGGTACCTACCGGTGATATACAATGGGTACAAGATTTTCCCTGACCCGGCGCTCCGCTTACTTGGGGTTGAATGCTTGGGAAATGGGTCTTTGGGGTACGACGGGCAAAGATTTGGACAAATAATCAACCACGGGCTTTACCGCACAAGGCACATTTCGGTTTCTCTAAGATTGATTTTACACCGAGGGAGCGACTGTGTAAGCCTGGAAACAAGCTCGAAGGCGCATCAATGATAGATTCTATAGCGTCGAGGTTCCGTGGGAACTTGCATCTGTTACCAATGAATGGGTTCCGGTGGTGCTATTACGGAGGCCTTCGTACAGATTCATGTAAGCACATGCCCTGAAAAAAAAAGAAAAATTCTAAGGGTGATTACGATAATTCTTAATGCGAAATATTAGTGCAGCTATGTAGTTGTCTCAGGTTCTGTAGGCTCATTGTTTCGGTTCACTGGGTCATCGGAATGTCTGGCGACGATATTAGTTCGATTTTAGTGTTAGTTGATGAAGGCGACGATGCGCAATGCACAGCTTGAGAGGGTGTTGCAGTTAAACACGAGGCGTGATCTGCTGCGACGATAGCGTAGTGCTATCGCAGCAGGATAGGCGAAGCTGATCTGTTTGCGGCGCCACGAGCTCGGTTCCCAGTCCTGGCTTTTTTTATTTTTGTTTATGGTTTTACTGGGTTATACGCGTACTGTTGGCTTGTCGAAGGGTTGTTTCCTGTTTCAGTGAAACACCCTTCCTTGTTCTGGCCCTATTTTAACATCGACGCTGATGGCCGGTCCATATATTGCGATTTTCTACTTGACGGGAAGTCATGGCGGGTGATAAATGTTTACGCCTTCAATAAGGCAGCCCAGCGCATCAGTCCGTTTAATGGTATGGCTAGTTTATTTGACTGTGACCGGCATGTCTTACTAATCAGTGACTTTAATTACGCTGATCGCGTCGGTCCTGATGCCCGCAGGGGCAGGAGCGATGATGTTTTCTTGTGGGTTACAGAAGATGCAGGGCTTATCAAAGTAGGAGCCTCCTGTCGGGCTTCTCCATCATTCACGTGCATTGAGCGCCACTCTCACGCTCGCATAGATAGGATTTATTCATCTTGTGCGCTAGTTTCTAGCGGCTTGTATTTTAAACTACACCGATTTCGTTTTCTGATCATGGTAGGGTGGTTGCTCATCTCGGAGGCAAAGACCGTTCAGAATTTAGGCCGCAGTGGGCGCTTTGGAGGTCAGACGCAACGCTTGTAAATGGCCAAGAGTTTAATATTCGTGTTTGCTCGCAGCTGCGACCCTGTGTTCCTGGCAGCTATTCCCTTGTTTGCCGCATGGAAAATGTTCAGGCAAGAAGTAAGTGCGATAGCTATTGAAATTGGCTCTGTTAAGTTATTTTACAAGAAACATCAGGAGAAGGCAATTATAAAAGCTTGTGCAACCTGCATGATTTGGAATGTGCAGCACATGGCTTATATAGAGATGCAATTGCTAGTGTCAAAAGGGAGTTACAAAGGCTTGATGCGAAACTATGATGCCTTAGTTCGAGCTGGCACCAAACGTGATTTGCACTGTGAACACTTCCCACAACCAGCATTGATTGATGAGCGCCACCATGCGATTGCAAAGCAGATACCGGGAATGATGTCCAATGGGACCCTAGTTGAAGGTACTAGCGAATCAATGTCCGTATCTCTGGATTACTACTTGGCGTTGTCTAGTGGTACTCCTGGTATGCAAAATTCGGATATTATCGCACGTTTCACAATTCTGTTGACGCCTTAATCAGAAGAGGTTTGTTCCATTATTAGCGGCTTTTTCACGCATCAGGAGGCGCAACTGGCAATTGATTGGTTATCTTTCTCAAAAACGCCTGGTCCTGACGCGATTTGGAGAGAATTTTACAAAGCATTTAAGTTCATTCTGCGCCTATCCTGCTGCATGTCTTCACGATGGGTTTTGATGTAAAGGCTCTTTCACAATTTTTTACACGACGTCACACAGTCTTATGCCCGAAAGGTATTGAAGAAGTAAAACGGCACTCAGTGGAAGGTTATAGGCCCATCGTGTTGGTAAATCTGGATTGTCATGAGTTTTATCAAATCGCCTACAATTCGCAATGTCGGTTCTCACTGGCCCTCACCAGACGTGTGGCTTGAGAGGCCGCTGAAATGAAAATATTGTACACATTGAGCTAAGAATTCTGGAAAATGCTCCTGTTCTCATGATCAGCTTGCTTTGCTGCAAATCGATCTTGCGAAGGCCTTTTACCGTGTTCGCCATTGATTCCAGTTTTCTCTTCTAGAGCGAGGAAATGTTGGGTCTACTGCACTTAAAGGGGCGCAACTTTGCTACAACAATTGTTCGAATCCCCTAATTGCTAATGGTCATTCGTAAAACCCCGTTCCAATCCTCTCTCCTGTGAAGCAAGGCTGCCCGATGTCCTCGCTGCTTTTGGCCCTTTATCAGGTGCCGCTTTGTTTGAGTTTTCTCAATAACCATACTATCCATGGCTTCTCTGTTTTGAGTAATAAAGTCAAAGTGCTTGCATAAGCTAACGATCTTGTTTCTTTCTGCACTGACAAACGCAGAACTGACACCGTTGTTTCGACAGTAGATCAATTAGGCATCGTCTCTGGCGCTCCTGTGAATCCCTCCATAAGTTCGGGCCTGTGGTTCGGTTCATGAGTCTCAACACCGCTTCATTATGCCGGAATAGAATGGCCTTTCATGCTCCCTAAATATCTTGCGTCCCACTCCATCCAAGTGGGTATTGCTGAAAGGAGCGGATTCCGGCCGTCCGGAGCGGTGGTACCCAAACCAAGACTTACATCTTGCTGTTAGCTCGCGAGCCGCGACACGTGTATTTTTGCCGTTAGACTCGTTACACTGCCCACGCGCGCTTCCCTCGAGACTAGCGGAGCACTTGCCTATGCTTTCAGCGCGTGAGTCATTTGGAAAGTAACGGATTACTTCGTTCCTAAATTGCTGCTACAAAGTAATTGATTACATTACTATATTACTATATCAGGAAAGTGGTGCATTACATTACACATTACTTGAAAAGATTAATTCATTTAATTCCTTGTCTGCAGCGAGTGAGAGTTACACAATTTCAGTAGTTTGGTTTCTGGTTTGGTTTATGGGGTTTAACGTCCCAAAGCAACTGTGGCTATGAGGGACGCAACTTCAGTAGTGTTGCACGCCTGGTACACTCCTAAGAGAGTTCCACTTTGAAGTTAATCTGCGAGAGCATAGCTTTCTGTTATATTACTGTTCTAATACGCTTTTACCGCAGGAATAAAACGTTTTTTTTTTTTTTGCGTACTCTGAATCCGTTTTCATTGAATCAGAAAGATAGAGACCGTTAACTGCTTTTCGATGTTTACACTTTACTGCTTTTAAAAAGTTTGTGTCATGATGAGAGTTCTAACATTACAAAACGTCACATTTTAGGTGGAAGAGTAACCTCTTAAAGCGCATTAATGCTTACATGTCCACCATTATCCCGCGCGTTCTGATCAACAGCCATCTCCTGATTACATGAGCATATGTAACTAATGCGTCTGTGCTCTCAGCTGAAAAATTGGGATAAACTGTCGCCGGCCGTCATGCCTATCGCATCAAAGTAACACATTTTATTTTCTGATTCACATGCAGTTTACTTCGCGTTTTGTTTTAACCCAGAATCGTTTGTACTAGTCCCAAAATAAATTAGCTATGTGCAGGGAGAAAAATGCGCGCATAATAATCAGTCCCGTTGAAATATGTTGCCTGCCAAGCAATCTTTCGCATATTGCCGCCCTTGCTAGCTTCACTACGCTACTTAAGCTGAGTCTTTCGCTCGAAAGCAACAGCTGAGGCGGGTCTTTGAAAGAAAGTGCTGGTCTAGTAACAGTTCAACGTGAAGCGTGGCGTAGCGAATGATATCACCGTACTAATATAGGCAGCGGCTGGAAATATGCTGCTAACATGCCGACTACTGCTGTATTAATTACACACGAAGTCATCGTCAGTAAGCAACTGCTAACGTAGGTGCTAGTAAAACTAGTAGTAAAAAGAAGTAAAAAGAAGGAACTGCGGAAGACAGACACACGTAGACAGACTCTGCAGTACCCAAGCACTGCTAGACAACAGAGGAGACGATCGCATTTACAGCTAAAAAAGATATGCGCCATAAAAAAGAAAAACGCCTAAGGTGGGGTTTGCGCAAGGTTTCTGTAATAAGGGAGTAATTACTAAGGGTGCAAAGACCTCAGCGAGGGGAACTGAAGACAGTGGCTGAAAAAGAAGGGGACTTAAAGAGCGTGCCGTCTTCGCAATGACGCACTTACGAGGAGGGCCTGATACGGCGCTCTTATGAGTGAACGAAACTAATGGTGCTAGTTTTGTTTGCGTCAAAGCGTCGCGTTTGAAGCTAGAGAGAAAAAAAAAAGGACCCTGAGAATTCTTTTGATATAAGGCGGATAATCGAGGTATTCCTTTTGTCAGTTCACACGTAACTAACACACGAATGTGTGATGTAAAATGGTGTTGCTAATATTACAAAAAAGAATAAGCGCAGTTGCTCTGTGCGTTTGATCAGCGGCCATTTATTTCTGCTGCAGCTCATTTATCTTGGCAGGTTTTCGCTGTGACCGTAAGTGCAGACAACATTTTGCGCATTCGCAACACAAGGATTTCACGAAAGTCTACGAATAACCGATTCGTCGTGAACACGAACTAGACGCTCCGTTCGTTTATCGGTCTGTCAGATTTCTTTAATTCGCAAATCCGGGAAGGAAATTTATTCGCTTCGTCTTTCGTTGCCGTCGCGTCGTTCCGCCTGTAATTGGTCGATGAGAAGGCACTCGCCGTTTTGAGCTCCTCTATATTCGTCCTCCAAGTAAATCATTGCGCGCGCGGATGCAACCTCCGCGGTCCCTTTTAAGCCCGAGTCGCTGGGACCTCGGGCATCATTCGGCCGTTGATTCCTGAAATGGCAACTGGCGAGGGTTTCACGCTATTCGCACGAGCGGAGACGGTTCGGCGTTCCCTTTTCGTTGTGCCGATCTGGGAGCAGCGTCTCGTCGGCTGCTCGAACGTGCCTCCCGAGCACGTTTCGCAGTCGGCCGGCGGCGGCAGCACTTGTAAGCATTCCTCCAGCGATCAGGCGGCCGCCAAGGCGCTCAGAGGGGTCCCCGCGGAGGAGCGGTATCGTGCTTTGGGCACGTGCAGACCGAAACCTTCCTGCTCGTAGATGCGTAGCGGAGAAGCGCGATTTTGCTTCGCGAAGCACTCCACTTTTAGCCTGGATTTTTGAGGACAGCTTACAGGATATTTGAGGTCTTGAACAAGTTGCGTCTGGAAGCCAGTTTATCTTCTCTTTTTGAAGGAGATTCACTTATTAGGCTTACATTAACAAAGAGTGCGACTTTGGTGAAAGGAGCAAAGGTTCCACCAAGTACTGTGCTCTATGCAGAGAAGTGAGACACTGTCATAGCTGGAAAGGACTACCAACTTCCACCTAATATTACGGGGCATGCCGGACCACAAGTGGTCACAGCGCAGGTTGCATCGTCCTGGATGGGTGACAAACCTGCCTAAGCTCGCAGCATCTCCTCGTTGAGAATTTTCAGAATGGCTCAGAAATGTTCGGCTACATGTTGGACTTCAGGTTCTACTTCGTGTTTGGCCTGAGGTTCGTGGTGGTTTCCGGACGACTTTCGCCAGAATTTGACGAGAATGAGAGCGGAAAGCACTTTATGGTAAATACATATTTTAGTGCAAGGCCAAGAGTGTGGAAACCAAGTAGCAGTAAGGCAGGAAGGGAGGTGTACAGAATTAGTTGTTATGTTGGTGTCCCGCGGCCTCCTGACGAGCGAAGGGCATTAGTGGCTGAAAAATATGTAATTTAATGGAACGAAAGCGTTATGCACCACAACGACTCATTCTTTGCGCACCTAATCACGATCTCTCGTGCGCCGCGTAGATTACGAAAGAGGGCGTCCTTCCACTTTCCTCTTTACCTGTGCAATTGATCGCTTCAAGTAAATACCAAGTTCGACGCGTTGCCACCGGAGTACCAACAGCTATTACCGCTCTGTAACGTGCTACTATGGACCTTTCTCAATGATGTTAAGATACCCCACGGTAATGCAGCGTGACAGAGAAATGGCACAAATGACAACTATGACGCAGAAGATGCTGACAAGGTTTCTGTGGCGGCATCATGCGCAGCTGGAAAACACGTTCAGAACTTCGTCTTCGGCTGACTTTTGTCATGCAAAGCCATTTGTTTAATTTTCCGATGTATGGTAGCCAACGAAATCAACGCTCCAGCTGTAACAGCGATAATGTTGGTACAAACATTGGGGAATGAAAAGATGCATTGACAAACGATCGTAGGCGTAACGGGCTGAATTTGGCGAAAAGTCAGAATAACCTGACACGACTACAACACGCCAATGTGTTGAGTCCGACTGGCGCAATAAAATTCCGCGCAGTAAGCAGGCGTCGTATGCATGGATGGCAGTGCTGCCGCTTTTTTTCTTTCAGGATACATTTGGTATACACAGTGCCATATAAGTCCACCATTTTAGTACTCTAATGCCTCCATGTTAATGCCGTGAGCCGCAAAAGAAACAAGAAAAAAAAAAAACAAAAAAAACGTTTCACTTACCGCCTCGATATGAACCCAATGGTTTCAAACGGATATTTATGTTTGCGTGAATGGAAATATTCCTCAAAATTCTAACTATTCTTGTTGAGGCGAGGAAATGACTAGCCTCCTGTGGCACCAACACTAGGATATCAGGTGAGTTTAGCGGCTGTGTATGCTTAGCTTCGACGCAAGCACAAGAACTGAAGACATCAAGCTGACAAGCAGGTGGCATGCTTGTCTATTGTATAGGTAAGCCTGCAATTACAAAGTAGAAGCGGCGCTAACTTTTTTGGCATTCGATTATTAGATGCAGGGAACAAAATTATGTCCTTCACACGTTATAGCTATCTATCTCACGATCGTTCAAAGCCGAGGTGCTTTGGTGCAGCTTACTTATAGCATTCGGAGTCAATTCGACTGCTTTTAACAAAACTGCTCACCCAGAACTTCCAGAGTCACAACATCGAAATTTCGATTGCTCATTCTTCGTTTTTACGCTCTGAGGTATGCAATTGGACATCATGGACCACAACTCGCCGTAATTAATTTCTCCAAAAATACTTTTGTTTATTTTTTAAGTCGATAGCCTTAAGGCACTCGCGTCGCAAAAAATCCTGCGTTGTTGACCGCGACCGAAACATTCACGAAATGCCCCCAGAGAAACAACTCAGGAGGCAGGTGGGCCACCTAGGTCACGTAAGCTTGTAGCGTCATCACAACCTGCCCTCCGCATCATGCGCAAACTGCGTACCGCGGCAGGTGGCAGTTAATTAATGATTGGTCACGAGAGGTTACTCGGGATAGAACAACTTGGATCGCACAAGCCCCACCGATGGCAGCACCTACAATCGCAGGGCAGTGGCGCATCGCTTAACCGCTGCACCACTGCGCCAGGAGGGGTATGAGGACCCCCAGGGACCTACGAATGTAAAGTTGAGAATTACCAATTCTGCATATATGTGCATAAACCCATTACCCATCGTGTCAGAACCTTAAGGCGAAGCTTAGGTGTCCCCTCCAATACTGTAGCGAAAGCTACGTTGGCCGCGAACTTGCCATTTCGATGTGGCGGTGCTCCGAGGAGGCACAGAGACCGACCTTGAGCCGTTGCCTAGCAACCGCCGCAGCTGGCGGACGCCGCGCGCTTGCCGCGCCATCTGGCATGTCGTCACACTGCGCGCCTCACCGCGGAGCCGCCGCCGCCGTTCGGTATGACGTCACACCGCTTGCCTCGTCATTGCGCTCGGCTCCGCTCGCTTCGCCAGCTGTGTCGCATGCCTGATAACATGTCGGAGGATTGAAAAGGAGAGCTCGCGTGCTCCGCAACCACAGCTGAGGCCGCAGTATTGCAGGGTATCTCAAGCGGAAAAGGGCGGCGGATGCTGCCAACGCCTCCGCGTCGACATCGGCCACTGGTTCGGTTGCCTTTGCTCCGTATAACCCGGCTCAGCCGAGCTGAGCCACAGCCATTTTTTTTGCCTACTACATTTAGTAGTATGAATAAGGCAATTCACACCGATTGGAGGACAGAGCATGGATCAAAAACAAATGTACGGATGGTCAATACGATTGATACGGCAGCGTATGCATTAGCATTAGTGTACCTTCCGCACAGAGCAGCCGCTGCCGCAGCTAAGAACCCGTGCGAGCGAGTGGCGTCATGCAATTCATCAGTCAGCGTGTGACACGCCGCTACACTCTCTTCACCCCGCGATTCCCACTGGCAACCCCAGTGGCCCTCTCGCCACCCGCTGCCCCCTTCTGCCCCTTCTTTCCTCTCCACTTTCCCTCTCCATCTATCTCTTACCCTGAAACTGGAGACGACGATTTTCTTCTCTCACTTTGCCTCCTACCTACCGACGCTTCACGCGACAACACCGTACACCTTTTGCGATTACGAGTGTTCTAATGCTAGCGCGTTGAAAGTGTAGCTTCATTTTCGTACGACCCTTCTATTAAAATACGCACACAGTGGCTGAGAGAGGAAAGCCGTGCCGAAACTTCTGGGGTTCTAACTGATGTTAAGCTTCGCAGTCTTTTGAAATCATGCGGGATGCAGCCTTCCCGTATGTGTTCTTCAACAAGCTGTGGCATCGCAGAGGCCGTTATTGCATCAATAAATCCTAAAGCGAAGGGTGAAAGGAGGGGTCAGTTTTTTGTTTATTAATTATGTACGTGGACTGGCAATGTTATTTCGGCATTCAAGGTCTAAATGAGGTGCATGAATTTCTTGCACTGCTGAGTGAGAGTGGTCTCGAAATAATGGATTCCTCCTCGGGTAGGGGTTGCTACCGAAAGCTTTGCTATACATTCATAGGAACTTTATGTATGCATGGCTAGTTATGTCACTGCAAATGACCAGCTAAGTACGCAATGACTGATAATGAAAGAGCAAAGGTTCAGAGATGTGCAATGGCTGCAAAATGGAAAAGCGTCCAACGCAAAAAATCTTTTTGTAAAATCTGTGACTTTTAAGGAGTTTATGAAGATAGCGCATCCTTGATTAATTATTAAAGCCATTCTTATTTTTGACCATCTAACCACGCATTATACTGTATTGAGACCTTCAAGAAGTTCTGTGGGCGCATAATGCGTCAAAGGTAAACAGAGGCGGCGCAAGCTCGGCCTGTCGTGGAAAAGGTGGGACTTCGACTCCAGGTGGTAAAAGTACTCCGTGCGTAGCACGGCATGCAGCGACGGTAGAGGGGCGGCGGCAGGCAGAGTGCTCGTAGCAACTCATTACCATTCGACGAACGAAGTCTGCCCCGATTGGCTTCGTTTGGTAGCTTGCCGATCTTTGCCGAAGTTGTCCCGTGTTTACGACATCCGCGAGGATCGCGTTGGGCACTCTGGAAGAAGGACACCTGGGTGCTGCGGTGTCGCGATGGTGGAAGGTCGTTTCCGGCGCCGCTCTGACGCAATACTCGGAGGCACTGCACTTGGAAACCACGCTGCTCCGATGGCAGAGACCACACGCACGCGCGGTAATCGGCTCTCATGCATGAACGTGCACGAGTGCAGACATTACTGTGCGGGGAGTGAACTTGAAGGAACACTGAGGAGAACCCTGTCCAATTATTGTTCTTAGTAAGTATTCATTCTGTGGCGCTTTCTGCTTATGTTGGCGTATGTTGAAAGGGACTCAGTGATCACCGTTTTGAAATGAATAGCGATGTAGCCTAGCCTCAGAGATCCGCGTAAGAAAATTGGTATCGATGCGTGCATTTTGCTTGCCAAATCAGCCGGCGGTGACGCCACCTGTATTTGGTTTTGCGATATTTTCTGGCTTAGAAAAGCTCCCTTTTCGATGAGAGTGGTGTCTTTATGATCAAAACGCGGTACGCTGTCGATAAAGAGTAACTTCAGTTCGTTCTCCGTGCCCTTTTAAGTTTTCGAAGCGCTAGCTTCTCCAGTGTTAACAGAAGCGTGTGTTATTATCAGAAGCCCTTAAAACAAAATTATAAGAGAACGATTTTATTTGAAAAATAAATAAATATTTACGAGGTTTGCTCCATCATGCCTTAAAATTGTAGTATTTAGCTGATAACAGTTTATTACTCAATGGTAT
Organism: Amblyomma mixtum; assembly: GCF_055824585.1. Lineage (NCBI taxonomy): Eukaryota > Metazoa > Arthropoda > Arachnida > Ixodida > Ixodidae > Amblyomma > Amblyomma mixtum. Next base: position 289,094,421 of record NC_143012.1, on the reverse strand, counting down.
GCAGAATAAATTATGGCCCACAATTCCGACTGCAATTCTGAATGCCTTGAGGGCGTGAGTGAATGAGTGAAAAAGGTGTTGATGCTATTCAAGCTCAACTTTACGTACCCTATAATTGACGAGATTGCCCGAAGCCGTCGTGCTGACGCATATATTTATTCAGCAATGACAGTGGCATTCTCATGAGAATGATGATGTGAAGAACTGTTTGAAGATCATCCGATCCGCTGCTGGGCCCGGATGGTGCGCTGAAGGCGCTCCGATTCACTCCGATCAGTTGGAGCGCTTGTTGGGGCGATGGACACTTCCGACTCAAACAAACCGCGGCTTTTTCGCGGAAAGAGGAGTATTATGCTAACGCAGTAAAAATATGAGGGCTGGTTTACAGCTTTGTGTTTTAGACGACAAGATTGCACTATTATCTAAAACAGGTGGCTCAGTAGCACGCTCAGAAAGCTGTAAACCAACTCTGCAGATACCTAAGAACGACCGGGCTGTTATAAGGCTTAGAACATTTTTGGTGTTACAACATTGGTGTTCTGAAAAAAAAAAAAGGAATAAACGGGATCCAGGGTTGTTAGCATTATCTCAAATAGAAGTAAGCAGGCAGTTTCCGTTTATCTTGATGTAAATGGAGTGCATATTGCAACCGCTGGTTACATCAAGATCGCAGGTTACATCAAGATATGTAACGAGTGAAGGGTGGCTAGTTGGTGGTTGACAATGGAGTGCATATTGCAACCGCGCAAAACGACAAGGGACGAAAAGAGGAAAGCACAGGACAAGACGCGGAACTTCAGCTAAGGTTTACTACAGGAAAACCACATTTATACATGATTCGTAATCACACCTGATAAACAGCCGACACCATCACATTATACAGGCACGTGGGCGCGCGTGGCACAAGTTAGCATCTAGATAGTCGAATTCTTTCTTGGATAACGATACTGAAGTGGAGCTGATGCAACGGTCATTTTCTTTTTTTAAGCGGTAGGCTTCGAAAATTTCCCTGCTAAGCTGGGTCGTCAATTTTTTCAAGACAAGTGTGTCGTGGAACCTGGGCGTGCAGTTACGACAATGGCGACACAATTGTCTTGAAAAAATTGACGACCCAGCTTAGCAGAGAAATTTTTGAAGCCTACTGCATAAAAAAGAAAATGACCATTGCATCAGCTCCACTTCAGTATCGTTATCCAAGAAAGAATTCGACTATCTAGATGCTAACTTGTGCCACGCGCGTCCACGTGGCTTTATAATGTGATGCTGTCGGCTGTTTATCAGGTGTGATTACGAATCATGTATAAATGTGTTTTTCCTTGTAGTAAACCTTAGTTGAAGTTCCGCGTCTTGTCCTGTGCTTTCCTCTCTTCGTCCCTTGTCGCTTTGCGCGGTTGCAATATGCACTCCATTGTCAACCACCAACTAGCCCGCCTTCACTTGTTACATATCTTGATGTAACCAGCGATTTTGGAACAAGGACAGGTTCCAGATTAAAAAAAAATAACATAGAAAGACGACCTGGTGACACCTGCCGCCTCCTGGGATTTTAAGGAGATCTTCATTCTGTCTCTCCGTCCGTCCCTTTGCCCATCAGCGCATTTATTAGCTCTTACAGCCAAAAACGTCGAAACATATACCGTCACTGGTTTGGTCGCGTTCATAATTCACCGAGTGTGCACAACGTGGAAACAGCCTTAATCACCGCGAGAAAATCGAAAAGCAGTTTACAGTTTGCGCAATACGCCTTCTTGCGGTGCATGAAAGAGTTGCAGTTGCGAACTCTTTCGCAACTGCAACTGCAAAGACCGAAGGCTGACGGCACTATACGGTACAGAACAAAGACCCCGCTGTCGTCGCCCAGCTGCATTTCATGCTTGGTAACACTGTACCCGTCGGCTTCTTCGCATCACTCGGCGTTTTTCGTGCCTTATGCTCGGTCACTGTGGCTTATGCGGCCTGAGCGCAGATAAAATAGGCGAATTTTTCCAGCATGTCCTTCTGTCAGTTTTACTTTGAGATTACCTCCATTAACTTCTTTTCCCGAACTTCAGCAGCAATTTTATTTGTCAATAAATCTGAAACCTAAACATGTCACCATTGGTCGGCTTCTTTGCACCCGAACAGAAGACAGCACGTTTGCAAGCGTACCTAAAAAAAAAAAAAAGAGCTTAGACAGACACATACTCATGATGAAGTTTAGCGCCAAAAACGAGGACTAAGTAGGAGAGAAGACACAACACGAGCGCTTTTTCGCAACTAAAACTTTAATGGAAGAACACATGACATATATACCCATCTCGTGAAGTAAATCAAAAAAGGCTGAGGCTTAACTTGGTTAAGCGTGGAGAATGCGAAGCATCATCGTGTCGCGTGATTTGGAGGCGCACAACCACAGCGACGGCGCGAGGTGGGCCTCCGTTTCTCCACTGCCGTGACGTCATCGTGTCACGTGGTGTGGCATCATCGTGTCACGTGATTTGGAGGCGCACAACCACAGCGACCGCGCGAGGTGGGCCCCCGTTTCTCCACTGTCGTGACGTCATCGTGTCACGTGGTGTAACGTCATGTATCACGTGATTTGGAGGCGCACAACCACAGCGACGGCGCGAGGTGGGCCCCCGTTTCTCTACTGTCGGGACGTCATCGTGTCACGTGGTGTGAAGTCATGTATCACGTGATTTGGAGGCGCATAACCACGGTGAAGGGCTGAAGTGGTAGCTAAAGTAGTATGCTTCGCATAAAAAGAAGAAACATACAGAAGACACATACTACAGGCGTCAATGTCTCCCCCCCATTCACACAGAGCTTCGATTCCGACCCCTCGTCTTCTAAAAGGTTAATGTGCTACGAAGAGCAAGGCTGGTTCAAAGGCCAGAAAGCTGCAGTTTCAGCGAAAGTCGTTTCAGTAGTGCTTTCACCGCCCTATACAACGCATTACATGTTGCACTGGTTTGGTTTAGTTTGGTTTATGGGGTTTAACGACCCAAAGCGACTAAGGCTATGAGAGACGCCGTAGTGGAGGGCTCCGGAAATTTCGACCACCTGGGGTTCTTTAACGTGCACTGACATCGCACAGCACACGAGCCTCTAGAATTTCTCCTCCAAAGAAATTCAACCGCCGCGGCCGGGATCGGACTCGCGTCTTTCGGTTCAGCAGCCGAGCACCATAACCACTGAGCCACCGCGGCGGCACATGTTGCACTGGTGAAAATGGGTCTCATTCTAGCACCATCATTTTTATGCCGTCTGTTGTTCATCATACTTATGGTGAGGAATCCCCGCTGTTCACCGCGATGTGTTTTCTATTAGGAAACATAGAGGAGATCGTTTTAGCACATGTTCTGGTATTCCGTTTGTTGGTCGCAAGAAACTGAAGGCAGTGTTCCTGGACTAGTTTATTTTATCCTTTGCCTTCGCTGGCCAGCCAGATGTTGCGCTTGAGCGGCGACACCACATCTGCGTTAAAGGAACATTGAGGGCAACTCCATCTAATTATTATTGTCAATAAAAATTTATTCTTGGCTTTTTATGAGTGTGTTATTGTTTGCACGGCAGCAAGACAATTTATGGCGGAGAAAATTCAGTTTAAGAAGTTTCCCTCAACTAGCTTCGAGTGTGCGAAGTCCACATCGAGAACTGGTTGCCGCCATTCTAAGGTGAGTTGCGCTGTATCACAGCCTTTGTGATATGAATGCAGTTTACTTGAAAAATCGGCCGGCATGGCGACACCTGCTTTCGGAATTCTTTTTAAATCTTTCGCAGCCGATAAAAGCTCCGTTTTCGGTGAAAGTGCTCTTTTTGCTGTGAGAAAGCTGCAATTGACCGACACTAGTCAACTTTTATTTGCCGTCAGTGTTCCTTTAAAAAACATAGCCGGGATTAAACAAAGACAAACCACATAGCGGGCTTTTTTTTTGTGCCTTTTGAAAACAAAGTAATACAGGAACTGTAAACGAATCTAGAGGGCATCTTGGCCGGTTCACTGCATTAGTCGTGCCTCCAGGATAATTTGAAGTTCTTACCTCTACTGCTTAGGCAAAGAGGCATCCGTGTATAAAGAATATTTCTTTGCCAAATGATGACGGTCCGTACAGCTTCCGACTGGTGAATTTAGTTCCTGCTGCTCATAAGTCTCAATGAGACAACGATCTTCATGTAATTGGAAGCAGCTGTAGGATTTCCAGCTCCACAGGCGACTTCCTTAATTGTCCAGAAGAAAAGGCTAGCAGCTTTGCTGTTAATTCCAAGGCGCCATCTTCAAGTTGTCTGCGCCTCACAGCTCTGTGTGGTTGGGATGCTGTGCATAAAGTAAGGTAACATGTTAGCAACAGTATGCAGTACGTGACCAGCTAACCTGTACTTACTTAAGCTCCCGTTCATTAGACCGCATCAAGTTCCAATTTAAATTCTTAGCCTTAACAAGTTCCAAGACCTAAACAAGACTTTAACAAGTTCCAATTTGAATTCAATTTAAACGGGCCATTCTGAGAGTAAACATTGGGAAGGAGTTAGAAAAAAGTGCTTTTTACAGTTCTAACCCAAAGGACAAATTATGCACGATAAAAACATTATTTTCTCTCAAAGAACCGTTAAAATCACCTTCGCCGTACGAAAGCATGTCTATATTTCTTAGCACTGAGGAAAACGGAAAAGGTTGACGTTGAAGGTGCAAGTATTGGGGAACGACAAGGGGTGAATTGAGCGCACGGCTTTCAGTTTGCTCGCCAAAGTATTATAGTCCATCCGGAAGCTATTCATTCACCATGTTTAAGTAAATGGCACAGTAATATTTCTACTACTTGATTGTCTTCATTATATTGTGAATCGTTTCCTCCTCAGTATGGCGCACAATTTGTTAGTGACCAATTGCCTGCGGCAATGATTTTCTGCATGTTTGCTACTCTAGAAACCTGTTCAGGCTTGATTATTTAGCTGCAAAGCAAATTGCGCAAAAATCTTCAGCAAGTGGGTTTCGATACTACCATGCTTTTTGCGCAGGTACCGTGACATATACATGCGGTAAACACACAAAAAAATAACTTTTTCGAACCCACCAGTCGCTGCTTAACTTTTCCTGTTTCTTGGACAACGCTTCATTAAAGAGCGCTAGATTAGCTTGTCGACGTACGTGCACCTAAATGTCTCTCAGTTCACGCTGCTTCAGTACGGATTGCTACAGCAATTCGCCATCAAGCCTCAACGTAACAAAGCAAGTTAAGTGCTGGTTTCTAGCGCATCTAAAATATTCGCTAGGAATTTCTAAAATAGCAAAGAGAGCATAACAAGCAAACCACTGGAAATTACATCGGTAACCTTGTTGCAACTCATTGTATGGCAACGTGAAGCAGTAGTGGAAACAAACGAGAATTCCAGTGAACGCTAAGAAAAAAATAATCCTTAAAACGCTGTCGTCCAACTTCACTGCCCCCGTCACCAGCGATAAGCGGCTAATATAAAGAGAAATAATATATCGACAAACACGTGATTGAATCATTGACGTGTCTGAACAAGGCGCCCCGTGCGCAGGTTTCAAAAAGGCCTCCCCCACCCCGACACGGCTCGGCCGTTAACGGCTCTCCGCCAGCTCCCGGGCTGCCGCGATCGTGCGCGCAATTCTGCTTCTTCTGCTTCACTCTGCGTATCGTTAATACCACTCGGCTTTCTTTTGCCTCGGTTTTCTTTACCTCCCGCGAAGCGTAGAGCGCTCTTCGCGCGGCGTGTGCTTCGTGAGGCAGAGAAAATTAATTTCTCCTGCTAAAGACAAGGACTTTTTGAAAGCGGCCCTCATTACACAGAAGCTCGGTTCTCAATTCTCCCGGCGCTTGTTCCCTTCTCAGCTTCGATATTTCTTCGTCTTTCTCTCTTTGCCTCCCCGGCAGTGCGCAGCCAGGGTTCTCTCTTCCGAGGCTGAGACCCTGCAGTAGGAGAGGAGGAGGAGGGCATGCGGGGTTCGTGTTGTGGGCGGTGTCTTGCCGGCGCTAATTTCTGAAAGTTTTCTTCCTCGGTCCCCGGCGATTTCTGGACGCAAATGATCCGCGAAACCGAGACAGGCGAAAAGAAGCGACCCTATAGCTGCGCGAGTCGGCCGGGCCCGGGCGTGCGCTGCTCCTATCGGTCGTTTGGACCCCGCTTCGCCCCCTCTTCCTCCCCGGAATTCCTCGTCCCAGCTTTCCTGACAAACCCGGAGGAGGCTGCGCTGGCAACGCGACTGTTCAGTCGAGTGCGATTTCGGAGCGCAGTGTCTAAGGCGTTTGCCGGTGCTTGCGTGAGAGCGAGGTGATTTGGGGGAACCCCATGGAGAAAAGAATAGATTGAAAACAATGAGGGAGAGGAGGTGTGTTATAAATCACACACAAACGCGCACAGACACACACATGCACACGCACACACGCGCGCGCGCACACACACCCACACACACATGGCACACAGGCACACATGGCAAACAAGGCGCACATGGCCACATGGCACACGTGGAACACATGCATATTCACACGCTGACCACACACGTATAAAACTCTGGATATTTAAACGAACTTGAGTTACCAGTATATATCGATATTTGTTACCAGTATATATCGCTAATAGAACTTTCTTTTTTCTTCCTATCTTCGAGCACTTTGCTAGTGCGGGAATTTCTTAAAGTGACATTGAGGGCAAACCGATATTCGCCTGTAGCGATGGATTACAACGTTCTAATGACAAAGAGACTGCACTCTCTAAAAACTAAGCTTCCATTATCTAGAAAAGGCAGAAATTCCAAAACAGGTGCCGCCACCGCCGGTCGTTCTCGCAAGCAAAGTGCGAAGATTTTTACTCGCGGATCCCAGAGGCTGCACCGCCATTCACTTGCGAACAGTGATCACAGAGCCCTTTGCGGTATTTGCGTTAGTAGCTTCAGTCGACTAAGGGGGGGGGGGGGGGGGGACTTAAATCTGATTATATCAGCAAATACGAGTTTTTTGCTGTCAGACAAATGTCAAAATAACCACAAAGAGCCACAGAGTCAATTTTCAGTGAGAGACAAATTTTGATATAGTTCTGTACAGTTTCCCTTAAAAAAGCTTGCCTGCATGGTTATGTCGGTATTCGATGATATATGTGTAGAGAAAATTACTCTAGAGACGAAGAAAGAAACGCACATATCTATCGACAGGGGAGTGTGTTTCAATTCTTCGTTCTTTGTGTCCTTTTCGCGACATGTATGCCACGGAGTTTGCTTAGTCAAAGCCTCGACGTAGATAGAGGCTTCAAAACGTGTCAACATGTGCAAGAGTGTTCTTGTCTAGTACTGGCGACGAAAAAAAAAAAATCTTACTTTCGTGGGATCCTAATCAGCGGTGGCTGTGCAACATTCTATTTTCGAGTGCATTTCCTTGAGAATGTTCAGCTGCACCACCCTCGACAGTGGAAATGGAACGTTCTGCGATACCGCAAGCGCCACGTGACAGCCGCTGTAACTCAGTTGGTAGAGCCCCTTACACGACATGCCGAGGTCCAGGGTTAGGATTCCACCGGTGGCACGTGGTTGTCTTTTCTTCTACTTATCATTCGCGCAAAAAATTATTGCACTAGCGATGGTAATTTCACATTGACCAACACTACAAATAAAAAGGAGGGGACACTTAACCTTGAGAATATGACGCGATAGCGCAGTGGGTTAATCCTCATTTATGCAGAATGTCATTCTATACTTTACATTCACAGACCCTGGGGAGTCCTGGTACCACTCCTGGCGCGGACGCTCTGCTGGTGTCTGCGTAGTAGGTATAAGTATTCATAAGAAAAGGCGCGGTAGCAGCCATGCAGTGGATGGGCCCTTGGAAGGTACAGTGAAATTCAGAGGATGATTACAACACTCGTCTATCCTATTCGTAATAGCGCTGCCTGCGCAAACGTGGAGCACTGGCGCCGCCAAGATCAGTTAGCATAAAATATACCTAAATAACAACTAAACTTTTCCATTCAATCACGGAAGTTACCTAGAGCAACTGCTCTGAAATAACGCATTACCGCATTACTTGACAACCATGGTGTCACAGCGTGTACGTAAAAAAGTCTCGCAATCACAAATTTCAAGCTCGTTGGAGTTTACAGTGCAAATTACAATTTCTGTTCAATTGCTCTACTTCGCCTTTTCCTTCCTGTCACGAATACGTTGAAAGAAATAGTGCTAATTCTTGCGGACAACTTGTGCATGTTTATTTCTTTTCTACTGTGTAAGGCTGAAATATTTCGAAGTGTCACACTACCTCACTGTTCCTAACTGCATTGTGGATACTTAAGCTACATTTAATATCATTTCAATGTAATAAATACCACGGTAAAAAAAGGAAAATAAATGACGAAGCGAATGACTGCCCTTCACTAAAACTAGAAAGCATTAAATTTTTCAGTTCCATACGGTGCGGCAGACTTTTTTTTTCTTTTCATACTCTAATAGAGGCTGCCCGGCCGCAGTCGTTGAAAGCCGGACCGAAACGTGTGAAGATAACGTTAGAGCTTACACAGCCGATTTGGAGGACTTTGCAGACCTATTTAATTAAGTATATGACAGCTTTACGTGAAACCCTCGGCATCATGCTTTATAAACAGCAAAATAATGACAACCGCTTTTTATGCATTGGTTGAACTGAAATACAAACTGCCTTTTTTTTTTTTTGGTATGACACGTGTGTTCGCCGTATTCATTCAGTCAGCTTAACTAGAGTGTTGTATGGCCGCTTTCAGCGGAAACAGGCGACCGTTCCTGGAAGCCGAAACTAGTAGGTTGTCGCAACACAGGCAGCTAAAAAGATTAGGAGCCTTCGACTTCTTACTCTTCAAGCCTAGAAAGAAGGTCGGCTCTGAAACGCTATTTCTGCGTTGGCGTAGAATAAAAAAATAGAAGAACTATTAAAAGAATTGACATAAACAAACAACCAGAGTTAGCGCTTTCAAAGTGACAGGCTTGACACCCTGAGAGGCGTTCGGCACGGCGCGCCATCTTAATTGGTTTTCCATCGCCTTACCGGGGGGGGGGGGGGGGGGGGGGGGGGGGGGGGCAATAGCTTTGGCCCCAACTGTGCACGACCGCCGGCACGACTGGAAACGGAGAAGGGGATTAAAATTGGCGCGAGCGGCAGCCCTAATCCGATTTCCGAGTCGCGCAGGCACACAGAGAGAAATAAAGGGTGCACAAAAAAAGAATAACAAAGGTGACGTAGGAGGCCAGGCACGCGTTCGTTCGACAGACGGATGCAGCTTCTGCACCGGGCTTGGGATTGTGAAAACAGGAGGCCTCGGCCCGTTTTGGCCGCTTTGTTTGGTCGCGTAGCCCCGGCTGCAGTGGGGCCGAATGGGGAGGGTAGAGGGGGGTGTCCCAGAGAGAGGAAGCAGCAGGCGTGAAATTGAGTCGGCGCCCTGAGCGGATCGCGCCAGCGCCCGGACGGGCTTCGGGTTTGCGGCCCGGGCTTCAGCTCTAATCCGTCATGTCCGCCGCCCCGTCTGCCGCCGCCTCGCGGCCGCAGCGAACGCCGAGGAGCTGCGCCAACGCGCGCACTACTACGCTTTTGTGCGCGTGGCCCGCATCTTTTTTTTTCCTCAGCACCGCGAACTGTTCTCGTGGAAATGAGGTTATCAGAGGACGCGTTGCCTGCCGCCGATCACTGCGTTCGTCCTTATTTTTTTTTTTTTTTTCAGTTTTTATGCCTGTAGCCATGTCTCCTCAAGTGTAAAAAAAAAGGGGGGGGGAGGTTGGGAGGGAGAGAGGAGGAAGGAATTACGTGAAATGTCTCTTTAAGACTAATGGTCGCCCATCACCGCCGGCTGCTGCATGCTTGGGACAATCTCTCACGTTTATAAACGACATCACGCTATGCGGTCTGGAAAATATTTGGCGGCCACTTTACAAAGCGAGAAGAGCGTGGTTAGATGCGTAAGGTTATCAGCACAGCCATTCTTCCCGCACGTTCTTCGAAAATGAATCCTGCCGTGGCTTTTGACACCCCCCAGCAGCCGGTCCGTCCATTTCGTATTCACAGCTATGGACACCGCTGTCAGAGCAGCAGCAGCCGAGCGCTGCGCTCTCTTTTTCTTGTCGCCATTGGGTGGGAAAGCGTCATCACACCTTCTCGTATTGTGCAAATAACAGTGCATCATTTTTGCTGTGCGATCTAAACGCAAAGGAGTAAAAAGAAAGTAAACTGCCCTCTAGCGAACCCCCTTTCATAAAAGGATGTGTGCTACAGGACAGCTTACTCTCCCTTTTTACTCCCATATCGGTCTATTCATCTTTAGTCTACCTGCTAGCCTGAAAATTTTGCGCTGCGAAAGTGGTTCGGCACTCGTTGACTCTGTACACTGCCACAATCCTGGAATGCACACTTTCCATCGCTTCACGTTCTATCGCTGCAGGCTGGAGCTTGCGGCTCCAGCCTGCAGGCACATGTTTATTTTTCTGGAAGACTAAAGACAGCTCGCGAATCTGTGCTGGATGACAGGTGCTACATAACCTGACATGTAATATTTATTTTTAAGTAGGCTTTTCAAATATAGGAAACCAATTAGAAGACATCACACTGTTCTATCCTGCATTGAACAGCAGTGCGAGGGGGTTCAAGTAATAATCTGTGCAGTGCGCTACTTTGTAATGACATTCAGCTGCTTGGCTTTCGCTCACTGTAGGGTTATTTACAGCGCACTTTCCTTGTTATCGTGGTAATTAATCCTTAAGGTATGATTATGGGCGCCCATTTTAGGCAGAATCTAATATGGGTTAGCTTCTATGCACCACCTTTGTCAAACGTAACCAGGCGGCGGGTTTTGTTATTTAGCCGTATATCGGACCACTTATATCACCCTTTCAGCTCTTAATCTATGTAAGGCCAGGAGAACCCTTGTCTTCAGCTTTCGAAACCTTTTCTCTCTAGCGGTGTCGTAGGGGCTCGACTCTACGGCTAAGAAGCAAATCCCGTTGGCGATTACTTTTGGCAAAGACGTACTGTACATGTATGCATCGAAGAACTTGCGGCACATGGGGACACTTTTGATAGTCCATGAAATTCTAAGCGAAACCGTTTAGTTTCAAACGTTCATCGCTTAATCAGCGGCATGAAATCCTTCGGAACTTACCACATGAGGCACGTTCGTACCTGCGCTAAGCACGCATTAGTTTCTATCTCTCTGTATATCTGTGTTTCTCTTCTTTCTTTCCCATTTTTTAATCAAACGGTGCTCGTGTATTTTGCAACATCCCGAACATATGAACTCAACAATTAATTCAACCAGTCTTGACTGCTTTACGCTTGTACGAAGGCGGCTGTACTACTTTGTGAAGCACTTGGGTCTCTCTGCCATTTGGAATGAATGCCTGTAATCAATTGCGCACCGCCCGCGGCCACGACTGCAGAAAGCAGGAGAGAACGGCGGGCGGGGACCGATTCGAAGGAAACCGGGTTCCTGTTGGGACAGCAGCGGCGAGCGTTGCGGTTTTTTCGCGAGGCGAAGCCGATAGAGCGACAAGAAAGGCTCTCTCCGCCACCGCCGCTTCACCAAGAGGGGGGGGGGGGGGGGGGGGGGAGGGCTCGGGAAGTAAACTGAAGCCACTGCTCCGAAGCTTCGTCGCGCCAGATTATATTGGCTCATGAATAATTCACGCTACCCCAACAGTGTCTGCGAAGGCAAAACACGGTGGGCGCTTTCGGATGCCCTTGTTCTTGGCTCGGCGATAACGGCTCGCGTGCGGACGACGGACTCCCCAGAAGCGCTCCTCAAAACATCTTCCCCGCTCGGGGAGCAGAGGCAGCCCGCGCACTTTGCGCTCACGGCCTGGGCCGGGCTCCGCAGGGCCTCGGAACTTACACGTGAGCCCAAACAACGGCTGTGCCGTGTGCGTGAGTGGGAGCTCTTTCTTCTGTCGCGGGCTGCTCGGGCGGCGAGGTCGACCTCCTGTTTGCCCCCCCCCCCCCCCCCCCTCCCTTCTTTCCCCCAACCGCGCGGCGCGGTTTCATTAAAGGGACCGCGTTCGGCGCCCAGTGGACAAAGGTCTGCCCTTCCGTGCCGGCTCTGGCGGCCGCACTGTCCTTGTCGTTTCGTGGGTCTGCGGCAAAGCAAAGCAGAAACACAGAGAAAGTGTTGACTCTAGAGCGCACTGACACTGAAACGTAAGGACGGACATGGAGTTATTACAGGGACACAAAACAAGGACGATAGTTGAACTACAACAGAGACGTATCAACAGCACAGCAGGCCTGTAGTGGTAAGAAGGCACAGGTTGGGACAAACTAACCTGAAATGACGGAGAGATGTCCAGATAAAAAAGCTTTTTCTTGCACCTACGAGAACACAAACCAATAACGGGGCAAACCACTTTTCTGCTCCCTTTTGCCAGTGTCTCTCTCGTTATCCGATTATGTCCTAGCAGCTGCACGGTGCGGTCAGTTCAGGTTAGGTTGTCGGACCACAGAGAGGAGTATTAGAACTTATGTTGTGATTAATATATGGCGACAGGTCGTATAAGCGGTTGTGCTATACTAAGTTTGGCACCACTTTGTGCTAATAGCTCCTGCATGAAAGGAAAGTGTTTTTGCGCACTACGTTGGTTGGCTTATGGGTGTTCAACGTCTCAAAGCGACTCAGGCTATGAGACACGCCGTAGTGAAGGACTCCAGAAATTTCGACCACCATGGGGTTCTTCAATTAACGTGCACTGACATCGCACAGTACACGGGCCTCTAGAATTCTAATTATTACCGCACTCAAGTCGTATGTGTCTAGTGATGATTATTTTTTCCAGAAGAAAACTATTTTGAAACCTCATGGCCTGATCACAGAGTCCTCGTACATTGTCCCCTTTCGTACTGCGACTGCTTGCATGGGTCGTGCAGCTCTCGTGGTTAACATACATGGCAGCATACCAGCGTGGATGTACTTCGGTGGTGTACTACTTTTGTGAGTTTGCAGTGAGTGTGTCTGTGTGTGGCACTGCTGTGAGTCTGAAAAGAGCCCAACACTGTTATTGTCAGTCCGTAGCGCTTGAGACTAATCCGGAGTAGAAATTAGTACAAGGATGACCCATGCAAACAAAAATTCAGCTCAGCAAGCTGCTATGCCACTGATACGTCAGCAATACACTTGGAGATCACAAAATGACACTGTCCCACAATGCTTTTAGCGATACTAGGATGTATCACTGTGAAGTATAGAATATGGTCGTCGGTGCTCGCCTCTTAATTCGTACATTCTGCTTCGTCTCCAGCCTTGTTTGGAAGTTAGCTTCCCTCTTGCCCACCCTTCTTGTGGTTTTTACCCCATGAAATACAGCACTGTTGTGCGTTGTTCGTTGTTTTCTCCACATTTTACACTAGACTAGTCAGGCTTTTTGTGGCTTTTTACCTGCGCCCTGACATCAGCCGGTGCTAAATAAAGATCAGTACTTCAGCAGGATTTGAAACATGTTTGTAAAAAGTAATTTTTCTACTTGAGCTGAAAGTTTTCCGTTTCAAGCTCCCCTTATAAGGCCAATATAGTTTTTTTTATCGCCGTTAAATGCAAATTACGTGGCTGGCAATGGAGTTTTTAAATGTTTAACCCAAAAATGTCGTCGCTATTATTTATTTTTTGTCTTTTTTTCGGGGTCACCGTATCTGTGTTGCCCTTACCTGAGTGCACTATCATTAACGGGTCTAAGCTGTACTTAACTGCCTTAAGCGTTCCTGCATTTTCATCTAATTTCTTCTCCTTCCAACGCCTCCTTTTTCGTTTTTATTCTGAATAATAGGCCGGCGTTTCGAGGCATGTTTCGCAAATTGCCGCATGATCCGCGATGGTTTCTGGCTTTTAAGACGACGCTCTATTTTCTGGTATGCGCAGCACTGCAAGCCCCTCCGTGCTCCCTCCCATTAAAAAAAAAAAAAGAGAGAAAAAACATAAAGGGGACATTTAATTTCCTCCTAAAGGGTGTGATGCGATAGCGTAATGGGTTAATTAATATACATATCTGCACAATTGGTCACTCTCTACTTTACAGTCATAGATCCTTGGGATTCCTCGTACCACTACTGGCGCAGTGGTTCAGCGGTTACGCGATGCGTCACTGCCCTGCGATGGCAGGTGCGGCCACCGACGGTGCTTGTGCGACCCAGGTTGCCCTTCCCGAGTGGCCAGTCGTGAATTTAACTGCCGCCTGTCACTGTGGTCAGCTTCCTTACAATCCGGTGGGTCGGTTGTGTTGACGCCACAAGTTCACGTGACCTAGGTGGCCCATCTGGTTGCACCTCTGGGGATTTTTCGCTCACAACGCCGACACCGTCGACACCAGACTTTCTGCACAACTGGAGCTTTAACGATATCGCGTTAAAAAAGGCAGACTCAATGATATGATGACGGTGGTTGTAATGATGGTCGCAGTTTGTGATGGCAACGACCAAGGCAAGTATCGATGCCGTAACCAGCCCAAGAAGGACGGATGCAGCATTTCAAGTTGCCATCTGTTTAATACGATTTTGTATATTCCTCGAAACTGCAGACTAAAATTTCTTGTTTCCCTTTCTTCACAACTTACTTTCATCAGCATCACTGCTTTCCAAACATCTAAATACCCGTACGTACGCTCTGAAGCGGAGAATAAAAGTGCTTCTTTTTTTTAAGAAGCCGCATTTGTTCTTTTACTTGCACAGGGCGAAGAGGGAATTTCCATCGTGAAAGAGGTCGTCGCGCGCGCTTCGCATGCTGAAAACGTGAAATTCGAGACAGCCTCGTCGCCAGGCCAAACTAAAAGCCACGGCGCAGCGGGCATACAGCTATTCAAGCCCGCGGTTTCGGCCCCGAGAGCGTGCTTTTGAATACGGGACATGTCGGCTGCGAGGGCCCTTCCACTCTTGAAGAGTGCACTGCGCTATCGTCTGTCTAATGGATTGCACCACGACGTCTTCTCTTCGCCCCTTCTTCCCCCCTCCCCACACGCTCTTGGTGCGTCCGCTTCGGACCCGCTATCTGCTTTCCCAACGAGCACCGGCTGTGACGTTTTTCGTACGCTTCAACTTTCAAGAAGAACGATGGTCGGCTCTTTTTCACACGTTCCCGTTTAATTCAGTTTGAAGATCTCCGCGCGCTGTCACCGTCGTCGTCGAACACAGCGAACAGCGTCCTCCGGTCCGCCCCGCGAGGCGGCCCTCCTCCGCTCCTTCCCACCCACGCGCACCGACGGCGGCGGCTCAAAATGAAGACCTATGGCGAGCGGAACGCGGGGCGGGCCCCGTGATGTACGGCCGGGTCGTTCTCAATAACGGCCGCAGCTGAGAAGGCCCCCAAATGAAGACGGAAAGACGAGCGCCGAGGATATCCGCGCCGCCTTCGCCGCGAGACGACCGGCTGATTGTTATTCCAGCGCCGGTCGTGGCTCTGTCCTCAGGGATGCTGCAGCACTCGCCACCAATTTGAGCCCGACCAGCTTCGCCCCATTCTCTCCACTAACGCTTTAAGCTGAAAGGTACCTAGGAACGAAATTAGCTACAAAGATATCTTCTTGCTCTTATGAGATGGGACGCGCTATAGGAACGTACTTCTCGCCGGTCCTCCTTCTTTGACGCTGTTAGCGGATCAAAGAATAGGGTACGAAGTGGAGGGGTGGTAAGACGCGATGCGTCTTACCAGTCTTAAGAAGGCAAACCGCAATTCGCGCTGTGATGTCTTTCCAAAAACGAAAGGTAAGGTATGGCAAGGCAATTGTTAACGTTGTTTTCCGCTAGGCTTTTGTTTGCTGGTGAAATGAGAGACCGAAAAGCTTTCAGATGGTGCAAACGTACAAGATGATGGCGAGCTTTCTTCCCGGCACCGTAGGCTCAGAGGTCGGATCAGCAAGCGCTCGCGATGATGAGCGTTTCAGAAACAAGGTGCTTCGTGAACACTTAGCAAAGAGGCTTTAGGGCTTTAAGTATGTGTTTTGCAGCTTCAGCTGGGGCCTTTCGGAGTAGGTGTTCACTCATACCGTAATGTGCACGCACATAAACTAGCACCCAGTATTAAGTGCGCTTAAACATGCCCTCGGCATTAGGATACGCCCTAAACATAAAGGAGTAGAAAGGCAGTAAGGTATCTTCTAAGGTACCTTCTGGTAAGGTATCTTCTAGAGAATACTTAATCCCTTTTTGTTCCCAGATAGGGGTATTCGTGTTTAGAGTGTGCAGTATGTGCAGCTTTGTGGACAAAAAGGACGAACAAAAACGAGTCCGTTCGAGCTATCGCTTGATGCGGTCAATTCCACGAGGAACTCTCATAAGGTTTTATAGCTGCTTTGGCTGTTGTTGGGGTGGGTTTTTGTGTTAGACGAGGACTAATGGTAAATGTAAGTTTCTTCTCGCCTTCTTGCTAACGGACGGATTACTCTGAGTGTTGTCTCGGATGATGTCCCTTAAAGAGATTCCCGCTGTAATTATTACCAGGAAATCGGGACAAGCGTTTCAAGTTCTCTTGGCTGCCACCATGCGGCGCATGGCTTTCGACATTCATCCGTGACGTAAGAAAGAAAATGACCAAGTGGCTGCCATTGAAGTGCTATAGGCCACTAGGCTTAGCTGCACTGTCTGGACGTTGTCCCGAACTGCTGATAATGAAGACTAGTGCTACGTTTTGCTTTTAGGAAGAAGATATTTGCATTTGTCTTACGTGAACAATGCGAGGCCTATTCTTAAAACAGATTTTCAGCAACTTTTAGTTCAGGCGCAGCCACATAATTTCCGGAAGCTGGCTTCCATCTGTTCAGAGAACCGGGGCCTTTGGATTTTTTTCATATTTTTCATTGAAATTATGCGAAACTTCATAATCGCTCCAAACATGTTTTATCACTTTAAACGAAGCTACATACATACAAAAATCGTAATCGCGGGAAGCACATCTAAGACATCAAGAACTGCGTTCAGCAGAAAGGGCAAAGTAAAACTTTTTGTGTGCTACCCAGCGAGCCAGTAGTTACAATCTCTGTGGCAGAATGCTGTATAGTCGGCACCTTTTGCTGGTCCAATGGCGAACGAACCAATAAAATCACTGATCGTGGCCATCGTGGGCGCTTTGAAAAAGATACTCAGCTCGCCTGGTTAACCTCCCACTCTTTCCTCGCCTTCTCTGCTTTTCTCTTTCTGCAGGCCTGGTAGAAGCACTGGTGCATTAAATTAGGTTAGCTGACTTGTACTCTCAGACGTAGGAAAACAGAAAATGCCGCTTAAAAAGAAAACACTGTGCTCGGGCTCTTTCCTCTGGCTTGCCTTGCGTCTGTACTGTTTCAAGTTTACGAGGTACCGAAATGCGATGATGCTAACTTTATAGTCTCAGCGGGCGTGCACAGAAAAACAACTGAGGTAAGGACAAAGAACTTCACCTTTTCTTCAGTTGCTGGCTTTTGCTGACACAGGTTATAATCGTATAAAAATCCGGGGAAGTACTATAGGGGGCAAAAGTATGCGGGACACGAGTTCTTGGGAAAAACGTTTATTGTAACTCCACCTCGCTACCCAGTCGCCTGGCATCGTATGAAGGTATTAAAGACCTAAATGCTCCTTCCTCCGATAACAGTATCAGGCGACTGAGTAGCGAGTTGGAGCTACAATAAGAGTTTTTGCAAGAACTCGCGTCCCGCAAACTTTTGTCCCCGATAGCACCATGGCCATATTATTTGAAGCACATGCTGGAAAACGCACAACAAATGCTTAAAAAGTGCCACGAAATCCGATGCCTTAAAGGGGGGCTCTGCAGTCCTTAAAAACATCTCCTTTAAAGTCATGTAAGGATGTGAATGCTCCTAGTGAGACAGGAAGTGCTTGCTGTTGCACACTGAGACAAAGGCGGAGGGAAGTGGGAGGTGGAGGGAGGGGGACAACTATCTCGTTTCGACCATGTACCATGTGGGGCCACCGACCAGCCGGCAAGGGCATGAAGTAATGTAAAAAGACGACGTAAGTAAAGTAAGAAAAAAAAATGGCTGAGGCTTAGCTAAGGTTAAGCCTAGTCAGATGCGAAGCATATTGATGGCTAGGCTTGGTAATACATGGCTTTCCTTCGTTGACGTTCATCCCGCTCTTCATCGGTCTCTGTGGCACGCTGAAGCTTTCGCTTCTCGTTCAAATCAGCCCTGCTTCTAGGCGGCATCCCAACACCTGGCCGCCTCGTAAGTGGAGAGCGAGGCAAGCTCAGCTTTATACCGCTGCTGTAGCGTCACGTGGTCAGCTGCAGCGCCTCTGATGTGGAGCCTCCACCGCCGCGGCCGACCGCGCGAGCCGGCAGCCCATCTCTCCTCTGCTGTGACGTCATGTTGTCACGTGGTCAGCCACCGCGCCTCTGATGTGGAGCCTCCACCGCCGCGGCCGACCGCGCGAGCCAGCAGCCCATCTCTCCTGTGCTGTGACGTCATGTTGTCACGTGGTGTCACGTGGTCACGCTAAAGGTCAATGGTAGCTCCACCGCCGCGCTCGACGGGCTGTAGTGTAGCTCTAGTAATATGCTTCGCATAATAAAGTAAGTGCAGGGTCAACGCAGATATGTCCCTTTGTTTGGTCCCTGACCTTTCACGCTTGAAAACTACGACTTACTGGAACTCCCCAAGTTCATTCCACACAGTTGGACTGAGGCCCCAGCTATGAATTCTACTTAACTGGTCCCGTTATCCTTTGTACTTGAGTGACATCGCAAAACGCGATCCTTTTAATTGCGGCTGCCTAATTTTCCATGAATTAAAAGAGCTTATATGTTGGCGTAGCAATAAATGGGAGTTTATTTTCTGCGGGCAGAACAAGTGCTCTGCTCCTTCCTTAGGCACAGCGCGTCTAATGAAAGAGCGAGCTAGTTAGCGGAGGACAACCCGAATGGGTTGCAAAATGGAAGAGTTTTAAAACAAAACAGAGAAAAATTGCGAGAATTCGGAAAATGCGTAAGGCACAAAAAAGCGTTCTTTCGAGTTTTCTTTCTCTCGACTTCTGAAGCTCCGAAAGTATACCTCAATGACGACGTCATTGCTTAGGCTTTCCACCGGCATGAACGTCAACAAGCATAAACATCGTAATAAATGTCACTTAAAAAAAAAAAAGCCTTGTAGGCAGCTTTATTTCTCCACAACGCGAAGGTTGATACGTTTTTCTGCTCGGATGCATTAAAAAGCAAGAATATTTTAGCTTCTCCGAGCAAGTGCATTTGATGACATCGTTTAGCCTGAAATGTTCCCGAATTATGTCTTTCCTGGCGTCTAAAGCCTTTGCTGCTTTTCAAGATCCTGTTTTTCTCTTAGTTCACTTGAAGAAGTCGTCTCGTACAGTATAACGTTCTCCACTGCCCGTTCTCCTTTCTTAAAAAAGAGCTTGAACCGCGCGTGTAGTTTTTCTTTCGTTGCAGGCAAACTTACTACTTTAGGCACTGCTGTGAAATCTTTCCTGCCTTCTCTTGTGTTTTCTTTATCTGTGCGTATTCTGTTTCTGTGTGACCGAAACGAACCCTTCTGCGATGGGATCTCAGCCGCAGAAGCGGCCACGTGTCTCTATAAATAGGCTTTTCCTACCGCTTTTTAATTATGCAGTCAAGCACGCTCTACAGAGGGCGGACAAGGGGATCGCGACTGTCCGCGTGTTGATGGCTGTAAGGGGCAGAGTAAGGCCGGAGAGGATGTCATTAAAATAAGGAAAGTACACCGACGGAGGGAGCTAAGTTTTATGTTGCTTACAAGAATCCGGGATATATAAAGGCTCCGAGTAGCAACGCACGCGAAAGCTAAACGATATCAGTGCTTGCCGCACCATTTGTAAAAAACATTCATGTTGCAGTCCCTCAAATATTTGCTTGCCTAGGCTTTTGTTCACTTCTTGCCCTTCTGTGCGTCCACGTTTTTATTCCGACGTTGATATTTATGTCTGGTCAACTCAGTTAGGTGAGGTGATGTGAGCTGAAGTTTTTGCTAAAGGTGAGTGGAAATAGGAAAGAGTGAATGTTTTGGCCAGCCGAGTGTGCGGGCGAATGAGTGAGTTGTGTTCAGACAACCTTATCTTAAGTGTACCTTGTTATCTGGGTACATAATAGAGTGGACTGGTCCGAAAAATCAACCCAGACATCTTCATTAGGGTCGAGAAAACGTATTTATCTCCAGTGTCCTCATTTCTGATGCATGCAATCGGCAATTCATAATTAAGCTTGTGAACAGGACATTGTTCTCGTTGCGTCTAGCCGCTGAAGTGGTTTCTATAGCACGAGATTTCTATGCAACCTCTCTTTCTCGATGCTAATTTTAGCACGGTTCAATGCTTTTTGTCCAACAAGACGAACTGATATTGCCAGTACATGTCTTGAAATGCGGGGCCCCGTTATCTTTCTTTAAATATCAATAAAGAAAGGAAAATGCCCCAGAACATTTCCAAGCAAACGTATTTTTCTTCACAGTGTAATTACACTTCGCCGGCTTAACAGCGGTTTGAATGTTATAAGGACCGCTTATATCGGCGCTCTCTGAACGTAGGCGGCTGATGAAAGTTCCGCAAGTCGTCGCCTCTGTTCGAGCACGCGTGAACACTCGAGCGCAGATACGAGGCACAGCATTCCGAAAGAACTTGCACTCCCATTTGTCGTCCTCACGCTTGCTTGGAGCGACTGGTAATTTCCCGCTTTCGTCATTAGTCTTAATTAAAGTGATGGGCGCGGCTTGGCGGAACAGAAGTAGAGAAACTCTTAAGCGGGGAGCCGGGGACTTGATTTGCCGTCTCGGGCTTCTAGAAAGTTCGAAACGGCCGGCCTCATTTTCTATTCATATTTGTTGTTGGTAGTGTTCTTTCTTACATTTGCGGAAAAGATAGCACAGAACGCCGGGTTAGAATGTGTGCGTGCATGTGTGTGTGCGTGTGCGCGTGTGTATGTGTGTGTGAGTGCGTGTGAGTGCGTGCGTGAGTGTGCGCGCGCGCGCGCGCGTGTGTGTGTGTGTGTGTGTGTGTGTGTGTGTGTGTGTGTGTGTGTGTGTGTGTGTGTGTGTGTGTGTGTGTGTGTGTGTGTGTGTGTGTGTGTGTAAGCGCGCGCGCGCGTGCGTGCGTGCGTGCGTGCGAGCGTGCGGCTTCCAGTACCCTTGAATGTTACAGGGTTACAGAATTAAATGTTTCTGAACTGAGTTAGGACGTGATTTTTGTTTGTGTGTTCGCTCTAAAAGCAAGGAAATGAACGTGGAGCATTGCTGCGCTTGCAGAGTGAATTGCTATGCTGAGAGGATCGAGGTATGGTAATTGCTGAATCCTGCTCTCGAGATCTGTTGCTATTATTATTGCTTCCATTATAGCCTTTTTCATCCCATCTACGCGTTGAATTTACTCGAGAGCCTACAATGCTTTCAAATCTCGTTCTTACTATTGTTTCTCAAAAGACCGCACAGTTGCCAAATACTTCTTAACACGATCGCTTACTAACATTATCTTTGGAAAAATATGCAAAAGTCGACAAAAAAAAAGAAAGAATAAGATTGTGGAGAGCTAACCCTATTGAAAAAGGTATATTGGTTTGATTAGGGCAACAACAAAGATTATTGCACATTTAATTTAAGTTCATAGGTTTAACTTCTCAGGGAGACTCTGGTTATGATAGGCGCCGTTGTGGATAGCTGCGGATAATTTCGACCACACAGGGTTCCTTGACATGCACTAACATCGCCCAGCACAGGAAAGTCGCGGACTCATCCCTCCCACGGCGGTCGCATTTAGATGAAGGCGAAATGCTTGAGGCGCATGTACAGTGCGACGTTAGCGCACGTTAAAAACCTCCCAAAATATCCGGAGACTTCCATTATGGCGTCCCTCATAGCCTGAGCAGCGTTGGGACGTTAATCTTATAAAACGAAATCAAATGTGCAATAATTGTATTTGCTGACTCATTCAAATCTATACAAAATAGTCAATCAGGAATTTTCAACCATTATGGACTTGGAGATATAGAAATGCTGCGTAATAATGTCCTGGCTACAATATTTTTTCTTTTATTTTAGGCATTAATCATGGAACTAATGAATGAACGATGCGCACGATAAACCCCGCTAGTATTCTGCACTGCGCCGTTACATCGATGCTTTAGGCACCCATCTTAGACACATTTCTAGGATTCCTTTTGACGAACGCCATAAGACGCGGGATTTTCAGCTCAGGCGCTCTGGGCGAATACAGTTTGGGTTTTGTTCACGCCACATCCCGGCAGCTTATTTTCTTTTTAAAAAGTTCTAACCGCGATTCTTTCAAATGAAATGACGTCACTGGGGCTTTCTTGTAGACGCCTTAACAAAAAAAGAAAGAAAACCTGAAAGGTCGGTTATTGCTGTGTAATCAGAGATTCAGCGACAGCGGTTTTAAGGTACTCATATTTTACGGTATGTTGAAGTTGATAATGTGACAGGAACTCCATATCTGCCTAGCTCTACAGCGCTCTTTTTTGTTTTCCACACATGCACATTTTACGACTGGCTCTCTTTTCCATTCCGCCGCTCTAGTCGCACGGCGCTACGGACTCTCTCCTCGGACGGCGCGTTTCACAGCAGCTGTCGCAGATTGACCGCGCTACATTCCTCCGTTCTGTCCAGCACCTTTCTCCTCCTTTCACGGTAAACGCCCTCCTGTTACGTATTTAAACGCCCTCGCCATACTACTCTCTTTCCACGGTAACTCTCCTCCTCCTTCCAGGGTAAATACCCTCCGTGCGGTTCTCGTGGGAGCCATCTTCCCACTGCGCCTCCTTACGGTCTGCCATATTCTCCACCTTCCAGGGTAACACTTGGGGATTTCTCCGTTCTCGCGATATCCTTCTCCTTTCACGGTAGCCACACTCCGAGTCGTTCCCATGGCAACGCACCTGTTACGCCAACGACTCCGGCATACTCCTACTACTGCTACTACTACTACTAACACCACCACCAAACCTACCTAATACCACCACCACCACCACCACAACCACCACCACCACCACCACCACCACCACCACCACCACCACCGCCACCGCCACCACCACCACCACCACCACCACCACCACCACCACCCACCACCACCACCACCACTACTACTACTACTACTACTACTACTACTACTACTACTACTACTACTACTACTACTACTACTACTACTACTACCACTACTACTACTACTACTACTACTACTACTACTACTACTACTACTACTACTACTACCACTACTACTACTACTACTACTACTACTACTACTACTACTACTACTACTACTACCACTACTACTACTACTACTACTACTACTACTACTACTACTACTACTACTACTACTACTACTACTACCACTACCACTACCACTACCACTACCACCACTACCACTACCACTACCACCCCCACCACCACCACTACTAATACTGCTAGCACCACCCCTAAAAACTACTGCTACTACGACTACTACTACTACTACTACTACTACCACTACCACCACTATTACTACTACTACTACTACTACTACTACTGCTACTACCACCACCACTATTACTGCTAGCACTACCGCAGCTACTACTACTAGAACTACAATGACGACGAAAAGCAAAACCAGGAGCGGGCGCTAAACAGATGTCACTGTAAAAGCACAAACCGACCATGACTGGCCCAGACGCCTTAAGAAACGGGAATCCTAAGAAACGGAAACAGAAACCCATATTACTTTCTGAGATATAAACAGTTGGAAGGTTCATTCATCTCTCACCGAGCATCTCATTTCTGCGGCCAAAGTAATCTATCGATTAAGCCGGTGTTTACTTTTCTCAATAACTTGGCAGTTTTCAAATTTCTGGAGGCGGGGGTTTGTCGCAACTTGTACCCCCTTGTTATGCGTAGTTTGAGAAAAAGTGACTCTGTCGCTATCCTGGCTTATCAAGGTCAGTCTGGGTAAAGGATCGCACCAAAAGGGATATCAACTTTTGCAATTAGTAGAACTATCTCTCTAAAATAAAAGATTTAGGAATCGGTTAGCTTTCCTAAATTAACCTCTCCGGCCGTGGTCGGGCTGAATGTGGGTATATACCGAGCGTCTCACCTAAGACATTCTGCAATATTTAAAAAATATACGTTTCGAGTTAGAAGGGCGTTTTTTTTCATTATAGCTTTGTCAGCGGTGTAGCGCATCAGAATACAGCTAAGATGTGTTAACTAGTAGAATAGTTGACTAACTTTTTAACTATTACTGGAATTCTCCTATTTTTTTCGAGACCCGTAGCCAACCGCAAGTAATATGCATATTGCCACACTGCTGACACTCTGCACGCGCCACCTGGTGGCCGCACCTTGTCTCCCAGCGCGTGGCCGAGCGTCGTCTTTGTCTTGTATGAGCTCGGCAGCTCGGCGGTGGTGGTGGTGAAAACTTTTAATTTCTGAAATAGAGTTTGGGAGCCACAGAGTGGCCACGCTACATGGTCGGCGTCCCTAGTCCGGGACACCGCATGACAATGCCCCGTCTCTAGCCCGTTTCACCAGAGCCCTTTGGGACTCAAGCGAGGAGCAGTTGAGAAGGGCAGTCTCCCATGCCTCTCTGGAAGGGGTAGGGGAAGGGGGGAGGTGGGGATTTTGAGTACATGCCCACACCATGTGGAAGATATCACAGGTCTCCCCACAGTGTGGGCATCGCCCATCCGTGTTAGGATCGTAATGCTTTAAGATTGCAGGACAGAGTAGAGTACCTGTCTGCAGGCGCCTTAAAGTTCGCTCCTCCGTCTTACTCAGCCCCTTTGCAGGGGCCGGGAAAAGGCGGTGGATGTCGCTATAATGCGTTATAATTTCCTTGAATCGCAGCAGCGGCTGGTTAGTCTCCGAGCCAGAAGAGCTGGGAGCCTCGGCGAGCCTCGTCTGAGAATACGGCTGTGCCTCCCGCTTCCTGCTGCGTTTGTCGGTGACAATATGTTTTTAGAATTTCGATAACGTAGTTACCCGCAGCGCTGTGGCCCAACAAATTTGGGCTACACCGCTCCAAAATACACGTGCTTTCGAGAAGCTTGCAGGCAAAGCTGTTCTTCCAGTGCCCGTAACTCATCGAAGTAGCCAAAATTTGTTGGGGCACAGTGCCGAGGATAACTGCCTTTTCGGAATTCGCAACACTGATATGGATATTACTTACGCTGGGCTACTCGCCTCTCATTAAATAAGGAGACTAACAGTAATAGTTAAAAAGAAAACTATTTAATATTAGTTAACCAATCTACTCGTTCGCACGTCTTAGCTGTATTCTGATGCGCTACATCGCTGACAATAATATATGCCGAAAACAAACCGGTAATATAACTGAAAAGGCCTATTTATGAAAGTTGCAAAATATATTAGGCTAAACACCCCGTCTACGTTCTTGTCGTGGCTGATACGGGAGGAGTGGCGATTGGCTGGTGAAATAACAGGGCTGCGACGGGATTGACAGTAGAATTAATGGAAGACGGGGTGGTGGGCTTCTTTGCGTCTGTGTAGAAGGTCGGTGAGGTTAGCGAGTGGTTTAAGTTGATTGGTACCGGATGTGTATGAGTAATCAGAAAAGATAAAACGTGCAGCACGGCTTTGAACTTGTTCTAATCGGTTAACAATATTAGTTTGGTAAGGGTTCCCGACAACATATGCATGCTCGAGTTTGGGTCGGACAAAGGTGCAGTAGTTAGTGATTTTACGGAAGAAGGGACTGATAGAAGGTGAGGCGTAGATAGGCGAGGACGCGATCGGCCTCTTTGGCCTCAACTTATTGTGTAAGTGGTCTATTAAAGGGCAGTAGGCAAGTTAACTTCTAAAATCCTGTAAGCGGTAGCGGTAGAAAACAGATGTTAAATCCTTTCGTGCAAAATCTATTATATCGTTGGCAGTTTAGTTTCTGTCCCAGACCTTCTGCCCACATATCTTATCTCTGACTAAGTCGCCATCAAAATACTCTAACGGTGCGGCTAGAATTGTTGCTTACGTCATCTTAGATTTTAAGAAGACGTTCAACACTATCAAACACAACATCCTGTTAAAAAATTTAGTAGCATATGACATCTCTCGCCCTGCTGTAACTTTATGGAAACCTTACTTATCCAATTCACTAGAAGGTTCTTCTTGCTTGTGTGTGTTCTGAAACGAAAACCAATAAAAGAGAGGTCCCATAAGTTTCTATTTTATGTCCGTTGCCTTCCATTACTTACATTCGTATTCTGGTTTTTTGCAACCCATCCTATTGTATTTTTTGTGTGCTCACACTACCACTTCGTCATCGTGGAAAAATCTATTATCGATCGAATTTAAAGTGTAAATGCAATGCTAGATGAAGTAGTGATATAGTGTGGTGGTAATAGTCTTATCATTGGTCCTTCAACAACTGTGTTCATGATTTTTGGTCTAGTCAAAAACCTCGCCTGTAACCCCTGCTGTGTCCTCGATTCCCCTTTTAATACTTCCTGTGAACATATATAATGTCTATATAAGCACACAACTTGATATTGAGCTCAAATTTAATTCACACATGCATACATGAAGAAATAAACTGCCTTTGGCATGAAAGCCAGTTATCATGACATGGCCTTTTTTTTTCCACATCAGGGGCTACTTTTTCGTTTTTTATTTATTTCACTAAGGCTATCCTTGCTTGAATAAGACTTGTCACGGTCACGTCTCTCCCATCCCGCGCATACGATACCAAGACATACGCATATAACACTAACTTCCCTTTACACTCTAACAAGAGTCTTCTGCACGACTGTAACATTTGCTGCTGATTAACTGGCGACGAATCGACTACCTTACAAATTAAACTGATCATGACCTTCTGAAGAATCATAATCTCACTAAGTTTGCGGCAGATTAAAAATGAAATCCGGCACTTATTTGTTCGGTTCAAAAGATTATTGAAATATCTTATTTTGAAATCTAACAGGTTCCCTCTGCTTGTGATTCTGCGTTCTGCTATTTATTCTGTGACAAGTTAACTGTCTCAACATTCCTTTGTATGACTACTTTATTCGTTATTATAATTATATTTTTTATGTTTGTGAATTTTTGGGGGTCCGGAAACAGTCATTGGAATGTGGGGACTCCTTTCTCTACGAAAGTATGGTTGATACACTAGTTTCATTTGTACGTAATAATCTTGATTTGAGTGAATTTGATCTGACATGTAGGACAAAAAGTGTGTATTTATTGTTCGGCTAAGATTGCCTGCGATGAAAGAGACATGAGATGATTTCTTAGTATCTAAAGGCATCAATCATTTTCCTGACCAGGTTTCGACGTTGCGTAGGTCAGAGTGACGAACGATAACGCCGGTTACGTTATTAAAGGGGTGGTAAATCACGTACTCATGCATGAGTAAGTGAATGTTTGGAGAGATGATAGCAAGATGATCGTTTAAGAATAGAAGGAACAGTCTTCTTTGGCACGCGAGATAAAGGGAAATAAGGAGTAGGGAATTGTTTGCGAGAGCGAACTGGTGACGGCTGGTTAAAGGGACACTGTGAAGTCCATCCCAGTATTGATTTCGGTGTGGTAAAAATTAATTGATTCTCTGGCTCTTTCCAGGTTTGTTAACGCAAGATATTTATGCTTTAGAAAACTGAATTAAAAATTTCCCTTGCACTCGATACAAGCGTGTGACGTCTACACTGAGAAGGAGTGGCTGTCGTAGTACATAAGTAAATTCGGTGTCAACGCACCTAGTTTACGTCCAATGCGGTCGCTGATGGCGACACGTGTATAGTGTTGTTGCGCTAGCACTAATACCCCCCCCCCCCCCCCCCCCCCCCCCAATGATTTCGACGATCTTTGTCTGAAGCCTGCTTGATCTTGATAACCTAGCCTCGAAACGAAACCGAAGTGCTAGTGCACATAACTAGCATTTGGCTTAAGCCACGCTAAATCGTTAGTGACTTTTGTTTTTCTCTGTTCTAGCATCAGTTTCCGGGGAGAAGGGTTTGTTCGTCGTTAATGGAATCTCCTAGACTGTCAATACAGGCCAATTTCAATTTGTTCTGAATTTTACTTTAGTCAGTCACTTATTTAACATAGCACATGGTGACTAATAGACAGGGATGGAAGTTATAGAAGTAGTCGTTGGTTAGGCACTCTATCGGAAGCTTTCTCCAAGACCAGAAACAAGGCTTCATTAAATTCGTCTTTTTTTCTAGCGAACACTACACACAAACAGAAACACTATACAAAGCATGTCAGGACACCCGCAAGCGGGTGTCCTTTCTTGTTCGGTGTAGTGTCCTGCGTAGTGTTCTGTGTAGTGTTCTGTATAGTGTTCCGTGCAGTCTTCTGTGTAGTGTCTTGTGTAGTGCTCTGCGTAGTGTTCTGTGCCGTGTTCTGTTAATGTCTAGTAGTGGGTAGTGTTGCATAGAAAAAGATACTGAATTTAGGAGCCATCATCAACTCTCCAAACTAAAAGCAGTAGCCAAAAACAAGACGTGAGCGGGATTCCAGTGTCAAGGCTGGAGCTGTGTCTTTAATAAAGAGGCCGAGCTGGGTGCCCAGCAACCGTGAAGAAGGTATGCAGCCGCGTTTCTGTCTCAAGATCTCAGAGAGTATCCTCGTACATAAAATATTCCGGAAGTCGGACTGCTCGAAGATTCTGCACAAAACATGCTATTTTCTTTAATAAGATGTAAAATAAACAAGGAGCCTAAAGAAACATGTAATCTTCAGTGCGGAACGAGACAGATTAGAGTGAGCTGGCAAAAATAACAAGATAAAATACCCAGCTCGCATCCTGTGAAACGACAGACACGAAAGACACAACATTGGACGGGTTCCCACGCTAAAAACTAGAATAGTACTTCAGGGACATTATGTTGAAATATACATCCGGTGACGCCAAACCTTTAACCTTCTCTTACGCAATATCTGAAGTTCCCGTACAACTAGTTCAATCATACAAGTATCTAGGCATAACTATTTCTAGCTATCTTTCTTGGAGCCTGCATGTTACTAATATAATATCGTCAGCAAACAAGACATTAGGTTTCCTAAAGCGCCATCTTCATCATGCTCCCCATCATGTCAAGTTATTAGCTTACAAGTCATTAGTCAGGTCCAAACTAGAATTTGCGTCGCCCATCTGGAATCCTCATCAAGCATATCTCATCAATGCCCTCGAATCTGTTCAGAATCGCGCTGCTCGTTTCATTCATTCAACCTACTCTTATGACATCAGTGTTTCGTCCTTAAAAACAGCATCCGGATTATCACCCTTATCGCTCCGCCGTCGCATTGCCAGCATGTCTTTATTTCACAAATTCTTCCACAGCCCTATGCACATCGCACCTTATATTCTTCCACCCGCACGCATATCTCACCGCACCAGCCATCACCTACAAGTTTCCCGTCCACGATCACGCACCGTCACTTTTTCTAATTCCTTCTTTCCTCGTGCAGCCGCAGACTGGAACGGCCTTCCAAACAACGTTGCCATCATCACCTGCCCACGACTTTTCACTGATAATGTAGAAACTTTCCTGTCATTGTGAATTAGTGCTTTTATTCTTGCCACCCCTTATGTAACACCCCTTTTAAGGGGCCTTTAAGGTAATAAAATGAAATGAAATGAAATGAAATATATAACAGGACAGAAAACCAAACAGGCATGAAAAGATGCCCGAAGCGGTAATACATCATTCCGATATGCCTGAAGATTTTTAATACTCCCCCGAAAGTGAGAGCAGCTCTTCATGTGTCAAGGTGATGGAAGGCACGCTGACGTAGAAGTTTTCCAGTCTTTCTATGTTACATGATTCAATAATTTCGTGAGTGCGTCTGGCACAGCCCTTAGCAATGAATTTTCTATCACTGAAGGATGACACACAGCCGCAGTTCTTGTAGTGCATGTCGACTGCAGGACGCTTCAGCAGCAATATCTGAATACTTTGGCATGCCCTGCAAGGAAGGTTTTGCTGCAGCGACCCTTGCTTCCCCTTATCACAAAAAGGGCTGTGATTTTTTGTGAAGTTGAAGGGGGGGGGGGGGGGGGGGGGGTTTAGTCTTCGCTTACATATGAATCTTGTATCGCTACCTCGAGCATGTGTTCAAGCTTGTCCTGTTGTCTCCTTTCTTTTGTGATATACTTGTAACAGAAAACATGATCACATACGGGGCCCTGAAATATTGTTTTAGTTGGTAGAGCCATCTCCTGTGTCCATTTCTCTCTCTTATGCGTCTTTTTCCAGGCTGTAAATTTCAATGATACCATCGTGTGTAGAGTTGGCCGACAATAGTCAAGAACAGGAAGACACAAGTGTACTGAACAGGGAAATAAAAGAACAATGATGCTAGACTGGTCGCCCTCCGTTCCAGAGATTAATGAATAAAATACAGGAAAGCTGACAACATAACAGTCAGGAAGAGTGTCAGGCAAGGAGGCGCAATGGTTTCGCCGCTATTCACAGCGCACTTACAAAGGTATTCAGTATTCAGCAGCTTGAATAAGGAAGAAGAATTGGGGATAAGAGTTAGCGGAGAACACCTCAGTAATCTCCGAATTGCTGATGCCATTCCCTTGCTAAGTAACTCAGGGGATGAACTGTAGCGCATGAATGAGGACTTAAACAGTGAGATCAGAAACGTGGGGAAGCAGTTATTATGAAAGAAGTAGAGTTTCATCAGTGTGGAGGAACCAATAGTTTATGATTAGCGGCGTGTTATCAGAAGTTAGTGACTTTATTGACACATAAGCACCTAAGGCTATCATACGCTAAAGATGGAGTTAATAGTGCTTTCACGGCTAAAGAGTGTTCAGCGTTTCAAAAATTCTCGAGTTCATGTAAAATGCTTCCGTCTCTTAAAGTTTTAATGACAGTCGCAGGGACCGCGAGTCCTGTTCTGTGCGAAACAGGCTGTCGCGAAAGTCTATTCTTTTTTCATACAACCGTGGTAAGTTCGTTCATATTAGTTCTTCAAGTGTGGTTAGTGATTCTCTATTCTTTGTTGATAAAACTGTGGGAAGTGCTTTCTTCCCAGTCCTTCAAGTTTTAGCAAAACGAACTTTTGGGCAAGTTGGTTGCTTAGCTTAGACATAACTGCAGCCCGAAAAAACAACAACATAGGTAAGAACCCACTCCTGCAGCGTTTGTCCGTTTATTGAGTGTGTTCTTTCCTATGTGGTTGTATTTTTCGCGCTGCAGTTATGTGTAATCCTTCACGTTTGTTTGCCGAAAGTCAGTTTCTTTATAGGTACATTTTTAGTTCGTTTCTCAGCTGAAAGTCTATTCTTTCTTTATAGAGCTTTGGGAAGTCCTTCTTATTAGTTCTAGTTTTTTCTTTTTTTAAGGCGAAAGCCTTACCAGCCCCATTGCCAGAAAAGCCGGCGACACGTGTTAGTATGCTAGTGTGTTAGTGGGTGTGTACTAGAAATATGGTACAGAAGATCCCAGCGATACCAAGAAAAATAGGGTGACGTCATCAAGCGGCCCTAGGACACACACAGCAAGCCAGGCACCCCGATTTCAGACAATCACACACATTTAGTTCGTGTATATATACTCCCACTGGCTGGCTTTAATGCGGCGGCCGTTTTCCAACTACATTTGTACCAAAATTGTGAGCAACCGTTTGTCGTATAGCGTTCCGGATGGTGTCATACGATTTCTCGTTGCATACAGCCTACATGTGCTAGTCAAGTTGGAGGCTAGCTTGCGACAGGGATTCGAACCAATGGCATACGCATCTTAAGTTGTATTCCTTCCCAGACTCTTTACCTCTACCTTTATGGCGCAGGTGAGATGTTTCTTAAGATGTGAGACAGGTACTGCGCCATTTCCTTTCCTCAGAAACCAATTTTCAGATCAAAATTTTGAAGCTGCCGTTCATCGTGCACCGCTGTGGGTGCTGTCATAGAGTTTCTCGTTGCATATAGCCTACGTTGCATATAGCCCGAGTATTTTACTCGGACCTTTGTGGATTCAGTGTTTGTGGAATCAGCGTTCGAAGGCGCGTCTCCGTTTCATTTATCAGTGCGCAACCTGCGTCGAGGTCGGACGTTCACGATGACGCACTAATGATTTCGCCTTCACAGCGCGTAAACGACCTTAAGTGCCCTCTGAATTTTCCTTCTCCTCAGCATCACTGGCGAAATTTGGAGCTAGGAAATCGATCCAGGTGCTCCTGATGTGAAATTTGCCCTATCGGCAGCATCCGATTCGTCAGGAGAATTGTAGTACGAATTGCTGTCGCTATCGCTAAGACAGCTGTTTTCATTCTCGTCTCAGTACAGTACCCATAATCGATAGAAGTCTTCTCGTTTATCTGAAAACCTAAAGAAATTGCCTGTTCGCTAATATAAGGCTATGTCTTGCTGTCGAATGGTAAGTCAGGTAGTAAAAAAACTGCATCTAAACGATCTCTTATAGCCTGTTGAGGCTAGACGCGAAATACCGTTCCCAAAGTAATTTAGCCCCAAGTATTACAACAACAGCGCTTTTTTTTTCCCTAAACAGAGCTATTGTATAAAGGCGAATGAACTGAAATTCTTTTTTTTTTTTCAACTCACAAGCTTGCCACACTTCTGCGACGATGATGCAATGAAAGAAAACAAGCGTATCTTCTGCACTGTTTAGTCCGTGCAAACAGCGACGTATAGAATGTCGTTTATGAAGCGCGAGTTGACATTTCACTGTTATGTGGTTGCCAGAAATTTCAAATATAGTCTGAACAGGGGTATTGTTCGTGCGATCCAGCTCGACGCAGCTCGACGCGACACTCGGTCGGTCGCAAGAGGCCAGGTAGTTTTTTAGGTGAATATCTCTCATGCAGTCTATAGATGACTTATTTGTCACCTTGTTCTTCGTGCCCCAAAGTTTTGCTGCTCTCGTGCTTGTATCTCATCTGGCATGACCTGGGATCTACAATAATAGATCTTTGTGTCCCTATTTTGTACCTATTCTTATTATGTGTAGCACAACGGCCTCTACGAGGTCCTTGAGGAATGTTTGGTGATAAGGCAATCGGGAACAGGCCCACTTTAGTCGCACCTTGAAGCCATGCATCCCTCTACCAGGATAACATTCTCGCCGGCGGTATGTAAACGTGGAAAAATTCAGTCTCAGCCACGGTCTCAGCACACCACGACGTCGCCATCGTGGTCGTTACGGAAAAAGTAAAGTTATTGCTGCAATTTTATTTCATAATAACGTAGGGGAAACAGTTCGCATGAGCTCGGCTGTAGCATTTGCTTCCGAAACGCTAAAATTAAATAAATGAAAGCAAAAGGATATTTTTTATGATCCGCCACCTCTTAAAATAATCGTATTAGCCACCCTAGTCGCTGATGATGATGATGATGATTTAGCCTTCCCTTTGTAACGGGCGGGCGCCTACCAAAGGTGCCCTGGCTGGCGCATGCTGGCGCAGTGTCGCCATCTATTGGTCTAGATGCAAAGCGTGCTGCAAGAGGCTCGGAGAGAGTCTCGGAAGCCATTTGAAAAATCGACAGCGTGGTAGGTAAAGAAAACAAAAAGTAGTGGTGCTGGAGGCGATACAATGCAGCGATAAATTACATTTTTACGCAGTATTATAAATAGAATGTGCCTCTTGTTTGCAGGCCTGTGGATTTCACTAACTGCAAGGTAATTTTTTTGTTGCCACCACTTTTCGGCAAGCATTCTCGTACGTGTGCCGCTATTAATGGGCCTTTGTTATCTGCATACATTGATGTTTATTATGAATATTGTTACAGTGTCGCAAATTAAGCAAAAACAAATACAACTACTCCTTAATCTTCTCAAAGAAAAAGAAGGGAAATGCATTCAGGTAACGCGGAAACTTCATAATAATACTCTTTGTTCGGTCAACAGTTTGCACGTTGTCCATAATGTATTTTCAAACATTTCTGAAACACTATAAACAAACGATAAAGTAACCTTGCGCTAATCATAATTAACCACCGCCTAAAAAATGAAAGAACATGCATGAAACTTGCTTAAACGTTCAGCATCATCACAGGACCGAACTGGCAAAATGTAAAAACATAAAGCTTCCATCAACAGCGCAAAGGTCAAGGCACAATGACAACGACGTTAGAGCACTACATTACAGCACTGAAACTCATGCGCTCACCTAGTTCTGATTTTATGGACTCACGCTACGTATGCAATTTCTGGCAGGCGCAGTCCAAACAATCGAATATAATTACTGCAAACGTATGTCATTTGAAGAAAATTATCCCTGTAAAAACAACGGAATGACGTTCAAACACTGCGCTTCACTCATATTGCCAATGTGTTTTTAAAGTAATGACTTGAACATTATAATAATATATACAATACAACTTTACAAGATTTTTTATACGTGTTGACCGCGCAGTTTAAGCATAAAGATATGCGCGATTGAGGGAACACTACAAATTCAATGTGCTCAGAGCATGGTGAGTACTCACCTGAATTAATTCTTGATTATGTAACTAAGCGTGAGCTGATCATCTTAAGACAGTCAACATAAGAAGTCAAATATTCTTGTCACATTTCTGTACCTGAAATGCAAATAAGTTGGTTTGTCTCCTTCGTACGGTAAATTTACATAGGGTGTACCGTGATGTTAGATTTACCCTGTTAATAAACAAAACTCCATCACCAACCTTAACCCTCCACCCAATGACGCGAACCATGTGAAGCCAAAGCTGAGGCCTCCACTCACATCGACCCAACTATCCACAACCCACCAGCCCACCTCAAACCTTCAGAAGGCCTCCACATCAACCCCCATCCACCGAATAGATTGGACCTTGTGATTTGCATCACATCTTGATGGATCAGATGAAAAAGCATCAGCTAAAAGAGTATGAAATGTAAAAGCATCTTTATAGAAGCGCTATTTGTTTACGTAGCTCATCGCATCAGGCCGTCTGAGCATCTGTAATGTTTTTTAATTTAATTTTTTGTGCCCTCTCGCGAGCTTCATTCCAGAAGTCCTCCTTTTAATTTGTAGCAAGCATATGTCATCAAAGTTAGTGACTCACAGCACAGCAGAGAAAGCTGGGAACAACTGAATAACCATTTCTTAAAATGATGCCTTTTGTCCGTCTGTTTCTCTCACTGGCACAAGGCTATCACAATTTAGTCCTTGAAATGTGCTCAGCGCACTTAGTCTCTTCGCTTACTCAACGTCGTAACCGGGGAGCCATGGTAGTCGCTTCTTCCGAGCGGATGTAATTTGCCTAGTTGCAATTTATCGTTTTTAGTCATCTGCGTCTCCGTAGCAAAGTAAACAATTTAATAATGTAGACTACACCTGATAACGCGTTTATAGTAAAGAAAGTGCAGGAAAGAAACTGACATCGCAGAATTAATCCTGCGCTCTGCGATCGTTTGGAAAAAAAAACACGATTTCCAAAACTGACCTAACAGGTCGACGACCTTCGCGTATAGTGCAATTTCGCGAATTTAAATCTGTACACTTTAAACACTTTCACAAAAGTAAACTGCGAAAATTTCGATAGTGGCTTGTGTCACGGAATAGGACAAAAGTTATGCTCAACTTTTAGATCGCAATTCTCAGCGATTCTAAGCAATTCCTTATTGAAAACTAAAAGCAAAAAGCCTATTATGCTTGCAAGCGTCTCCAGATTTTGGCTATTTCCTCTGAATATGCCTTAGATACCCAAGTCTATAACCCTGTTGAATGACGACAACGTACATGCATTCGTCCAAACTGTAAAGCTATAGTTATAAAGGGGCTATAAGGAGGAGGAGGATAAAGAGGAAAGGCAGGGAGG
This sequence comes from Amblyomma mixtum, assembly GCF_055824585.1. Lineage (NCBI taxonomy): Eukaryota > Metazoa > Arthropoda > Arachnida > Ixodida > Ixodidae > Amblyomma > Amblyomma mixtum. Next base: position 289,058,746 of record NC_143012.1, on the reverse strand, counting down.
TTAACCGGAAGAATAATCGGTTTGCTACCCTTCACGGGGGGAAATGGGTGAGGGGATAAAAAAATGAAAGAGAATAGAGAGTAGCAGAAAATTGAAGTAATGGTCTTAATTAAAATGGCGGCCTAAAGCCAGTTAATTTCCACCTGCGCATACTTTTTTTCTCTCTTTCGGGACAGTCTGCAAGCAAGAACAAGACTAACTGCGTGTCCCCGATTTAGGGTTAGCCACCTGGGTTTTGTCCTGCTTTCGCTTCGTTTGTTTCCGTTCGCGTGAATGACGCCCTTAAAAACGTGTGGCCTTATTCCATGCGGCGGGGTCGCGATTAATCACTTTCTAACGGCTCCTTACCTTGGCTTCATTAATTATCTCCCTTTCGAGTATGGAAACAGACAGGAGGTGTATACCAGGAAGACTTGCTGCGGGCCCGCAGAGCGGTCGGCACACCTTCAGTCCTGCTTTCAAAAGTGTCACCAATGAAAGGTGGGCGTATTGGAGAGAGTTTGTGCCGTTGTATGTTTTAGCAAATTGTTGAGGTTTTTTTTTTACTCATGTCATCACCGCATGCTAAGAATAGATATCTATTTGGAATTGCTGACATGACTGCAGCGAAACAAAGCATGATAGGGACATTAAAACCACTGCGCTTACTTCTACCCGATATTTCTTGTAAAGGTTGTCTAGCACAAATGGTGGGACAGTTTTCAGGAAGGAACATAATTATTATTGGTGTGGAAATATTGAAATGTTTCCTTTCTAAAACACGCTTTCAGCACATTCTGGTAGAAAAATGAACGAGATGGTCGTTAAAAACGAAAATTGAAGATTCATTCACATACCACTATTTTTATTTTTAGCATTTATTTTTGCCTCTGCCAGTTTTCATCTATGTTTCCATACTTGTAAAATACTTTCTCTTTCTACGAACATACGTTCTGACCCCAAGCTAAGCCGTCCACAGCCGTCGAACTCGCAAGTTTACTTGCGCAAGTGCTCGGTTGATCACCCTTTCTACAAAGGAGCTCGTTACTACGAAATGGGTTTGCAAGTTGTATCGATAGAAACTTTCACTGTTTACTCCTTTGCATATTGCATAGATTTTTTTTTCCATGGTGTCCTTTTTTCTTTGCTCTAGATAATTCTTTAAATTGATTTCTTGTTTGCTGTGGAATAACAAAATGAGCACTTCCGCAACCTTCCTCATCTTTGCCCTTAATCACATGAGTAATGTTGACATTGTAATCACACTGCACTCACATTAGTAATAGTGTGTAAACAATCTCCACTCTACCCTGTGTCAGGATGGAGGCTTTGCGAAGAATACTCGGTGCGGATAGAATGTGTGGCGTCGATATCATCGCTAAAGGTACAGTTTCATACGCGAAGTGCCGTGCGAACAGTGTGTACAACCGAACAGTAGGGGTGTGTGAATATCAAATTTTTCGAATACGAATTGAATACGAATACTTAGTTTCGAATATCGAATCGAATATCGAATAATCAAGGATAGACGCATTTAATCACTACAAAACATTTATTTGGGCACCCAAGAACATCACAGTTCAGCTATCGGTGATGAAATGAAAACAAAAGGTGTGTGTGGGTGCACAAAAACTATCAAAGTCTCGAAAAAAATTCTTAGAAGAGTGGAAATATCAGAGAAGATGGCTAGTACACAGCATTGATTAAGGCTAGCTTGCCATCAGCACAAAAGCGCGTTGCTGGGATGACGTAAAAGGTTGTCGTGAAGGAAAACCAGCTGCACCACATGGTCAGGCAAAAGTAGTTCCCTTCTAACTGAAACGACTCCTCCAGCCACAGAAAATGCCCTCTAACTTGGCACTAACCTGGCACGTATTGCGAGGTACTTCGTGCACACCTCTGACTATACCAGCTTCGCAGGTATAGCCACAAAAAAGCTCACCAGCGCAGTTAGCTACGGCATGGCCCTTGGAGGAAGAAAGAATTTTCCTTCCGTGTAGGCGCCGCCGTGTTGTTATGTATCTGTCGATAGGGCTTGCGGACCGAAATGAACGCCGGTGCTCACAATGAATATTCGGCTAGATACGAATATTCGCGTCGGGTCAAATATTCGAAACAACACGAATACTTGGATTTCGAATCGAATTCGAATACTAAAAATATAATATTCGAAGTATATTCGAAAATTTCGAATATTCGCACACCCCTATCTTAGAGCTATGTTCTCGCACCATTGCACTGCACGGAATGTGCTTTGACATTGGATCCTTTATCTACGCTTTACATGGAAGGAGCGGACAGCAGTCAAAGATTCTTGGGCCTTGGTGCACCGAAAATTTTGTACGGAGGCACCACGGTCACCCTAACCGCTGAGCGTGCAGCAAGGTACAACAGACTAAGTGGAAGCATCTCATAGTGCATGTTAAAATGGGGCCACAAACCAATTCTCCAATGCAGTAAGAACATGTCCAACATTCTTCGACAAAAATTATGAATACTGAAATTTTGTACGGTACTTCTATGGAAATATTGAAGATAATTGCCTATTCTCTCAATGTGTAGCAAAATATTTCTTTTAAAGTTTTTCCCGGCATCGAGCCGTTGAGGCTATCATAGAAAACAAATGGGGAACGTTTTCAACTATAAAAATAACGTTAATAACAAACAGATACAAGCCTGCCGACGGGAGAACGGCGGATATGCTGATTGTTCTAGTGAAATGTTATGATATATAAAAAGGTGCGTTCATAAGCCTTTCCTGATGAAAAATGCTTTTGCCTAGAATTGCTGGGTATGAACATAAAAGAAAGATACTAAACTCCGTTGACAAAATGAAATAAAGGCCTCTAGAGAAAGCGCTTAAGATTTACTTTCCTTTCGGTGGTATTCATTATTGGTATATTGTAATAAATACTGCAGTATTTGTCACTGCTTATTCTGGCCCTCTCTCGTGCGCCAGAGCAATCCAGAACAAGCTCAATCCTGCACGCCAGCTTGCTGAAAACACGTGATGCGTTGGCAAGAAGGGAGAAAAAAAATCTCTACATCGAGAAGCTTCAACCCCTAGGTCTTGGTCATCCTCCTCGAACATGAATTACTGCCTTTAATCAACACACTAGTTAACCCAAAGCACATATTAGTGTACGCACGTATTAAAAATCTACATAGAAGAGCAGCTAAATGTGTGTATAAGCAGTGCGGATATTTTCGCACTTGTCTGGAAAAAAAAAATATAAAGATATATGAGCTGATCTACGGCGACACACAACAACTGAAACTGCTAAGTCACAGCACACTGAAATTACCTTCATTCTAGAATCTTGCAGTTACAATTGGGGTAATTTTAATCAGTATTAAACAAATATTTCTGTTTCTGTTTCAGTTTCTAAGTGTTAACGGAACCATGCGAACCTAATTCGACGGCACGAATTCCTTATCAGTGTAACTGATAAGGATTTCACCATCAATTTTGCTGTATGCTGAAAAGAACGCAGTGTTTTCAAGGCGTCTCAGCTTTAAAAAGTGTTATTCTCACACAAATGAAAGCATAAAACAAATTTTGAGATAAGTGCAGCTCACTTCTCCCTAATTAAAAAGATATGGGCTTAGTTCATCGTTGGGGGAGCAAAACGCTACTATCAGCGAGTCGGGGAAAAAAATCAATAATCTGGCGCATGCGACCGTTTGTTGTCGGTCAGAACTAATGACGCATCTGCAGGATTAACGACGCTGCCGATGGCACGGAAGCGCCGCAGTGGACGTTCTGCCAGCTCAATGGTTTCGCGCCGAATCAAGCATTCACACGCGGCGTTCATCTTTCGATTGTGAGGCGTTGTCCTTTTCTGTTTTTTCTTTTCTTCTTTTCTGTTTCCCCAGCGCCCACCTATCTAGAACACCTTTGCTGACTGCGTACGTTCCATAATTTAGCACCTCCGACCGCCGAGCCAGGCATGTCTTCTTGCGATATTCATTACGGCTCGCCGATACTTGCCAGGTCCCTGTCGCTTTGCGGGGTGCGCTGCTTGCGCCAAGATGCGATCCGGCCGACAATCACTTCCTTTCGCGCTAAGAATTGGCTGCTTGCTGTTTACACCGGCTCTTTCGAGACCCCGCAGTACTTTGCGAGCATTCATTGTGATAGATTAGCTGATAACGTAAAAAAAAAATGCTTGTGGCTAAGTTTAGGCGCTGCTTATTGAAAGAAAAGATCGCGTATTCGATGCCGACATTGGTTCTTCAACTCCGTGTTGCAGCTTATGCTGCATGTCATAAATATCGCACAAATGTTATGAATAAAAACTCAGCAGTGTATAGGTGCACAACAGTGCGTATTCTCTGCGTTGCCCATGCAGCAAGAATCAAAGCTAACAGTACCTGATGTTGCCGGCATATGAGATGTCAAAGCGAACACTGGTAACGGCAACGGGAGCAGCGCCGCTGCAAGGAACAAGATATGCGTGTGTCCAACAATTAAGCTACTAGAGGTAGCTCTGGTAGCCGCTAGCTGGGTGCAAGATGAAGATTTTATGTCTAGGTATTGCTCAACTCTTTAAAAACGATTCAGAGAGTACATTTGATATTGACGGACGGGAGTCATGTTTGCCTGCACAGCGTTCCCAGGCGCGTACCAGGCAAGAATGTTGTGCACTCAATGTTCCGAGCATTCTTCACCGAACAAGTGCACAAAGAGGCGGAAAGAAACAGAGGACACAACGAACGCTAACTTCTTATTGTTGTTATTGTTAGGGGCTACTTATAGTAAATAAAAATGTACAAATAAATATGGAAGGAACAGATGTTGCTAGCCGCGGCATCTGCGATCGAGACAAGAAGCACCTGAGCTGCGGCTAGCGATAATAAAAAGAGAGGGAGAGGACAGGGAGCTATAGAACAGGGAACAGGGAGCTATAGACAGGGGGAGCTATAGAAGAAAGGCTAGGGGTAGTTTGGCAAGATACACTATGTACAAATACTGGATATTGTCATTGTTCGTAATCCTTTTCTGACACTCCGATATGCATATATGTGAACTGTTTGAAGTTAGCGCTCGTGATGTCTTTTCGCAGCGGCAGCTCTTAGCGCAACTTCTGGGCCAATCGCGGCGTACAACCTCGCATCGTAAAATCTGTTCACTCCGACAAACTGCGCATGCGCCAAAAGGCAAAAAAAAAAAAAAAGAGTAGAGAGGGGCAGAGAGTAGGCTGCTCACACCGGAATGCGGTAGTTTTCTCCTCTTTCATTGTCTCTTTGTTGTCGCTCGTTCTTTACTGAAGCCATGTTTATAACATTATGATTCCTCCCTGTCCGAAGAAACCCGCTCTTGCTTTTTTCTTTCTCGTCACCAATGCCGCAGCAAGTCCGATAGTTCATCGGCGTTCGCCTTTGGCCAAAATGGGATGCTCGCCCAGCTTTTGCCAGATATACCAAGGACACGCGGGGTTCGCTCGCTGGGCAAACAGCAGCAATAACAAGCGAGATGCGCTGCGCAGAAAAGGCGAACTGACTCGGCGGCGGCATGGGAACGGAGACCCCGACTGTCACGCACGAAAACCAGCACCATCATCATCATCAGCCTGACTACACCCACTGCAGGGCAAAGCTAGGCCTCTCTCAAGTCTACCGTATCCCCGCAAGCTTCTTTATCTCATCCGTCCACTTAGCTTTATGGGTGATAACTCTGATGTACACGAACTACGTACTTGCTTCAAGAAGACGTGAGGGCCGTCACGAACCCCGGCCTTCAGCATATGGCGCGGATCACAAGGTTGCCCTCGTAATCACCGAATAACGAAAAGCAATGCGTCAAGAATATCTCCACACAATATTTTCTGCAAAACAAGTCTCAGCAGCACCTCTGAAATCCTCCTCTGCACACCACCCCTCAAAAGCACTTATCAACCTCTTTCATAAGCACCTCTCTACACCACATTTCCGCGGGCACAATTTTTGCCGCTGCCATTCGCAGCGGACCTTGGGTGCTCAACTTTTTTTTTCTCTGTCCTCATCTGAGCGCGCCTGTTCGTGATCTAAACGCCTACCACACCAACAATCCTAAAAGTTTGTGATCTCAACCATCTCGGTGATGCGTAGCTAGCTCGGATTGTCTAGCACCGCACCGACGCGTCACAAACTTGACGACGCGTCTTCTTAGCTTCACTGTGTAGTACGCTCATCCAGAAATGCGGACGCGTCGCATGCACTTCTTTCTTCTCAACTTACAGATCGCACGGAAACTGCACTACACCGGGTCCATCCCCTCTACGCTTGGTATGCAAAACTTGTTCTGGCAGTGTCACTATTTGTTCCCATGCATAAGCAACGCGACGAGCAGGCGCTGTCTTGGCGCACCGGCGCTTTTGCGCGCCTCTCTTCACTTCGAACTACTGACCGTCTGTTTGTAAGTGCTTGTTCGAAGTAAGAACAAGAAACTAAGAGTGTCACCAAAGGGCCACTCCTAGTTCCCCTCTGTGCCTTTGCATATCTCTCACGTACTGGAGTAACATGCTAGGTTTATAACCAGGCAGATCTCTCCTTTATTCATTGAAGTCTCTCTCCTCCTCCTCTCTCACGTATACCCCCACTACGCATTTTACACTCTTACACCCTGTTCGTTCTCTTCGCTACTGTCACAGTTGCCCCGAACCCTATGTCAATCAAGAACAGTCCTTTTTCTCCCATCCTGTTGTCATTAAGACTCCCATTGTAAACACCCTTCTCACGAAAAGTGGCGGGCGTGACTATTCTTGGACCAGCTGATAAACCAGTTGGCTGTGGTGACTCTGGCACAGGTTGTACTGTGCGATTAATGGTGTGTCGTAATAAAGTTTTCCCTTCCTCTCTCTATCTGCCTCGTGCGAATAGACGAGAGCAGAAAGAATCAAGAGATGAGCGAATGGCTCAGAATAGACACTACACGCTTGGAATAATCAAGAAAGTGCGACAAAGATTGTACCCAATTTTTTTCTCCAAAGATTGTTAAGGTGGAAAGATGAACTAGTTCGTTGGTCGATTTTTCGGGCGTGCTGTCAGTGTACTGAAGATAAACCGCGGGAAAGAACAAGCACCGCTGACGCAAAATATAAAAACTTGTTTCTGAGACGCCGAAGCCGGATGCTTACCTGAATTCTAAAGGACTGCTTTCAAAGGGTAAGGATCACCTGGAAGATTAGTTTTTCTTAGACACCGCTTACCGCTTTCAAATGTCAAAAGCACTCGCTATTTTTCAGTCTGCACGTGTCCTGGTTCCACCTCAAGGCGCAAAAATAGCACGAAGTGGGCGCACGAGACGAAGAAAGCGAGAAAGGGAGATGGAAATTCATATAATAAATGGTCGCCGTAGCTGCGGTTGGCAGGTCTACTGAGTCCCAGGTTTCTTACACTCTTGGCCATACGAAGGTAGTTTCGCTTTAAAATGCCACAAGGGCCAGAGAAAAAAAAATTGCAGTCTATTGCACAACTGGTTGTGCGCAAAATCAGCGCAAGCTGTTTACGCGTTACTGATGTTTACCTCTTGTAAGGTGTTACCGTTTTTTCTATGCTATAAGCACTACTTAGCACTCCTAATCTACCAAAAAATAAAACATGACTTTGAATCATTTTCTCGTTCTTATCTGAATAGAGAAGTCCCACATAACTTGCGCACAGTTTCCTTGATTGCTTCTAGGCCTCGCACTAATTACGGAACCCAGACTACGGATCACCAAATAACAGTTTTATGCAACACATATCCAACACTAATTGCTTGTGCCCAGGAGAGTGTCACCATTCACCAATTCAAGAAGAAAATGAGCAAGCTTTTGAACACCCCCGTGTGAAATTTTGTTATGCATACTTGCTGCATTCATTTTCACACCTACTGTTCTGTACTGCTCTTTTTTGCTCTGTGCGAATGTGTGTTTCTTTTCTACTCCAATTACTATCGCTCATTGTTGATGACTTCTTGAGTATTATTTTCTGCCTGAGAAGTGTTTGTGTAATTGCTTATGTTGAATTCCTGTCCCACTGTGTTTTATGTACCACTGTTCTCACTGATATGTCACTCTGCACCATCTGCATCGACGTGTAAAGCGGGTGTTAGGCCTCGTCAGGAGACACTATAGTCTCCTTTAGCCTCTCCCCGCGGACACCATGCATTGTTGTTCGAAATAAAATGAATTGAAATTGAAATTGATTGCGCACAGAAAGATGCATCCTGTACGAGGTCCCAGTCCCTGCTCTTATCGCACACAAGCAGGCCTTTGCCGAGAACATTCGCTGTGTTTGCTTTGGGAAAGCTAGCGCGAGGCGCAAGGCATATACTGTGTGTACATGTCGGTCACGTGACAGCGCCCCAGTCGGTTGGCAGTTGGTTGGTGCAGGCTGTTTGTCCCCCCTCCTTCCGGTCACGCTTGGCCTTACGGGCGCTTCTTGACGACAACAGACGCACTGATCCTGGGAGCCTTCACACTGAAAGCTAGCGCTTTAGAAAGGACATCACAAGGTAAAAATCTTAGGAATCTATTAAAGGGAAACAGCATAGGTTTTAGAAATCAACGAGCTTAAGAGGGTCGAATGTGTGAAACCTGCAGGTAAAGCATATGAAGTCTTTTTGAGCTAGCACTTGAAAAAGTGAAGTAATCGCCGATTAAAATCCGGACGACCTTCAAGCTTTTCCGCAGCGCAAAACACCAAGTGGGGGGCGCATGATGACGTCATTGAAGGTATCGGTACATTTCCAACGCACAAACGCCAGCTTTGAAGGAAAAAAAAAAAAAACCAAAGGCACTGAAGGCGAACCCTGTCGAGAGTTGTTTTGCAGCGTCTAACGAGTCAGGGCAGGGTGTGGTTGACGACAGCGGTAATTTGAAATCATACCTTCCGTGACGTCACGCTGAGTTTCCCTGCACTTCTCCGATGCATTGAGGAGAAGCGCAAAATTCAATAATTGATTACGTCCCTATTTTCAATTCTAGTGCAAAGACACTTGGCATGCTTTACCTACAGCCTATATAGATTTGAATCCTTGAATAAAGCGAAATTTTCAAAAAGTGCTGCAGTTGCCCTTTAAGGAAAGTGTTAAAGCCCTGAGACTAAAGCCGAGGTTCTCACGGAAGTTTTCGAAACGCACTAGTCGCCTAATACAAAAAGTCCTGGGCGATAGCCCTCTCACTGAGGATTCGCACCCTTAAGTTATTCCTTGCGTAGTTAACGCTAGGGTTACTATATTCTACTCTTTATGACGGGTAGGCTATCATAGTGTTCCTTTCCTGTAATGATAACTCATGCAAGGATGCTCATATAGTTCGCTCTTTAATGCGGGTGTTAGCATATAATTATATATATTTAATACTAGTATCGCGTCTGATTTCTGCAAATAACATCGTGAGTGGCATATGATAGAGCAAAGAATATGCTAACCTTTCTTTTGATGCACTAAAATCGTTTGCGAATTTGTATATGTGGTTGTGCCCCAAACAAGAAAGCAGCAATTGAGATGCGAGATGAAGAAGGAATCATAAAGCAATATTTTAACTTCAAATGGCAGATATGGTTTTTAATGGGGCATCATGCCAAATGCACGAGATAACTTAGTTAAAAGAGAATTGATGTGACCATCGCGTAGCATATTCTAAGAAAATGTAACTCCCAGAATTTTAATATTGCCTATAATTTCTTTTGGTGATTCTGTGTATATTAGACTTACAGAAGAATTTACATACTTCAGTTTTGGTCTGAATATGAGAGCTTTTGTTTTGTCAACATTTATTTTTAATTGGTTTATAATCTACTACTTTTCAAGCTTTAGTTTATATGAAAAGAGTTCGCTTCGCTTTACAGGCTAGGGAACATTGGAGCAGATAAGAATACACTGGCATCGTCTGCATACAGAACACATTTAGGCATAGTTCGGAGGTTAGGGCTGAGGCTTTAACACTGACTTAAATGTTAAAGAGAAGCGGGCCAGGAATGCTGTCCTAAGGAACACATTTAATTACGGATTTTAAGTCCGACCAACGTTATTAAACTTGCACAGACTACAGCGGAAAATTGCGATATGACTTCGCGAGATCTGGGAAATGTCCTCGGATTCCATCTAATTCCCGTTTTTTTTTTTTTTTAACTAAAGCGAAGTGATGAACAGAACTGAATGCTTTTAAAAATCTACATAAATTGAAAGTTCGAAATTTCCTCCTCAAATTCGGATAACTTAATCTCTCTATATTCAAGAAAAGCTCATTCGGGCGATTTTACTAGACTAGGTCAATGTAACTGAGCGGTATTGACCAGAATTCACCACATCCCGCCGACAATCTTTCAATCTTTTCCCGCGACAATCTTTCACTCGAATCGACCCGCGTCTCCACTTCCATTGCGGCTCTGGAGCTACAGAGCTCCCTGGCGACCGAAGCGCCTTCTCTTGAAGTGCAAAATAAGAATCTCCGCTGTGCGTTGCAGGCCGAATTTTCGCTTCCTCCATGAGATGGAGCGAGCGCGCGCTCGGAGAGGAAGACGCGCGGCGAAAATTCTCGATCACTTTTTCGTTGCGTAGTCCGATTACAAGCTCTACTGGTGTGTTGCCTTTTTAGAACAAAATTCCTGCAGAGACGTGCTAATACTTTCTTCTTATTTCAAGGACAAAATCTGAAATGTAATCACATGCTTCCTACACAGCCCGTGAATGCAACAGCGTGAAGAGAAAGCATACATAAGGGAGTGATTATGGTCCCCTTATATTCAGATGAAATTCGAGATCACTCCGGAAGGATGCTATAGTCCTCATCGCCAAACTAAAAAAAAAAAAAAATCAGACTATGTTTGACAGTCCGATTACTCCCCGGAAACACTTTCGACCTATTTTATGCGTGGAAAGGTGGCAGCGTTGCTGAGGAAATTGCAAGCCAATGTCCCGAAGCAGTTTAACATTCAAAGCGCCCGCTAAAAAATGAGAACATAGTATGCCATTTCTATGAGGCTTTTGAGACGGTGCTCTCCGAAAAATCAGAGCCTCCACTTTCAAAGGCCTGGAATGGTAGAAATAGGCTCCGCGGGTGCAGAAGAAACTACGTGAAGTTATCGTGGGCAAGCGTGGACTAGATAACAAACTGCTGAACGCGCTCACGCACGTATTCATTCGCCTCGGCCCCCATTGACGGCCGGGCCATCCCCTTGAAAGGGGTAAACATATTACACTCAAACGGCACTAAGAAAATTAAGCATACAGCACGGAAACTTATTTATTTATTTAGGAATACTGCAGACTCCTTCTGGAGTCCAAGCAGGAGTGGGAAACACATGAATAATACCAAAAATACAAAACAAAGTCAAAGAAAAAAGTCATACATTCAAACTTTTTAAAGCAGCAATGAATTCCACTTCGTCAGGAGAATCGACAACATTCTGAGGCAGCCTATTCCAGTCGGACACAGTCGTAGGAAAATAGGAATATTTAAATGAATCGATGCAAGCCCGGTATTCTTTTAAGATTTTCCCGTGGTTAAACCGTGTGTTAGCTCGAGGTGCAGGGGTAAGGTAGAGAGTCTTGTTTATCTGTGTCTTATTATTGTACAGGCAGTACAAGAACTTAAGCCTGTATTCTGTGCGTCTAGATTGGAGGGTCTGAAGATCCAAGAGATTAACCATCTGTGTTACGCTATCTGTTCGTCTGTAACGGTTGCAAATAAAACGGACGGCCATTCTCTGTACCTTTTCCAACTTATCTATATTTGTTTTGGTGTAGGGGTCCAATATGCATGACGCATACTCCAAAATCGGTCTAACCAGGGATTTGTATGCAGTGAGCTTACAAATCCCTGGTTGGTTATAAACTTATAACCAACCACCTTTTCAGGCTGCTGGTCGAAACAGGATACGTCCCCGAAGGGCATAGCGGGATCTACGACGACGACACCTCGAGCGTGTGGCCTGCGTTGTGTGTTGTGTGCTGACGGGAAGGGTATGAGGAAGCACCCGGAAATACTCAAAAACATGCGAACAGCAGTCGTGCTGTAACGCCTTTCATTCGACTCTACATCTGAGTGAAAAAAACTGCACGCGGATTGGTCATCAAACGGTGCGCTATGGGGTCGATTATCGCTTGTTTGTTGACTAGCTACGCAGTATGATCGAAGACGACCCTGGGATTGTCATTGCTGAGGTCGTTGCGATTTCAGCGTTCGTGAATCGCTACCTGAGGGTAGTAAATGCAAAATACCCTCGGTACATCCTGTCCAACTGTAGTCTGCAGCCTGCCAGCTGCGCTACCGGGAGAGCATCGAGGTCAATTGGTCATTATTTTTCTTCCCTACGTGACGGATGACGTCAACACGCTATTTTTGAATGTTAAAAGTCATGCGCCACGTTGTGGCAGCCATGAGAACTGAGAGTGTTTTCCTCGAATCTCTTGTAATGATAGCTGCCATAATCTCGACGAACACAGAGCGGCTGGCTGAATGTTTTCTTGCCAAAGCTGTTGTACCGTTAATACGAATTTAGCAGCTTATCGCATCTGTACACTACAGCTTCGACGTATAGAAAAGTAGCGCTCGAATGAAAAGGCCGAATGAGTGGAAAGAGATGGGTGGTGCATGCATGTGGCACCTACTTAAATATTCTTCAGCATTTCTCAAACCATGTGTGCGGAAAATATGTATGACCAAGCGCTCGCATCGGGTTTCACACACTGATGACGTGTGTGCACTCGGATGTCTTCATAAGCGCGAAATAATGATAAGAAAAATGCAGTTTCAGATGCCCGCAGTATACGCAGTCTATAGGCTGTTCTAAGTGTGAAACTCTTCGCGTTCTTGGTTACGTTCACAAAATTGCAGTGGGCGTAGTCAGGCTGGTGATGGTGGTGGTATGGTATGGTGTGGTGTAGTATAGAATATGGTACGGCATGACGCAGTGTGGTATGGTCAGGTACAGTAAAGTACCGTACGGAATGCACGGTTTGGTAGGGTATGCTACGGTATGTGAGAATGAACGTCCCGAAGCTCCACATGGGCCATGAGAGACGCCATAGTGGAAGGTTCGGATTTGTTTCGACCAGCTCGTATTCTTTAACGTGCAATTACAACTGAAATGACAGCACTTGCATGCTCTGTTTGAAAGATGCTCCAAGAATCTCACTAAATACGCACAGTGTGCATAAATTCATGTATCGTAAGATTCCTGCTGCTTCGGCCGATGCCAAGGGTAAGGGGCGTGGACCTCGTCATGCCATTTGTGTCGCTTTTGGTCTGTGGCCTGAGGCATTGGTGTACGTTACGCTAAAATAAAAACAATAACAAACTGAAGTTGAAAGCATGTTTCAGCCACTGCACTTTCAAGCAGAAACAAAGAAAAAGCCGAGTAGCACTTCGCATCATCCGTCAAGCTGTCCATAGTATCGAAGACCGCGTGCGATGTCGACGAGCGTGGTTTTAGTTTGCGTAAATTCAGAAAGCCATGCTCTCGCTGGGTGACATGGGCGCGTCCGGTGCTGTGGGGCTTGGGTAACGAAAGGCGGGGGAAGGGGGGGGGGGGGGGGGGCTGCGTCTGTCGGTAGCGCGGAGGAATCGGAAAAGCGGGAGACAAACTTTAAATGGCGCCCGGAGCTTTATCTGACTGGCCAGAACAGAATTAATTGGTCACGCTGTCAAGATCTACGGTAATTAGAGCGCCGTCTGGGAAAACAGCCCCCCCCCCCCCTCCCCACTCCCCCCTTCACCACCCCAAAGAACCCCGGGTCCCAGAGGCGTAAGGTCAGGAAACGCCCTCCGTGGCCGGCGCTGTCCGGGAGCGCGTTTGGACGTGACACCCGCGTGGTCCAGATTTCGCCTCCCAATTAGACATCGGGGCTCAGGGATTGACAGCGGCCGTAATCACACTTTGTCACCCGAAGCCTCTCCCTTGTTTTGCGCTGTCCGCTGCCACCAGACGGCGCCGAAGAAGGCCCGGCTGTGGTTGTAGGTAGAGAGACCCCACGTTGAGTCGCCTTGGTCGCCAGCTTAACGGGAACAGGCCGAAGTGCGGACAAAGGGCACGGCTCTGGATGCTGAAGGCTACCATTTCTGCGTGGGCGATTGATAGTCACGGTCTTCCGCGCTGACTGCGCGCGGAACGCAGGCGTCTGCAGTCTTCAAACCCTGAGCGTGAAACTGGTAATACCGTATTGGTACGGATTTAATCACGGTTCTCGATGCTAAACGACCGCCATCTCCACACTTCTCGCTCTTTGCTTGACACTTTCTGAATCTTTACTTTTACTTAATATTAAGTAACTGATATGAGCTCGCCTTTGCAATAAGCTCTTGGGATTACAGTTAGGAATGAAGTGACACGCCTAGCGTAATGCCACGTGTAATGTGTAGCGTAATGTGTGTAATTCGTCGCTTGTTTCACTACCGCTAAATGCTGGGTGGCAGCTCTGTTCCATAAATTGCACGAACGCCGCGTGAGGAATAAGAATAAATTGTAACTTCTGCTATGAGAATGAATGGGCACTGACCGTGGTGCGTTCCGAAAATGCTACTTACTAGGATCAGAATAGACCGTTGCTTTGGTAGGTGGCTATGGCAGGTGGCCAACGAATACAGTGGTCGAATACAGTTCAGATTGGTTCTCGCTATGTGCTATCCATCGGTAATGTAGAGGTATGGCTGACCTCCTTTGCGGTGCGAATGACCGAGAAAGTAAAGTTCATATGCACCATTCGCGTCGTACCTCTCACTGTGTGCAACATGTATATGCTTTAGTTTTCCTTACTAAGCAGATTATAACCTCAAAAATCCTAGTGAAATGATGTCGCAGCCGTTAGGGTTTTAAAATAGGAGCCTAATCGTCCGGCAGAAAAGTAGGCCCAGTGCTTGCATTTAAGACTATGTATATCCATGGGTATTCGGGTCAATTTAAAGAGAATTTTAAAAGTTGTATCGTAAACCTGATATATAGTGCTAGTATTACGAGATTTTTATAATACTGGATTTAACACGGCAACACCAGTGTGTGCTCTGTCATGGTCATTTTCACCAAAGTTGGCCGTTGTACGCCACAATCATTTCTGCGCAAATAAATTCAATATATGACATTTCTGTAACCTCAGTACGGGCGATTATAACAGCAGAAATAAGTTTCTAACATCACCAAGGTGCAAACATTCTGAGGCTATACAAACATTAAAACACTTATAATCTTCCATTTCAATCAGACCCTAATAGAGACATCGTTAAAAGTTTCTCTTGAGGTACTCAACGCTCCTACAAGAACTTTTTCAGTAATGTCTATGCCTTTACTGGTGCTTCGGGTGAATCATCGCCTTCGTCCAATCTTCCGAGTTACATTTTCGGTTTACTGTTTTTGCTGTGTAAAAACGAACTGTTTGTTATTTTGAAAACGGTTTGTGCCATCTAACAGAGGAAAATGCTATGCTTCCTAAGGCATCAAGGCTGCCAGAACCGAGGCCCTCGTTAAGCAATTAAGCAGACAAGGAAAGCTCTAAGCGATAACATATTCAGTAATATTATAAATTGATCAACACCACAAAATAAATAAATAAATTAAAAATCCCCTGTGCCCCTTGGTTTCTGTGGCTGTTGGCTTCTCTCATATTTATAACGAGCCCTCATTCCCCTTTCCTTGTCTCCTTAATTGCTTAACGAGGGCCTCGGTTCTGGCAGCCTTGATGCCTTAGGAAGCATAAGAGGCTTCTCACACAGCTTCCACCCTCGCTGTTCGATGACGTTCTACGTCACATCAGCGGTTACTCAGGACGTGCTACGTCCGCCGCTTAAGAACGTGGGTGGCGCTGGTGAACACTCCCAAGGTTAGGTTATTTGTAAACATAAATACCCCCGAAAGCAGAAGGTTTGACAGCCGTCGCCGTAGCTCAGTGGTAGAGCACCGGCCGCGTAATTCGGAGGTCGTGGGTTCGGATCCCACCGGCGGCATGTGGTTGTTTTTCTTCTGGTTTTCTAATCAATTAGCTCTAAGCGATAACATATACAGTAATATTATAAATTGATCAACACGACAAAATAAATAAATAAATTAAAAATCCCCTGTGCCCCTTGGTTTCTGTGGCTCTTGGCTTCTCTCGTTCTTCTAGTTATTTTCCTCTCATGATCTGGATCACCGGTCACTACCTATCCTAAGTAGACGTATTCTCTTACCACTTCCAGCACCTCGCTATCAACTCAACTGTGAACTGCTGTTCTCTTGCGAGACTGTTGAACAATTCTTTGGTTTTCTGCATGTGAATTCTAGAGCGCAGCTCTTAGGCGCCCGTTTCTGCGTTTCGCGGAGTCGCCGTCGTTGTCGACGTTTTCCGTTGTAACAAGCAGTGAACACCCTTTAATCTGCGAAAGCAATGAAGCGGAAGCTTGGAAAGGAGAAAGCAAAAGCGCAACCT
This sequence comes from Amblyomma mixtum, assembly GCF_055824585.1. Classification (NCBI taxonomy): domain Eukaryota; kingdom Metazoa; phylum Arthropoda; class Arachnida; order Ixodida; family Ixodidae; genus Amblyomma; species Amblyomma mixtum. The sequence continues at coordinate 289,042,401 of NC_143012.1, read as the reverse complement.
CCTCCCCTGCTTAGCAACCGGTGAACCAGTGAGGGACGCAGCTGTGCATAGCAACCGTGACGTCACACAGTAGCGGTACAACGAGCGCGCGCGCGCGCGTCGGCGGTGGCGGCTACACCACCGCTCCTTCGCCAGAAGTCTCGTTGGAGTCGAATGAGTGAAACGCATGGCTCCGAAGCGGCCCAGTAATTCCGCGCCAAGCGGTTCGGGGAAGCGGCAGTGGGTTGACCACAAGGCTTTCGCCAAGCACACTTTACTATTTCCAAAGTGTCTTCGGTATTTTTTAGGAAAGGAAATGCGCAGTATCTGTCTCCCACAGCTGCGAAACCATTAGAGCGGGCGGTGGCTTGGAAAGCAGAGGGCAAAATATGTAAATTGGTTTTTGAGGAAAAGAAATGCGCAGTATCTGTCTCACACATCTCGGTGGACACCTGAACCAGAAGGAAGGCGCATAACTGACCTCTTGGAACAGTAGACACCTCGATTGTGCTTCAAGCTACGTGGCGGTAGGGACAGATGTGCGCTGCATGCTTTGGCATTGACAACTTTGTGCCAGAAACGCTGCCACCTGCGAGGGTAGCAGGGAGGGTGGGTACTTTAATATAGATATAAAGACATTAAACTGAGAATAAATACTGTATGCAAAAGCAAACTACACGCCCGAGAAACAACCTTTAAACAAGAAACATAGAAACAGGCGGTCTTCAAAATCCACTGAAGGCTTTTTGCCTGCAGATTTGTTCGCGCACAAAAATACGACGAACGTAACGGCGAGGAGAAAACGAGATACAGGGAACATCGTACGATGTTGTTCTTTTTCATTTCTCTTTTCTCTGTTTAGTGTTTGTCTCCGCTCCAGCCACCCTAGTTCCTGCTCCTTTCGCCGTGGTGGCGACGTGCCATTGTGTGAGTGCCCAACCAACCAACCAACCAACCGTCGGTAAGGAGCCCGGGCGTGCCGGGCCTATGGCACTAACCTCGAGGAAGAACTTTAAGGCCTCCGCCTCGCAACATCCCTACTCGTACCGGGAGGACCAAAGAGAAATGGCTCGCACGCGCACCTGCGTATAAGCCGGAGGGGGGGGGGGGGGGGGGGTGCTCCAGAGAGAACCTGCTCCCTGCCGCGCTGTTCCTTCTCCCCTCCCCCGCTTTCTCTATTAGCGGCGGCGGGGCAGCGCAGTGCGTCGCGGCGAACGGCGCAGCGCCGCGCCCGAGCGGTCGCACAAGGGGCGCATTCATCTTGCTGCCACCTTCGGGGCCGGCGGCGTCTCCGAGACGCAGTCGTCGATCAGGAGCGCCTTCGATCTCCGGCCGCCGTCGGGTCGCGCAATTTGCGGTGCGTTCCGCCCGGATGGCCATGCACGGGGCCGAGACTGCCCGGACACGCATCTCTGCCCGCGCTGGAGCGGCCGTGCCGCATGGCCGCGCCACCGGACGAAGCCGCAATGAGCCTGGCTATACGCCGTCTATTTTAACGGACGAGTGCTATCTGCACTAACTCCACTATGACTGCTACGTAACGAGGCGCATGATAAGCGGAAGGTGAAGGAAAGTAGGCCTTGGTGTTCAGGATCAATATGGCAACTTGCCACCAAGATAAGCCGCCTGCCCGCCTATTAATTTCTGCCCTACATCATACATCACGTGCAGGCATTATCGGGTCAACAGAAACGCTTCTATTTGACTCAGTGCCCGTTAGGTAGCACTTCCTATGGCGCTTTTGCTACAAAACAGCCGCTAACCTCAGTGCCACTCTCGTCACTGCCCTCAAGCATACAGCCCTTAAGAGGATGTCTTTCTAGCTCACTTCGGCAAGGAACTTAGCCGACACTTTCGTCGCCCCTCATCAGCACACCAGGCACTTGCTGGGTGACTCATCTGGCCTCTTGGAGTTCGGCTGCAGATCCCATGTCGCGCGTTCGTACCCTGCTGCGATGGCCGTATTTCGATGGAGGCGAAATCCAAAATAGCCCGTGTGATGTACGATGTCACCCAATGTTAAATAACCGTAGGAGATCTAAATTAATCCGGAGCCCTCTACTCTGGCGTGCCTCATAAAGTGAGTCGTTTCGGGGCTCTAAAAATCTACAACCGACTCATGGATACGTTATTCTCCAACTAAAGTCGCATCAATCCCTTCCCCATATAGTAGCCAGTGTTTTAAAACACCTGTCAAGATGGTTAAACCAGAACATAACCTAGGCTGACATGTGTGCGTAAGAGTAACGTTCGACTACACATGCAGTGTTGTGAGCAAAGAGCCCATTTGGCAGTCAACCGGTCTCCCCTCTACTTCCCGCTATTATCATGCCTTTAGTGCTGCTTTCTGATGAACCTGTGCTTATAGACCGCTTTCCTGTACAATCTCAGTAGAGCCAAATAAGTGAGCGATGTTCGCATGCAACAGAATACAAAGAAAGACGCTACCGTGGTTACGCAACTGGTGCAAAAAGTTCATGTAAGCTTAATGTTTTCGATGTATTGTACATCCCAGTAAGGTACAACAGTTTCCTGGTGTTTCAGGAACCACAGATAAACTACTTGAACAACAGGTTAGGAGTGTAATAAGGGAGTAATTACTCATTGGCGTCCACGAAAGCGGAGCCAAACGGCTACGAAGGACAGCTAACAGCTTTCTCAGAAACTTCGCAGTTAAAGAAAAATTCGTCCTGGTCCCGGGTTCCAACCCGGGACCACCGCTTCACCGGAGCAGTCGCTCTACCAAGTGAGCTAACCGGGACGGCAAGCTTATGGTAGGGCGAGAGCGAATTGATCAATAGCTCGAAGGGGGAACAGGGATGGTCAAATGTTTAGGGGAATCCCCCAAGGTGGAGTAGATTTATAGTAAGGAAATAATTACTCATTGACGTCCACCCAAGCTTTCCTTCGTAGCCGTTTGGCTGCGCTTGGGTGGACGTCAGTGAGTAATTACTCCCTTATTACAAATCTACTCCACCTTGGCGGATTCTCCTAAACATTTGACCATCAGGTTAGGAGTGGAGTCGATGTTCTGCAGAGTAGACTGCGAGGGTAAAGGCCTTAAAGGCAGCGTAGGCCAGTTTGCTGCCTACCGTATACGCGGATGCTCACCAACGTTCTTGCTGGCAAAAAAAGAAATTAATAATCAAGTAGATTTGAAGCATAAGTCTGTTTCATCAATCTTGCCATAAAACCGATTTAATGCGCTTTTAGGGCAATGACCAAAGTATAACAAAATTTCGAAAGAGAAAATAACTAAGCCTAATCTTCACAAGATCTCCGACATGCAGTTTCAGATGGGAGATACTTACCTTCGTGATGTAAGTACAGTGTGAGCTAATGAGGAAGTTGCTAATGGGTCCTCAGTTGTATTGCGGTTGCACCAGTTGCCAACAAAATGCTGCTGAAGGTATCATTTTGTAACCTGCAGGATTGTTCAAATATTCCCGGTTCCTTGTCGCATCTTGCCATTTAAGAGCGGCGACAGTTGAGACACTGTGCGCTCTATTGCGCACAGACCATGCATACCCAGTCACACTTCTATAGCACATACTCCATCACTAGATGAAATTTATCACCACACACTTAATAGGCTTATGATTACTGAAGTGTTTCACCAAACTGAGACAGTCGATACCAAGAAAGCACCTTGCAAACACCAAGCCCAACTCTGTGCGACTTTTCGTGGTTGCTTTTGTGTAAGCGTTGCACATGTGCAGTCCGAACTCTCTACCCACCCGGGCGGTGTCTTCTACGGTTGCTGTTGTTGCCGTCCTCAAGAAGATAATGGCGCGCGCCCAGGAGAAATAATATGAAAAGCAGGGAGGTTAACCGAAAGAATAGTCGGTTTGCTACCCTACACGGGAGGAAGGGGGTGAGGGGATAAAAAAAAATGAAAGAGAAAAGACAGTAACAGAAAATTGAAGTCACATCAAAGTTAGCATTCGTGAAGTCACAGCCTGTTGCAGGCCAGAAGTCCGCAAGAAGCGGATCAGTGCCTTTGAGGCCTTCACCGCCGACGATCGCTGCAGCCGGTGGCCGGGCATCTTCATTTCAGTCAGTGGGCGTGGATCTAGACGCTCCAGCGCACGGGTGAGATACTGCGTTTCGACGATGTAGGCAGGGCAGTCACAAAGAATGTATTAGTCTCGTCATACCCGCAGATGGCACATGCAGGGCTATCAGCCATACCGATCAAGAAATAGTAATGGTTGGTGAAAGCTACACCAAGCCACAGGCGACACAGTAAAGTTTCGTCACGTTTCGTCACGTAAAGTTTCGTCAGTTGTTCATGGGCTCCACGGCGAAGAGCAGCTTGCAAGCCTTGGAGGGCAGCTTTGGAATCGGTGAAAATAGGCCACTGCTGAGGGCGCTGCTGAATTATGTGTTCAACGGAGACACGAAGAGCGGTGAGTTCTGCACCCGTCGAAGAAGTCTGGTGAGCTATCCTAACTCTAATTTCTGTAGTCTTTGCAGGAATGACCACGGAGCCCGAAGAACTGTTAGGGTTCACTGACCCGTCGGTGTAGACTTGCACCCGGTTTGCATGGTGCTCATGGAAATATTCCAGAGTGACTCACTTTAGTTCTATCGGCGATGAATCGGTGTTCTTCGTGATGCCAGGTATTGAAAGAAGCACGCGGGGATTGTGCAGTCTCTAAAGTGGCGAGGACGGTCTAGAGGCGGGTGTAAAGTGGGACGGCAGAATGGCGCGATGTGCATCAATGGTGTCTGTAAACGATGTGCGCGGCCTGGTAATAGTAATACTGGCAAGGTGGTGAGAGGAAACCCGGGATATGTGTCGGAAATGTGCCCTCAGCGCGTCAACTGTTAGGTAGGTAGGGATTGGATGCTCCTGGGCGATGAGTACAGACGCGGCCGTAGAGGCACATTTAGGCAATTCTATTCAAGTCCGGAGAGCTTGAGCTTGGACGCTTTGCAGACTTCGTATGTTTGTTTTTCGAATGTTTCCAAGTGCAGGGAGGCTGTAGCGAAGAAATCCCATGAATAAGGCGTTGTAGAGCTGCATCGTCGACCGCACTGACGCTCCCCACGACTTTCCCCCAAGAAAGGCGAGGACGTGAGAAATCTCTGGCAGTCTCTTTTTCATGTATGAAATATGAGGGGTCCAGGATAGATTTCTGTCGATGATTACTCCCAGAAACCGATGGCTCTTTACGTAGGGTATTGCTGTGCCGTTTATGCATACGGTATAATAAGACATGTTCTTGCGTGTAAAGGCAACAAGCGTGCACTTTTCGGTTGAAATCTGTAGGCCTTGTAGGGGAACGTAGGCCGCAAGAATACTTGATGACTTTTGAAGTCTCGCTCGACCTTGTGGGCTTGTAACTCTGGCTGCCCAGATACAGACACAGGCCTGCCCAGATACAGCTGTGTCTGCCCAGATATAGACCAGCTGATTAGCACGAGAGCATAAAATTCCAGTGTTTTCTTCTTTTGCAGCGGCTCGCCTGATGACCACAGGACTCCGGATCAAGTCGCGGCCGTGGCGACGGCGTTTTGATAGCGACGCACTGGAAAAGCCGCCCGTGTGCTGTGCGACGGCAGTGCACGTCAAAAAGCTAAGGTGATCAAAAATTACGGAGAGTACTTGATCAGACTACTTGCGTTCTTTGAAGGCGAAATCATTATTTTTTTTTAATTTATATTTTTCTCCTTTATAGTTACACCCCTAACCATTAGCATACAGTCGTAAGGCAAGGCTTACACTAGGTTCACCTTCATTCGCCAAGGAGCAAAATGGTTTGGTAGGATGGATGGATGGAAACAACTTTATTACACACATAAAAAAAAAATCTTCCAGGGTGGTCGCCTAGTGGTCCAGGAGTCCACGGGCTTGTGCTTCACGTAAAGCCCGATCCACCAGCCATTTCTGGCCGGCGGGCTGAGCAGTCCGTAAAGCAGCCTCCCAGGAAGAATGAGTGGGATGGGAGGCACTGCCTTTGGGGAAGGACATTCCCAAAGGTAGTGGAAAAGTGTGAATTTGGGCACGCCACAGGTGGTACAATCAGGAGGAAAGGTGGGGTAAAAGCATGAGAGACGGTGGGGTGAAATAAAGGAGCCTGTCTGTAATTGTCGCCATGTGGCGCTGGATAAGGGCGACAAGGTACAGTGGGGTGGTGGCAGTGTCATGCGGCTGAGTTTGTAAAATGTGGTGATTTGGTGATATGTAGAGAGGACCGATGGGGCCTCTTGCGCAGGGTTGGGTGCCTGATCATCCGGGGTCCGGGAGGAGAGTTCTCGGGCCAGCGCATGAACGCGCTCATTACCGGGGATTGAGGCATGCCCTGGGACCCACGACAGAGTAACCGTTCGGTCGAGAGAGGTGGCCGTGGTAAGAATACGGTGTGTTAACGGCGTCTCCACGCCCTTTAGGTAGTGTCGATACGCGGCCTGGGAATCTGTGCAAATTTCGGTTACGTTTTTCTCAATGGTGGAGTGGGCCAGAGCAAGTGCGATGGCGGCTCCTTCCGCCTCTTCGGGCGAATTAGTTCGGATAGTGGCGGCGGCCCCCACAGTGCCGTCTTCATAGGCTGCGACTGCCGTGAAATATCCTGCTTGAGAATTTTCTGCCGCGTCGACATAAAGAATATCGGAGCGGTTGCTGTATGTTTTGGTGTAATAGCTCGCTCGTGCTTGCCGCCTACCCTGATCGCTCGTGCTTGCCGCCTACCCTGATGGAGACTAGAACTCATATTGCGTGGTAGGGGCTTCTGATATATGTGATCCTGAGTGCGTAGAGAAATCATGTAAGCTGTAGGACTTGTTGGGGTGGGAATTGGTGGATTGAGACGTAGCTGTCGCGGTAGCCATTGTCCTGTTTCTATGCGACTCAGGCGGACTAATTGGTTGGTGCGTTGAGCCTCTATTAATTCGATCTCTGTATTGTGGGTACCAGTGGCCGGGAGACGTTTCGTGCTAACCGTCCGTGGAAGACGTAGGGCGGAGGTGACAGCCCTGCGTATTAGTATGTCTGCCTGTTGTCTTTGACGCTGAGTGAGTATGTGGTATGGAAGGTGGTATGTAATGCGGCTAATGATTAGTGCATAGGTCATATTGAGGGTCTCGCGTTCAGACAGCCCATGATTGTGTGCTGCCACCCACCTGATAAGTGCAGCGACCTGTTTGGTCTGTCTCTGCAAGAGCTGAAGGGTGGCGGTTGCATCGAGTGTGTTGTTAATGAGAAGACCGAGAATCTTCACCTGAGGCACAATGGGCACTGGATTCCCGTACATGTGCAGTTCAATCGGGGGGTCACTGGGGAGGGGTTTCAGCTGCAGGAGTTCCGATTTATTTGGAGAGCAACGGAGGCCTGTGTTTGCTAAATGAGTGGTGGTGATGTCTATGGAAGATTTCAGGATATCCTGGGCTGTTCCAAGGGATCCTCCCGTTGTCCAGAGGGTTATATCATCTGCGTATATGGCTGTGTGGAGCCCTGGGATAGCAGCAAGGGCCTTTGCCAGTGGCGCTAGGGCAATGTTGAAAAGTAAAGGTGATAGAACCGCCCCTTGTGGGGTACCCCGGTTAGGCAGGGGGAAAGGCTGGGATGCAATATCCCCGAGGTGTAGTTCTGCCGTGCGTCCCTGAAGGAAGGCCCGAATATATTGCCATATGCGGGTGCCGCATCCCGTGGTGGCTAATGTCGTGAGAATATGGTCACGGCTTATTGTGTCGAAAGCCTTATGAATATCCAGGGCCAGTATGGCTCGCGTAGCGGCTGTACGGCGCTTAGTGCAAAAGAGGGGCTCTTTAAGTGCGAGAAATACGTCTTGCGCCGAGATGTTTGGCCGGAAGCCGAATTGAACGTTGGAGAGAAAGCCTGTTGTTTCTAGGAACGGTTGCAGACGATTGAGAACGACATGCTCGAAGAGCTTGCCGACACAGCTCGTTAAGGAGATGGGGCGCAAATTTTGAAGAGTGAGGGGTTTGCCCGGTTTGAGTATAAATCGCATGCTGGCATGGGTCCAGGCTGATGGGAGCGTCCCAGCTTGCCAGTGGTTATTAAAGAGCTCCGTGAGTTCCTGGAGGGAGACTTCGTCCAGATTGAGTAGTGCCTTGTGCGTTATGCCATCCGGCCCCGGCGCCGTAGAGCGGCGAATACTGAAGAGTGCTCGGCGGACTTCGTTTAAGGTGATGTCGGCATCAAGTTCTGGGTTAGGTGGAGGTAGATTGGGTGGATCTGCTGACTGAAGAGATGTGGGTATATAAGCGTCCCGTAGTTGGCCAATTACGTCGGTGCCCTTTTGGAGCTCTAGTTGTATTAGACATTGTGTGTTTGTTTTAAGGGCTGTGTGCTCGCCTAGCAATCTGGAGGTTCTTAGTTCAATTTTTCACAAATTCTGAAGAAAGTTTCTTCTTTGTTGATTAGTTCATTGAAGTTTTTGTGCACCGCTTTTCCTGGACGCCGACGGTGCCGGGTTTCGTTGCTAATGGACCATATAAGTCTTTCGCCTTAAAGTTAATAGGCGCTCTAATATTCGGCGCCTGTTTTTTTTTTTTTCTGACTCAATCCTTCATCCCTTTCCTTCTGTCGCTGACCGAACACGCACAGTCAAACGCATCTGCGCTGAACTTACCCTCAAACATTCGAGTGCCACCATCGCCTTTTGCCTGTTTCTTGCATGGCTGTTCGGATTCGCGGGCGCGCACTTCATGGTCCTGGCGAGGCTCCCTAGTGGTAGTCCAGGTGCAGTGCCATTCCTGAACTGCACACTAGCCCGAACGGCTCAGCCCCTCAAAGCCAGTCGTTTTCCCAAGGTTGCGGATGTGTTTTGCCGACTTACTTTACCTACATTTTGGTCTAGAGACTAGAGACAGCTTCACCTTGAATGGGTAACAAATGGCGTTTACTGCATAAGGCTAATTTCGAGCTGAGAAAGTCAATGACCCATCGAAAGGAGGTGTGGTTAAAGGCCATTTTTACAACCATACCTCCCGTAAAAAGCGGATCACCAGGCTTCGGAAAAGCTGGTACTCATCAGAAAATTGGTGGCGACACGGCGCTACTAGGGATTAAACTCCTTCCCTCCCGCATGAGAGAAGGACGCTCAAATCGCTTCAGGCTTCTAGGCATAGTAGTTTCGGGCGCGCGAACTCGGATATTGGCGTTTTCGTAGCTTGCGCTCGAGTTCGCAGCAACGTTATTGTACTTTTGCACTTCTCCCAGTACACGCACCAAGTTTGGTCAGTCGATCTCTCCAGATGCTCATGTCTCACTGAGAGAGGCATCGGAGCGAGTGTGCTTTATAGAACAGAACCTCGCGCGGAGAGAGAGAGTGCCGGCGCATAAAATCTGTAATGTGAAACAACGCTGTAAAACACTGTGAGAACGCTGTAAAAGAACAATACGTGGCATGCTTTCGGGCGGTGCCATCGATGGTCGTGTTCACGTAGTCGTATTCAGTATATGATATTGCGGTGCACGTCTCGTGCTACGCACTGTCACATATGAACAACAGCTTTTCACACTTTGCTAATATGCCTCCAAAGCACAGTACACAAAGTAATCGTGTTGTGAGCCGCCAGTTTGTGGCGTCCTTATTATTCGTGCAACGGACGGCGGCACGCGATACTGGCTCTGGTTCGTATATATACAATTATAGTTGGAAAGCAGCATCAGTGATAGCTACTGAATGAATGAATGAATGAATGAATGAATGAATGAATGAATGAATGAATGAATGAATGAATGAATGAATGAATGAATGAATGAATGAATGAACCAGTTATTGGGCACTTGTAGAAGTGCTGCGATGTTGAATTTTGGATTGCAGCCAGTTGTATGGAATGAAGTGTGCCCTATTCCTGTCCCTTTTAACAAGGAACATATTAATTAAACTAAGAGCCATTATTAGATAAAATGTATCATTTTACTACTGAAAGGAGGACTTCTACGTGCGTTACATAAATAATGTAAGATGCTCCACCACAAGTTTTTTTTTTTTTTTGCAGGAAATCAGGAAAAATTCTTGCAGCGGCAAGTCTACTTACGCAATCCTGCAGCATCAGTCTTAATGCGAAAAAAAGTCGCCGACGCGCCAGGAAAGACCTTAATATCAGTCTGGTTCGACCCACCTACGCAACTGATAACCTTCGTATCGCTTCCGACGGTTCGCTTCGCGAGCGAGTGACGTCTTTTATCCACTCGCTCTGGAAAGCTTCGGGAAGACGAACGTCACAGGAACCTCTCGGCGTTAGTTTGTGGCACTACATACCTCTCCTGGGAAATGGAGTGCGGCCGAAAGACAAGATGGAACAACATTTCGCGGTGCCGACAATGCACATAAAGGTTGAACTCCTTCTTCGATATCTGTATTTTCTTTTTAATTTACCACCGCCTACTTTTTTTCCTGTCAAAGATTGGAAGTAGATAGAGGGGAAGAAAGGGAAACTCCTTCTCACCCTATAAAATATTGGGAGGCCCAGGGTACGTGTAAGCGAAAGGATAGAAAGTATACGCTGAGAAAGAAGCGCGCCGTTTAATCTCTGGTCCTGCGGTGGTTTGGGGCACCGTGGCGGCGAAGGCGACAGGCTTTTCGGCCAGTGCCTACCTCAGAACGACGCCGCAACGGCGGCCGTTCGGTGCCGGCTCCATTCGTCTCTGTCGCCAAAAATTAAACGTCCACACAGCCGCTCCATATCTCACCCTCTGACTGCCGCCAGCCATGACGCCATAGGCTTTTCTTACGTATATACATTTATTTTTCTTTCTTGCCTCGCCTAGCTCTCACTCGCCCTTCACGGAGGCCGAGTTTTGTGGCTTTCAGAGTCGTTATGTCTGCCGTCCTTTCTTAGTTCGCTTTTTCTTCTTCATTGGTTCACGTTTCTATACAGACTCACTAAGCTCTTATCTTTCCTTTTTAGGTTGAACTGAGCGGCGCCTTTTATCTCTCCCTTTCTATTCAGCTTTTATTGTCATATTTGTCCCATCATGCCTTAACACGCACTGTCCGAGTGAACAGTTTACTTTGCCAATACGGGCATGTTTTTTGTTTTGTTTTTACTCTATTCCCGCGACCACATTACCGCTTCGCAGCATTTTTTTTTTCTACAAAGCTAGAGAAGCTGTTCTGAGGCGAGCTGGCTCAGAGTTATGAAGGGAATAAAGCGCCACATGACAGCGACACAAAGCCCCTGATGTGTTTTGTTCCTTTTTGAATGTCGTTTTCGAGAAACGTTTTTTTTTTCTTTCGAATTAAGTTTCCTACCTTTCAAACTAAGCTGTTTTCGTTCTTTTAACTTTGCGTGCAAAGTGAAGAGCATAACGTTTATAGTAAGGTTTCCTTTCATTCCTTAAGTTTGAACTAGGGCTGTACAACGCTCGCAGTAACTTCTCAAGGAAGTGACGTAATCTTTCAGGCTTGCAAACAGAAATTTGTGAATTAAGGTTTTCTGATGCTTTGACGTAATAAATAAGTTCAAGCCTTCATTTTGGATAGTCTTGCGGCCGATATTGAGCGAGAATATAGGGAGCGACCAGAAAGAGACCTCAGCATAAAGTTGCTCTTTCAGTGCATGAACGTTATGTGCAGGCACGGGATGCTTGTGGCTCTCAGTCGGCTTTTACTTATTTTCATCTTCGCAAGCGGTATTGGGCCCAAGGGGCGGGAATAAGATGAAAACGTCTTGAGGCAAACACTACGACACTTAAGAGCATGTATATCCTGCAAGCACTGAACCAACGCCACGTTTATGGCTGTGATGCGCACGCTAGCTATAAAATAAAGACACAAATTAAGCCTATATAAACGCAAACCTTCCCAGAAAACCAAATAAACCTCGATTAGGGCGCTTAGTTCTTTTCGAAGGTCGTAAACAGCGCTTAATCTGCCTCGTCGCCGACCCTAACGAATGAAGAAGGGATGCGAACATGTGAAACCTATCAACTGTAGCGAAGGTTTCGAACCCGCGGCAGCACGAAAAGATCAGCTTCGCTAGCTACTGCACGACAGCACTGTGCTACCGCCGCATCCGTTCACTCCTCGTGTTAAACTGCAACACAATCTCGCGCTGCGCATTCTACATCGTCGTCTTCGTTAACTTCCATCTCCGGCGAAAACAGATCAGATGAGCTTGACCTCGATCAGAGCTTAACCTGAGTCTAGTATCGTCGCCAGATGTGCCGACGACCCAGCAAAGCAAAACCACGCGCCAACCAGGTTAAACACATGCTTTCGCATGTCTACACGGTTTAACTACGTTAAAACCCTGTCACTTTTTTTTATTCCGCACTCGTTTTATTGAACCCAAAAATCGAAGACGCGAATCGCTTTAAAACTTGAGAATATCGTCCAATTTCCTGCGTAATGCAGATAATCAAATATCTGCAGAAAGTTTTGCTGCCGTCTGTAGCTTTTTGTGATAAACATTTTAGGAACAGCGGCGCGGCGGCTGCAACTGCGGTGATTCACATGGTCTGACGTCACAGCCACACCTCCTGATGAAGGTGAAACTGCAACGTCCGATGACCTTGGCGAAACATGGCGTAGTGGAGCTTCTGCTCCAAAAGCTGCCTAAGACAGCTTGGAGCAGCACCCATTGTCCCATGTATATATCGACCTGGATATCGAGCAGGTATACGATCAGTTGGTCATGATTCCTTGCTTGCAATCTTGGAGCATATAAACCGCGGTGATGATTTGCTAAGTGACATGAGGCTGCCGTCAAGACTATCCACTACCGCCTTGGTGCTTCGCCGATGTATTTAACTCCTTCATCTCAGTGTTATTAATCGCCCAGATATCTCTGGTTTCTCACTTATTCAATGTAGGTTAGGGGTTTTTATTTACAAAGACAATGCCGCTCTCTTCTGCTCTGGCAAAAAGAGTGTAGTTGATACTTTGGATTTCACTAGACAGTTTTGCGAGGTTTCAGGCGGGACTCATTAATTTTGATAAATCCAAATGCTTTTGGTTCGGTCACTTACGATGCCAAGTCATTTTGGCGTCATGAACATGGGCCGTGCCGCTCTTCAGCAGCCCAGGCTTACCTTGCACCAGGCCCCGCAAAAGTGGGGCCTACATGGACTCTGAAACCTTTATCGGAACAGTTCACTGAAGCCGAAGTGAAAAGAAGCTTACAGACAGGACGCAGCGTTGTCTGTGCACCTCATTTCACGTTCGCGTCTTTGCGCTCTTCCGATATTATAGAACCAACCTGTAAAAGATGCCACTTTGTTCACAAATCTTTTCTGTTAAGCGACCAACATAGGTCGGTAACGCTCAGTGTTTGCTTGGGCACAAATCTGCATCATCTTATTGGTTGCAAAGCTTGTCTACGTCCTGCAAGTCGTCTATTGTGCGAGGAAGAAGGCACAGACGCTGCATAGGATAGCTGTTCCCTTCGTTTGGCGCTCTCAATGGGAGCCCATGTGTCGTAACTACCTGTTTCTTCCTCTTGAATGTGGTGGGCCAAACCTTGTGCACTTGTTCGTCCCCCCACTTGTTTCTCGTTTTCTTCGTTTTCGGCTCGGCAAATCACCCTTTTCAGTGGCTGGGCTTTATAGGCGGCTCAGTGCTCATTTACCTTTTCTATTCGCACTGACTGAACACTCCCGTGAAAGAACTTTCTGGGGTTTTTGTAACAAAGTTGCCAAAACATTTCGTTTCTTCATTGTGCGCTTTTCTTAAGATTAGCTGTACAGCTTTACGGAATGCAGACGACTCAGGTTATGTCGTACCGGCAGCCTTACCTGGGTTTCATGATACTAGTGTATTAAAGCGAGTTATATATACTATTGTATATTACATATACCACATTACATTTGCCACATACCATAAGTGAGTGACGTTAGCTCACTTTATGCTAACCTGCCCCGGTCTTTGGTAGCCACGCAAGCGACACCTCGGCATTCAGGGTTACCATTCCAGCCGATCACCAGACACTCGAATATAGGCCCATGGGCCCCAGTACCGGGCCTTGTTGCCATTTGTAGCCGGCACTGGTCTCCACATGTAGATATAACTCTCTTATGCCGAAAGGCATATTTGCGCAATAAAAAAAAATATATGCCAAAATTATATATACTGCAAAGAAACTTTTTTCATATACACGTTGACGTTGCCTGTCAGCGCAACGCCAACATTCGTCAGGAGAACTTTCAGAATCCTAACGTAACAGCTAGTCTTTACTTGCTCTTTTAACCACGACTGGAATTTCCTTCCATCTCGTGAAACCATCTGTTGGGCTCCCACACTGAAAGCAATGCAGCTGTTCTGAAACGTTTGTTCAGGATTGCATGCCGGGTGTTTCACAGTAGATGCTCTGCAATATTTAAAAATAGGGCTTTCGAGTTAGAAGACCGCTTTTTCGGCATAACATTGCCAGCAATGCAGCGCATCAGAATACAGCTAAGACATGCCAACTTCAAGGCTGGTTACTAATAATGAATAGTTCATTTTTAAATGTCACTATTAGTCTCCTTATTTATTGATAAGCGTGTAGCCCACCGTAAGTTACATCCATATCAGTATTTAGAATTTCGAAAACGCTGTTGCCGTCAAATCTGTGGCCAAGCAAATTCTGCCTACACCGCGCCAAAATACATGTGCTTTGTAAAAGCCTGCAAGTAAAGCAACCCCTCCTGTGCGCGTAACTCACCGAATTAACCAAAATATGTCAAGCCGCTGGGGACTACGTTAATGTGAAGTTTTTTTCTTGTTCGAGATCGAACCGACGGAAATCTTCGGGAGCTTTCGGATAATTTCGGCCTGGTCTTCAGCTTCAGGTTCATCGTGGTTTCGGAACAATGTTCGCTTCAGCTTCCCGAGAACAGGAGCTGCAAGAATTCCATGCTCAAAACGGTGAATTTCAGACGGTCGGCCTAGGCGTGTTACTGCTCGCCGTGTACGTGATCTTCAGACGCCGTGTACGTGATCTATTTGTTGGTTTCGTGATAAATTCTGCAGTCTTGCTGTTCGCTTTTCTCGATTACAAGAAATAATAAAAGCACTTACATCGTTAAATCAGCAAGCGAGGACTTCCAACAAAGCGTAAACCAGGGACGGCGTAATTACATGTGTCGAGTTGTCCAAATTTTCTATTCAAGCGCCATTTGTTCAAAATTCAAAGCTGAAATTTTTGTTTCGCTGTGGCTCATTTGGTATCTATGGGTAACATACACCGACCTCGTAATCTAGAGCGCTGAACGTAGCTGCTGATGATAAAGAACATTTTTCTTGGCCTCGATTACCTAACGATATAAGACCTTGCAGTGGGTAGTAGATGTTTCCTTCTTTTCATTCTTTCACTTTATTACCAAGTTTAAGATGACACTCAGAGCCATGAGCAGGAGGCTGTCATGTCCTAACTTTCGCGCTGTAGTTAGATTATTGACTAGAGTAGACAGCTATTGAGCACACATGCAACTGAGTAAACACAAGGGCAGATCCTTCATATAAAGCTTCTACAGGCGCCGCGGTGGCTCAGTCGTCATGGTGCTCGGTTGCTGACTCGAAAGACGCGGGTTTGATCCCGGCCGCGGCGGTCGAATTTCAATGGAGGTGAAATTCTAGGGGACCGACTACTGTGCGGTTTCAGTGCACGTTAAAGAATCCCAGGTGGTTGAAATTACCGGAACCCTTCATTACAGTGTCCCCCAAAGACCTGAGTCGCTTTTGGACATTAAGCCTTATAAACCATAAACTATATAGCATACATCTTTCAAAACAGGAAAGGTTTAGTTGCTGCGAGAAGCTCGTCTCCGCTGTGAACTACGTCTTGCGAATGGTATGGATTGCCACCTAGCCTTCATATTCTCTCCTTAGTTAACTGAAGAGAAAATTATTCTTTAATCCCTTTATATTGCGCTAATGCTGCAAGGACATTTCTCAAGAGGATCGTCGTAGCAGGCAACGTAATTCTGCTGGCTTTCCTCACTACCATTACCGAACCTACTAAGAGCATCGGAAGTGCTCTGCACGCGGTAATCGTAAATGTGATCCTTTCTTGAACAGATCACGGCCGCCAACTCAGCACGGCCCTGTCTGCCGCTCACTGCGCTGGCCCACAATACCAGCAACGTATATATCGGTGCATGGCGAGACGGTGATCGTTTTCTCGTCACGAAGTCGTCATTTTGAGGAGCATCACGTGATCCTCCCTTCTAAAGCTCTCTGCGTGTACAGTTTCGGAATGGGCGAGGGCAAATGCAAAATTTTTTTCTGCGGGGCTCATATGGAAGTCTAGCTACGTTATTATTGTCTAAATGTATTTCCTCTTCCACGAAGAACCTTTATTGGATCTTTCACAGCAACGTTAGTCTAAAGTAACTTGGGTAAATAGTTAGGTCATGTATTTGCTAATTATTTTGTTAATTCGCTGACAAAACTGGATGGTTACCGGCGCTTGTAACGTCCGCGAAGCTTAACGGACTCGAAACGAACACAGGGTGCTCAATGCAGTTAGAAACAAATATATTGTCACAAGCCAGACGGAGCACAGTCGTAGACGTAGAGGGGGACCGCAGAACGGCTGAGGTTTTAATCGCACAGACCAGAGCCAGCTCGGGCACGCCTCACGCGCACGCGACCGCTTCGTCCTCGTCACGGCTTAGCGCGCAGGTAGCTCGAGCCAGGTCCGTGGCATTAGTCCCCCGAAAAAGAAGAGCATCGTCCCGATGCGAGGGTATGTACAAAGCAGAAAACGAACAGGAAAAGCAGGAAGGCAATGTTAAAAAAAAAGAAAAAAAATTGTTTGTTTGTTTGTTTATGGGGTTTAACGTCCCAAAGCGACTAAGGCTATGAGAGACGCCGTAGTGGAGGGCTCAAAACGCAGAACCCGAACACAGTTTAAAGTGGAGCGTCATCGCTCTCACGCGAGAAGTATGGCTTAAGTCGCATTACAGGCACAATGTCAGTCCGTGGTTGCCGACGACCGATAGCCACAGTTCCACGTGGAACAACCTCATAATCCACGTTGCCAACACGACGGAGCACCTCATAAGGTCCGAAATATCGGTGCAGCAGTTTTTCGGACAATCGCTTCTGGCGGACGGAGGTCCACACCCACACACGGTCACCGGTGTTGTAGGTAACCTCCCTGTGGCGCCGGTTGTAGCGTCTGGAGTCCGTGTCTTGTTGAGCTGTGATGTGCAAACGAGCAAGCTGGCGAGCTTACTCGGCTTGTTCGACAAAGGAGCTTGTGTATCGTAATCTGTATCTAATCTGCTCAGCATGCAGCGCGCTCTGTGTTCATGGCAAGATACGCCCCCATGTGATAAGGGCGGTACCCGCCTATTCATATCCTGTATAAAACCAGTGCTGAATAAACGCGGGGGCTCACTTTTGCCCAGCAGGTGACAGACGACGTGTCGTCGTCTGTTCCACTCGATGCAGCCCGCATCTGGTGTCAAGTCATCATCCACGCACGGGAGCATGGCGTCCAGCATCATCCGCACTTTTCTGCCGTAGACTAGACGGAATGGTGTAAAGCGGGTTGTTTCTTGAGTCGCAGTGTTGTTCGCGAATGTGATGTAAGGGAGTATTTGGTCCCAGGTCCTGTGCTCCACATCCACGTACATGGAAATAATCTCGGCCAGTGTTTTATTCAGGCGTTCTGTGAGCCCATTTGTTTGGGGATGGTATGCTGTCGTAGTTCGATGGCTGGTGTGACTCAACTCAATGATGTCGTGGACAAGCTGAGCTGCGAATGCCTTCCCTCGGTCTGTAATGACGACGGACGGAGCGCCGTGTCGAAGCACTATTGCACGCATAAAAAAGTGCGCTACTTCGAACGCTGTGCCTTGAGGAAGAGCCTGCGTTTCGGCGTAACGCGTCAGGCAATCTGTCGCAACAGCTATCCATCTGTTTCCTCCCGACAACATAGGCAATGGTCCGAGGAGGTCCATGCCGACTTGTTCAAAGGGTGTGTTAGGAGGCATGATAGACTGCAAGATGCTAGGCGGTTTCAGAGGCGGCGTCTTCCTACGCTGTCACTCACGGCAGGTCCGAATGTATCGCTTCACACATGAGGCAAGGTTGGGCCAATAGTAGTTCTGCCGCACTCTGGCAAGTGTTCGCGTGAATACAAGGTGCCCAGAGGTCGGCTCGTCGTGGCAGGCGAGGAGGATATCGTGGCGGAGGGCGGCTGGTATTACCAGGAGGTAACTCTTACCACTGGAGGCGGAGTTTTTCTTATACAACACTCCGCCTCGAAGACATAGGGATGGCAGCCTGCGAGCCAGGTGGGAGGGTATCGAGGGATGGTGACCTTCAAGATGCTCTGTGAGCAGCTTCAACTCGTCGTCCGCACGTTGTTGTGCGATGATGTCGGACAACGTACTGCACCAAGGAATGCATCGTCTTCTGCGTTACCTTGGTAAGGTTGCACGGGTGAACGCGAAAAGCTGTCAGCGTCGGTGTGCTTGCGACCAGACTTGTAGATGATGGTGAAGTCAAATTCCTGTAAGCGTAACGCCCAACGTGCTAGGCGGCCACATGGGTCCTTCAAGTTGGTCAACCAGCACAATGAGTGGTGGTCAGTAATAACCTGGAACTGCCTGCCATACAGATAGGGGCGGAACTTTGTGATGGCCCATACTACGGCCAAACATTCCTTCTCAGTTGTAGAGTAGTTGCACTCTGCGCGGAAAAGTGCACGGCTAGCATAAGCGATCACTTTTTCGACGACGTTCGGACGCTGGATGAGAACCGCCCCAAGACCGACGTTGCTGGCGTCCGTGTGAATTTCAGTGGCGGCATCATCGTCATAATGGGCTAGTACTGGTGGTGATTGTAGCCGACGTCGTAGATCGTCAAAAGCAGTTTGCTGTTCGGCACCCCACAAAAATGACTCCTCATCTCGTGTCAAGCGCGTCAGAGGACTGGCCAGCTTAGCAAAGTTTTTTATGAAACGTCGGTAGTACGAACAAAGGCCTAGAAATCGTCGGATCGCTTTTTTATCAGTGGGAACCGGAAAGTCCGCAACGGCAGAAATTTTGTCTGGGTCTGGCCGGATGCCCTCGGCGCTGACGACATGCCTGAGAAACTTCAATTCAGTAAAGCCAAAATGGAATTTTTGCGGCTTTAGACAAAGATGAGCTGACCGGACGGCTTCTAACACTACTCTGAGCCGCTGCAGATGTTCCGAAAACGTTGTTAAAAAAATGATTAAATCGTCCAGGTATACTAGAGATGTTTGCCATTTAAGGCTGGTGAGCACGGTATCCATCATTCATTGGAACGTTGCTGGAGCACAGCAGAGTCCGAAGGGGAGCACACGAAATTCATAGAGGCCGTCCGGAGTGACAAAGGCGGTTTTCTCCCGGTCCCTCTCATCAACTTCTATTTGCCAATATCCGCTGCCCAGATCTACCGAAGAAAAGTATTTTGCTTGGCGCAGTCTGTCTAGGGAATCACCTATACGAGGTAGCGGATAGACATCTTTTTTTGTTACGCTGTTAAGTTTTCTGTAATCCACACAGAAGCGCAGCGTGCCATCCTTCTTTTTTATGAGAACGACAGGAGATGACCAGGGAATATTCGATGGCTGGATTATGCCGGCATTGAGCATCTCTTTCACTTGCGTTTGGCTGGCCTCCCGCTCTCGGGGAGATACGCGATACGGCTGTTGATGTATTGGGCGCGCGCCATCGTGCGTGACTATCCGATGCTTAGTGATGGGCGTCTGACGTACCTTAGACGACGAAGTAAAGCAGTCCTTAAACTGCAGCAAAAATTCTTGCAATTGCTGCCTTTCTGAGGGTGGGAGGCCCTCGTTTATGTGAACGGCGCGTGCTGTCAACTTCATCAACTTCA
Organism: Amblyomma mixtum; assembly: GCF_055824585.1. Taxonomy (NCBI): domain Eukaryota; kingdom Metazoa; phylum Arthropoda; class Arachnida; order Ixodida; family Ixodidae; genus Amblyomma; species Amblyomma mixtum. The sequence continues at coordinate 289,022,647 of NC_143012.1, read as the reverse complement.
CCAGGCGTGTTTTCTAGGCATGCGAAACACTCAGCCACCTCTTGGACAGGGTCGACGTGGGCGATGGCTGTGCCACCAAATAAATGGCGGTGTTCATTACTAAAATTGGTCACGAGGACTTCAGTGCGACCATCACATAGAAAGGAGGGCACAAGCACCCATGCTGAGCAAAAGAGAGACATTTGGCTCAACAACACGTTATCCGCAATGTGGCGAGTCGCAAGTGACCCTAGCCAGAATACTCGCCCGTGGAGGCACCGTTACGGCATCGTCAGATATACGCAGTGCGGCTCTGCAATTCTCGGGGGCGGGTTTGGTGGCAGCGAGTTCAGTTGAAAATGTAACCCATCGATTTCGAAGGTCTATAGTCGCACCATTTCCTCGAAGAAAGTCGAGACCGAGAATGACGTCTCGTGAGCATTCAGGCAGAATGAGGAACGTTGCCACGAACGTGCATCCGTGCACCGTAATTCTGGCCGTACACATTCCGAGCGGCGTAAACACGTGGCCACCAGCCGTACGTATCTGTGACCCTGCCCACGGCGTCATAACTTTCTTCAGCACATTAGCCATCTTACCGCTCAGTATCGAGTAGTCCGCACCCGTGTCCACTAGTGCGCTAACCTCCTTAGAGTCAATCAGCACGGGTATGTCAAGGGAGACCTTGGTCTTACCAGACCCAGTCGTCGGCGCCACCTTCGTCGTCGTCGTCATCGGTATCGTGGTAGTCGATTCAGGAAGGGTCAGTCGGCGCGTCGGTGGAAGCTTTTCCGCAATACGGCGTTCGGCGGCCTCGCCTCCAAAGGTCGCCTGTTCTAGTTTTCCCGGTGCGGGCTCGAGGACCGACGCTGTGCACCAGGTCCATAACCGGACTGATGAGGCGAGGGATGGCGAGGTGACGGCGATCGGGATGTTCAGCGCGGAGGAGGTGGTGAACTACGCCGGCGGGTGACGTATTCGTCAATCTCCTGAGGCTGTTCGGCAAGCCGCGGACGGGGACTACCTGCAGACAAGCCCCGCAATCCCAGAGGCCAATATGGACAGCGCCGGAAGATGTGACCGGCCTCGCCACAGTGGTAAAACCGGGGACGTCGGTCTGGCGCACGCCAAATATCGGTCTTCCTCGGCGCCTGTCCCCGAGCTTGCCAGTAGGGAACCGGCTGCTCGGCGTGTACTGCGACTACCGAAGGGGTATACATTGGCGCGCAGGAAACCGGTGCAGTACGGCGCAGCACGTCCGCATACGTCGCTGGCGGCCAAGCAAATGGCTGTGACTCTACTGGAGCGACGGGTGGTCTGAGCGCCTGCTGAACTTCCTCCCGAATGACGCTAGTCAGAGACCCCACAGGAAAAATCCGCTGAAGTTTCTGCAGCTCCTCACGGACCACAGAACGCATGATGTCCCGAAGGGAGCTTGTATTGGCCCCCGAAGCAGCATATAGGGGGTGTAGAGCCGAGATAGGGTTTAGCTGCCGGTCGTAGAAATTGTACCGCTGCTGGAGCGCCCCCTCCATGAGCATAGCCTCGGAGAGGAACTCGGCGACTGTTCTGGGCGGGCTTCGCACAAGACCGCAGAACAATTGCTCTTTCACGCCTCTCGTCAGGTGTCTCAGCTTTTTCTCCTCCGTCATGGCCGGGTCCACTCGGTTGCAGAGGCGCGCCACTTCCTCCACGTACATCGCTACGTTCTCGTTTGATAGCTGAATGCGAGCGGTCAATTCACGCTCGGCCCGTTCACGGCGATCGCTGCTGGTGTAAGTCTCCAACAGCTGGCGACGAAAATCCTACCACGTCGGAAGACTCGTCTCGCGGTTTTCGTACCAGATCCGAGCGGCGCCTTCTAAGCTGAAGTAGACGTTCCGGATCTTAGCACTGTCGTCCCAGCCGTTGAAACGCGCAACGCGCTCGAACTGATCAAGCCAGTCTTGGGCGTCCTCCGAGTATCCGCCGTGAAAGGGCTTCGGGATCCGGGGATTTTGCAGGCTCACAAAAGAAGCAGGAATGAACGGAGCGCTGTCTGACCTTGCTGCCGTGGGCATAGCCATGGGTGCGCTCTCTTGAGGCCGGAGTCCGAATTCCGGAGACAAGCCGCGGAGCCTGCGGCTGACACGATGGACGGGGGTTCGCACAAGAGGCACCGGGCTTGTGCTTCGGCTCTCCGAGGAAGGATGGAGCATCAGCCGAGAAAACCCCGCACCTCCACCAGATGTCACAAGCCAGACGGAGCACAGTCGTAGACGTAGAGGGGGACCGCAGAACGGCCGAGGTTTTAATCGCCGAGACCAGAACCAGCTCGAGCACGCCTCACGCGCACGCGACCGCTTCGTCCTCATCACGGCTTAGTGCGCAGGTAGCTCGAGCCAGGTCCGTGGCAATATATCATCAAAAAAGCAAATCACTTGATGGTTACATGCATATTTAACGTCCTTCGTTTCCTCTTTTTCTTTTTTATTTTTCAAAATTTGGGGCGTAACAATAAGGTGTGTAGGGGTGCGTTTATTAGGCGTCCTCAAGAGACCGAACCGCCGTGCAGGATCTGGCAGCGTAGACGGGCGTAGCCAGCACCAAGAGAGCGGGGCAACTTCGTCGTCGTCAGGCGCAGCGTAGTGTCGGCGCATAGCTTCGTCGTCGTCAGGCGCAGCGCAGTGTCGGCGCATGGCGGTAGCGGAACCTGTCACAGTTGGCACACTACAGTTTCCCCCGGGTGAAAAGGAGCCATCCTGGCGTCTCAAGGGGAAGGAAGAACAGAGGGGTCGTAGTACGGCTTTAGTCGGTCGACGTGGACGGTTTCGCGGCCACGGCGACGCAAGTCCGCAGCGGGTGCAACAGGCTCAACAATATAATTGACCGGAGATGTTTGCTTGAGAACCCGGTAGGGACCATGGTACCGATGCAGCAGTTTCCGCGAAAGGCCGGGAGTTGTGGGAGGCACCCAGAGCCACACAAGGGAGTCGGCAGGGTAGGAGGTAGAGGCCGCGGAAGTGTCGCGGTCATGTTTTTGCTGCCACTGGGTCTGCGTGGTAAACGAGCGAGCAAGCTGGCGGCATTCTTCGGCGTACCTGGCAGCGTCGGACAGTGGCGTGGACTCGGAAATGTCGGGTCGGTAGCGAAGAAGAGTATCTATCGTGCAGGGGGGCTCGCGGCCGTACAGAAGAAAGAAGGGAGAGAATCCAGTGGTGGTTTGTGTCGCAGTGTTATATGCGTAGGTGACGAAGGGAAGAACTTGGTCCCAGTTGGAGTGGTTGGCGTCGACGTACATGGACAGCATGTCACTAAGGGTTCGGTTGAAACGCTCAGTCAGGCCGTTGGTCTGAGGGTGGTAAGACGAAGCGGTTCGATGGATAATGTGGCATTCCTTGAGGAGGGCCTCAAGAGCGTCAGACAGGAATACGCGTACACGGTCGCTGAGCAGTTCTTGAGGAGCACCATGGCGAAGAATCAGGTTCTTTAGAAGAAAGGAAGCCACGTCGCGGGCGGAGGCAGATGGTAATGGAGACGTTTCAGCATAACGTGTGAGATGATCCACGGCCACGATAATCCAGCGGTGACCAGCGGGAGTGGGAGGAAGGGGGCCGTAGAGGTCTATGCCAACGCGGTCAAATAGGCGGGCAGGACAGGGTAACGGCTGCAGTGGAGCAGGCGAGGTGTGAGGCGGACATTTACGCCGTTGACAGGATGGGCAAGATCGCACAAAGTGGCGAACAAAGCGGTACATGCCACGCCAGTAGAATCGGAGACGCAGACGCGTATAGGTTTTCAACACGCCGCCGTGGGCACACTGGGGGTCCGCATGGAAAGCGGCGCAAATGTCGGTGCGTAGATGGCGGGGGATCACTAGGAGCCATTTGCGTCCGTCGAAAAGGTAATTGCGACGATAGAGGAGACCGTCCCGAATAGAAAAGTGACGGGCTTGACGTATGAGGGAACGGGACGAATTATCAGTCGTAGGACTCGAAAGGAAGTTAATAAGAGTGGCGATCCAAGGGTCTTTCCGCTGCTCGGTGGACATGTCGGCAGTGGCAAGCGAGGACAAGTCGTAAGCAGACACAGGAGCAGGCGATGAAGCACTAGGTAGCGGCGAGCGGGAAAGAGCGTCCGCGTCATTATGCTTGAGGCCAGAGCGGTAAATGACATGAATGTCATACTCCTGCAATCGCAGAGCCCAGCGAGCTAGGCGGCCTGACGGGTCTTTGAGAGAGGCCAGCCAGCACAGGGCATGGTGGTCGGTTACTATACAGAACGGGCGACCGTAGACATAGGGACGAAATTTTCCAATGGCCCAAATGATGGCCAAACATTCTCGTTCGGTAACAGAATAGTTGGCCTCCGCTTTGCTCAAGGTCCGACTGGCGTAGGCGACCACATATTCACGGAAGCCAGGTTTGCGTTGAGTGAGAACGGCACCCAGTCCAATACCGCTGGCGTCAGTGTGGATCTCAGTAGGCGCAGTCGGGTCAAAGTGGCGCAGGATGGGAGGCGAAACCAAAAGGCGGCGCAAGGTGTCGAAGGCGTCGAAGGCGTCATCGCAAGCAGGCGTCCAAGCGGAGAGGTTGGAGCTGCCTGCGAGTAGCTGGGTCAGAGGAGCATTGATCGTGGCGAAATTCAAGATGAAGCGACGGAAGTAAGAGCAAAGGCCAACGAAGCTACGGAGCTGCTTCAGTGAGGTGGGCTTCGGAAATTCGGCAACTGAACGAAGTTTGGCGGGGTCCGGAAGAATGCCGTCTTTAGAGACTACATGTCCTAAAATGGTGAGTTGTCGGGCAGCAAAGCGGCACTTTTTCAAATTCATCTGGAGCCCAGCGTCAGTAAGACAAGTCAGAACGCGCTCGAGGCGGATGAGATGAGAAGAAAAGTCCGCAGAAAAGACGACGATGTCATCGAGATAGCAAAGACAACTTTCCCACTTGAGTCCACTAAGGATAGTGTCCATCAGGCGTTCGAAAGTTGCCGGTGCGTTGCAAAGGCCAAACGGCATGACGTTGAACTCATATAAGCCGTCAGGTGTTATGAAGGCAGTTTTTGAGCGATCAGCGTCAGCCATGGGCACCTGCCAGTAGCCTGACCTCAAATCCAGCGAGGAGAAATACTCAGCTCCCTGCAAGCAGTCCAGGGCGTCATCGATTCGTGGCAGGGGATAGACGTCCTTGCGTGTGATGTTGTTGAGCCGGCGGTAATCAACACAGAACCTGATGGAACCATCTTTCTTTTTTACCAACACAACAGGAGACGCCCAGGGACTGTGGGAGGGCTGTATGACACCCCGACGGAGCATGTCGTCCACGTGATCAGAAATGACGCGGCGCTCAGAAGCCGAGACACGATAGGGGCGCTGGCGAAGAGGGGCGTGTGTACCGGTGTCGATGGTGTGCGCAACGACAGACGTACGGCCCAAGGCAGTCTGAGGAAGATCGAAAGAAGAACTGAAGCGCTGGAGGAGGGCGACGAGTTGATCACGTAGCGCGGGTGGAAGGTCGGCGTCAATGGCACGGTGGAAGACGTCGGAGGGCGGTGGATCATTCTTAACATCACAAGAGCTGAGCACATCGACATCGAAGGAAGCGGTGGTATCAAGAATAGGGTAGGGAAGGCAGGAATCAAGTTCTTCAACACGCCCGAGGCATTCACCTCGGAGCACTGCTGACGGGCACGAAGATGGGTTCGAGACGTAAATTGCACTTTGTCCATGATCGATCGTCAGAACAGCAAAGGGAAGCAGGAGGCAGGGATGGCGGGAAGCGGTTACTGCGGTTATTGTAGGGGTGCGTTTATTAGGCGTCCTCAAGAGACCGAACCGCCGTGCAGGATCTGGCAGCGTAGACGGGCTGTTGTTGTTGTTGTTGTTGTTGCCTTGGTGGCATGGCACATACCCACGACGGGGGATTGGCCAGGGTTCAGTGAGGAGAGCCCAAAGAAGGCAAATTGGTACCAAGCTAATGGATAACCTTTTGGGGCCAAGCTAATGATTAACTTTGGGTACGTACTGCGAGGAATTAAAGATGGAATTATGGATAAAAAGAAATTACGGGAAGAAATGAATGAAAAAAAAACCGGCATAAAGATTAGAGAACTGAATACCAGAAAAATTCTGAAGGATTTTGCAATGCGGACATTTTGGGTACCATTAGCAAGGGAACCTGCCGGTAGCAATTATGTAATTGTGGAGGAAATCGCAAACTTGATGCAATGCAAAACCTCTGGCGCTAGCACCGAAGGACAGGAGAAGCGGCACCGACAAAGTGAGACCCATTCGAGAAATTGGAATTTCGAGATACGTCCTTCTCTGAAGTGCAAACCTCCGGCAATAGAGTAGGAAATGCTCCAGTGTTTCCACCTCTCCGCAAGTCGCACAAAGGTTTGAGGGACTGAACCCGCATCTGCATAAATAAAGATTTAAGCTGGGAATTCTGCACCGCAGGAGTGTCATTGCAACCTCACACTGCCGGGATTTACAAGCACGAACCTTCCATGGGTACATGAGATGGTGGTAGTCAATAGTAGACAGCAAGGGATCGTTGCACATAGTGGTAATATGCTGAAAGCGCTGAAAGCGAGACATTCCGAAAAGGATCAGATTAGGGACGCTACAGGCGACCGGTGCATTGAGAGCAGATTTTGCTAAAAAGTCTGCTGCATCGTTTTGAGAAATACCGCAGTGACCTGGGATCCAAACGAAGCGCACCTCTTTCACCCATCCAGGAATGAAATACTTCAATGAGCAGCTCAATAGATCGTCCCGTTTAGAATCCAGCGCCAACAACACAGAGAGGCAATCTGACAGGAATATCACTTGGGAGACACTGGGGGGAATCTTTAAAGCAGCCAGCCCAAGAGCCATAAACTCCGCTAGAAATATGGGAGTGTAATCCGGGACTCGAAGTGAATAACTCCAAGAGAGATCCTCAGAAAAAATGCCAACGGCTGCGTTCTGGCCAGCCCCGGACGCATCTGTAGCAATCACGCTGTGGTGGGGGAAAGAGTCAAGGTGTTCTGAGAGGAGACTAAGTAGGGTCCTGGACGGCAGATGCTTTGAATTAGGTGGGAAAATATAATCAAAAGCAATATCCACAGGGGACGTTGCAGAACTTACTCTACACACAGAACTGAGATCTACACCAATGACCGATAAAAGGTTTTGAGTAAAAACGACCTGAGGGAGGCGAAACCTTGGCCAATGATGACTAAAAAAGAGAGCCGGGTGGGAAACAAAAATAGGTGTAGCCACACCAGAAGCAGACTCAAATGCCCGTAAGAAAGTCCTGACAGTTAATAGCTGAAAACGAGAGTTAAGGTCGGGAATACGAGCCTCCAGGTACAGAACTGCGGTGGAAACTGACTGAGGGAGGCCGAGGCAGAGGCGCAGGGCACGCCTTTCTAACAGCAGCAACGGACGGAGCTTGTATTTGGCGGACCCAGAAAAGAGTATGCAGCCAAATTCCAAAATGGGTCTGACATAGGCTTTGTAAAGGAGTAGGAGCGTGTCCCGACGCATGCCAAATCTCCTATTGCTTATTCGAAGTAGCCGACCCAGCGCACGCTCTCCTTTCTCAACGATACTCTTGATGTGGGGCCGCCAGTCCATACTACCATCATAAATTACGCCTAGATACCGCAAGGATTCCACCTGCGGTATAATGTCAGTGCGATATTGTAACGATATATATAAAGGCATGTTAGATTGAAAAACTAACACACTGCTTTTATGCACATTTAACACCAGATTAATGTTATTAAGCCAAACCTCGAGAGCATTGAGGTAAGCCTGAAGACAACGATACAGGGCATGAATGTCGGTTGCCGAGGCAAAGAAGGCAATGTCATCTGCATAAACGTAAACTGTAACGTCAGGGTGGATGGGAATGTCACACAATAGAATATTGAAAAGGAGTGGCGAAAGCACAGAACCTTGTGGCACACCTCTGGTCTGGGCGTAGGTGTCTGAAGTGAAGGAGCCGTCAGTGCAAAAAAACTGCCGTCCCGCTAAAAATTCGCGGATCCACGCATAAACGTAGTACGGCGGGTGTAGTGTTGACAATTTCGTGAGAAGGATAGAATGTTCAACACTGTCGTACGCTTTAGCAATGTCAAGCGTCACTAACGCTGGGACTTCGTTTTTTCGCATAGCAAGGCGGATTCTGCTCTCTAAATCAACATGGGCAGACCATATTGAGCATCCGCGGCGAAAGCCAATCTGGGCTGGACACAATGCATTAATTTCTGAAACATGCTTTGACAGGCGGCTGTGCACAATTCTTTCCACGAGCTTTACCAAATTGGATGTTAGAGCTATCGGCCGAATGTTATCAAGATGGAATCCTTTTTTTGAATCTTTTAAGAGTAATACTATTTTCGCCACCTTCCAGGAGTGCGGCAGCCATGCAGCTTCCAATGAAGCGTTGACCAGATCGAGAAGGTCCTGAGTGAATTCTTCAGCTAAGATTTTCAACATACCGACCGTAACACCGTCCGAACCCGGAGCCGAAGACTGCATCGCAGAAACTACAGTTAGTAGTTCTGATTTATCAACCGCCACATAGTCTGAGCAGGGGAAGGGGTCGAACAAGGGCACTCTGCGCTTCTCCTGAAAGCGTAACGCGAGCCCTTGTGCGATTCGCTCTAACTCATCTTTCGCCTCATGTGGGGACAGTACAGCCGAGCTTGTTAACTGCATAGATGAGGAGTGGATATTCCGTTCCATAAAACGGTACAGAGCCTTCCTATTGTTAGGGGCTGACAAATAGGCATTCAAATTTTGATTGTAGTCATCCTTTGCCTTTGCTATTGTTCTCTTAAACGAGGCCGAGAAAAATTTATAGTTGATCCAATTAGCAGGGCTCTGATTATGCGAAAGGCTCTTCCATGCTGCTTTCCTACGGCGGAAGGCTGTCTCACACGCAGCGTTCCACCATGGGGATGGTGATTTATTGCTAGCACTCGACCGCACAATGAACTGGGAACTCTCTGTAGCCTTCAAAACAGAATGAAACACTCGCTGAGCCCTGTCGTTTCCGTTGGAACAAACATCAGATGAAAGGGAAGCGCGCAAAGACGATTTGTAGGCTGCAAGATTAACTAACTTTCGGGCAGAACCCTGCCCATGGAGTGAGCGCACCAAGATGGTGAAAATAATTGGCAAGTGGTCACTAGACGTACCACTGTCAACTGTGGATCATGCCCCTATACCTACCCCACCTGCTGCCAAAGACAAATCGAGAAATGAACTCGAAGTTCCACGGATGAAGGTTATGGCCCGAGAATTGCAGCAGCGCACATTATTTGCCGACATCCATGTCCATAACATCTGACCATGAGAGTCAGTGTAGGTATCCCAGACAACGTGATGTGAATTAAAGTCTCCAGCAATAATGACCCTATTAGAGTTGCCAAGCAAGCTGTCCAGGTGGTCTGTTCTGTTTACTCCTGCTGGATAATATACGTTAGCAACTGCGGCACCTCCTCGACGAAACCAAGACCAAGGGCCACCAACACAACAACCTGGCCAGGATCCTACACAAGGCAATCTGCGAACACGGGGAGGACGAGGTCAAGCGGCGCTTGGACGCCAAGTACCTGCCGACCACCCCCACGGAAAGACACCCGGATTACCAAGGCAAGGAGAACGAGACGCTAGATCGCGACATCCAGACCTGGGAAGTAAGAGTTGCCCTGCAGGAACTCAATGGAAGGTCTGCCGCGGGTCCCGATCGAGTGACCAACAGAGCGCTCAAAAACCTCAACGAAGCGGCCATCGAAACGCTCACGAACTTCTACAACAAGTGCTGGCAAGAAGGAAGGCTACCCAAGCAATGGAAAGCAGCCAAGACGATCCTCATCCCCAAGCCTGGCAGGCCGCCCAACATAGAGAACCTCAGGCCGATCTCACTCACTTCGTGCGTGGGAAAGGTCCTCGAGCACGTTCTCATGAACAGGTGGCAGCGTTACCTGGAAGAATCGGAGCTTTACCCAAACTCCATCATCGGGTTTCGGAACAAACTCGGGACGCAAGACGCCATGATCTTACTGAAGAACGAGATCATCGACGATACGACGGGCACCAAGGACAACAGAGCCGTACTCGGGCTGGACTTGCAGAGCGCCTTTGATAAAGTGAGGCACTCGGCTATCCTGGCCCAAGTATCCAGGCTAAACATGGGCAGGATGACATACCAGTACATCAAAGACTTCCTGACGGAACGAACCACCGAAATCTGTGCGGGAGACCTACAGCTCGAAGAGAAGAAGCTGGGCAGCGTCGGAACTCCGCAGGGGTCAGTGATCTCTCCGCTACTCTTCAACCTCGTGATGATCGGGGTGGCCACCCGGCTAGAAAGAGTAGCGGGAGTCCGGCACACCATCTACGCCGACGACGTGACGCTATGGGTACCGGGAGGAAGCGACGGACACATCGAGACAACGCTGCAAGAAGCGGTCAACGCCATCGAGGAGCAGCTGGACGGGTCTGGACTCGTTTGCTCCCCGGCCAAGTCAGAACTGCTGGTGATTCCCCCGAAAGGATCGTGCAGGAAAAGAAAGAATATGGAAGTCAAGTACGAGCGTCCCAAAATCACGGTCAAGACGGCGGGAGGACAGGTAATACCGGAAGTCGAGAAGATTCGGGTACTCGGGCTGCTCGTCCAGCGAAACCGAGTCAACGGTGAAACGGTCAACAAGCTCCCGGGCAAGGCGGCTGCGGCAATGAGACTCATCAAGAGGGTGTCCAACAGAAAAGCGGGGATGAAGGAGGAGAGCCTGACTAGGCTCGTTCAATCCTTCGCAGTTAGCCACATAACGTACGTGGCCGCCTTCCACAACTGGAGGCCGAGTGAACGTAACAAGATAGACGCCACCATACGCAAGGCGTATAAGGCGGCACTCGGTCTCCTCGGGAGCACGAGCACCGAAAAATTCATGGCGCTGGGAGTCCACAACACGCTGGACGAAATAGCCGAAGCACAGAGAACGGCGCAACTCGAGCGTCTCTCCGAAACGAGAATCGGAAGACAGATACTGCGGGACCTTGGCCTCGAACCGAGGGAAGGCAAGCAGCAGAAAGACGTACCTATACCAGATAGCATCAACAGAAAGCTCAGGGTCTTCCCGATCCCGAAGAACGTGAACCCCGAGCACAACAGGGAGCGGAGGTTGGCGAGGGCCAGGGCTCTCGTGGACCTCCACGCCAGAGAAGAAGGCGCCGCCTACGTGGACGCGGCAGAGTATCAAGGGAGCACCGACGCATACGCGGCGGTGGTTGTCGGGGCATCGACGGGTGCAACGAAGACCGCGGTGAGCGTCCGGACTCGAGAAGCGCACCGGGCGGAGGAGGTGGCCATCGCCTTGGCCGTTTCCGACCCCGGATGTACTACAGTGTTGTGTGACTCTAGAACGGCAGTGAAGAACTACGCCAAGGGTAGGGTATGTAGTGAGGCCGCGCGCATACTGCGCAAGGCCGAAGACATCGGACGCAACAGTCCTGTGGTGATCAAGTGGTTTCCGGCCCACATGGGCAGTGACGTGTCGGTACGCGGAAACGTGAACCACAACGAGACGGCCAACTCGGCCGCGCGAGGACTAACCAACCGCGCGGCTGAAAGTACGGCCGACTCGGAGTCCTGGTCGCGACGCAGTGCCAAGGACAAGATGACCACCTTCAACGAAATAGTGAAATGGTACAGACTGAACAGACAGACTATGCCGCCACCTCACCCGGGGCTTACCCGGAAGGAGGCAGTGTTATATAGACAGTTACAGACGGGGTCCCTGCTCACCCCGGTGCTAGCTAAGCACGTGTGTCCGAGTGTGTACGCGAGTGACATATGCAGACTGTGCGCGAAGGAGAGAGCCACCGCGGCTCACATCCTTTGGGACTGTAGCGTAAATCCGCGCGAAGCCAGCGAGAAGACGACGATCCCGCCGCAGCTAGAGGCTGCAACGAGGAGCTGTGATCATAAGACACAACTCAAGGCCGTCCAGCAGGTCTCGGCAGCTCTCGAGAGGCAGCGACCGAGCGAAACCGAGGAGAGGGGGGCGGCACCCCCAGGAAGGGGGCGGCGGACCTCTCGAACCCGCGGAAGTAGCGAGGGACGTAACAAGACCTCAAGGAGCACAACGCACGAGATTGACGTAGTGGCCGCGTCGCGGTAAAAGCTTGTCCTCCCTGCTTGGAGGGAGCCTAACCGACTCTGCAGGCTTTCTAAATAAAAGTTGTTCTCTCTCTCTCTCTCTCTCTCAGCAACTGTGACAGGAGCACAGTGCGGCAAAATAAGATCAACAGCTAAGAGCTCGCAGTCGGGAAGCATAACCTTTTTATTAATTGATGCGCGGTGACACAGTTTTGAAGAAATCAGGGTCACTAACCCACCGCCCCTACCATGTATGCGGTCCGCTCGAAAAACACGAAACCTATTTAATGAAAATGATTTTACAGATGAGAGCCAAGTTTCTTGTAAGAGCACTATATCTGGATTATGAGAAGATAAAAGAGGTTTTAAATCTGTAAGAGAAGAAGCAAGAGATCGACAGTTCCATTGTAGAACCTTTACACCAGCCATGTTAACTAGTCGAGAATAGAGGCCGAAACAGCCTCCTTTAGCACATCAGACTTCGAGGAGACTTTAGCAGGCCCTTTTCTAGTCTTGAGCTGGGGAACGGAGGTCTTAGAGGGAGAGGTGGAAGCACGACGCTTCTGTGTAGGGCAGGTCATTTCCACATCAGTAGTACAGACACTGCTGCGAGGAAGACTAACTGGGACGCTATCGAGAGGTGGCACGGGAGTCGGTATATTGGAAGATGATGGTCCAATCGAACTTTTAGCACACGGTTGAAGTAAAGTTGCCACTGGCGGCACTGCAGGTGGGAGATGACAAACTGCCTGACTCGCAGCAATCTCAGACAAAGCCTGAGTAAAGCTGCTGAGCATACGCTCTACCACAGCTGACAGTGCTTTTTCGACGCTTGACACAATCTTGGCAGACAGCGTGGCTTCAAGGTCGGGAGTAGAGGAACGCACAAGGCTGGCGTAAGAGTGATTTCTGCGGTTAAGGAGCGCATGAGCGTCTGCTCGGGAACATCTATTTTGCTCAATTAATTCCAATATACTCTGCTCCTGTGACCGTTTTTCGCAAGTGGCATCATCAGCACTGTGGGCGTTACTGCACAAGCAACAGACAGGTTCACCAGCAGTGCAGCTGTCGGAGGAGTGGCCTTCACCACACACCCGGCATCTAGTCGCCGACTTGCAGGCTTTACCACTATGTCCAAATCACCAACAGTTTGTGCATTGCAGAGGACGAGGTTGCAACGGGTCCACGCGATATACAATAGGCCATATTTTCAGCTCAGAGGGGCAGGTGCGACCAGCAAAAGTTGTAATTACCGACTCTGTAGCAACACGCACTCCTGCGACCTCGCGCGAGCAACGGTATACAGAAATAACCCCGGCTCCTGCGTCCTGGAATTCCTCCAGAATTTCTTGGGCGGAAGATGACGGGTCCACTCCACGGACAATACCTTTAGTGCACGCAAGCTGTTCCGGAATGAAGGCCTTAACCGGAACTGCATTAAAAGTACGACACCGGAGCAGATCCGACACACACTCAGTGTTTGCCGACTTGCAAAGAATACCACGCCTCCCGAAAGGACGCACTTCAGAGATGTCGAGATAGTGATTTGACAGACTCTTCAATTCGTGCTGGATCGCTTTGGAATTCTTCATTTTTAGTACTCCATCACCTAACGGTACAAGCGCCACCGGAATTGCATCTACACCATTCCTCCCAAATGAAGTCAGAGGCAAGCTTTCGACCGGCAGACTGGCGAACCAGGCTGCCGAGCCCCCACCCGGGGAGGTGAAAGCCATGCCTATAGCCGGCGCAAAGGCAACCTCACATTACTCAAATCTACAGTGCTACCCTGAATCCTGACCAAAAAACCCCCGAACGTGGAACGGCCTCACCAAACAAAAACGCCCGGCACCACCAGGAACCAAAGCAGATAGGCAGGCAGTCCGCTTCTTCGTCGGCCGTAGCCAGCACCAAGAGAGCGGGACAACTTCGTCGTCGTCAGGCGCAGCGTAGTGTCGGCGCATAGCTTCGTCGTCGTCAGGCGCAGCGCAGTGTCGGCGCATGGCGGTAGCGGAACCTGTCACAGTTGGCACACTACAGGTGTAATATTTCATTTGAAAAATTGTGTACAAATCCAGTTCTTCCTTAGCTGTTCCACAATACGTTTTCTCCGGAAAGAGATGGGGGACAGGTTATTTTTGCAATTACGGGAATTGCATGAAGCATTTTATTAGTGGCGGTATTTTAAAAAAATTTTGCGCCAGAAAGACCTTATAAAATTTAGGTTGCGTGACGAAAATTGTGATAAATGTACATCTTGTTTCTTTTTTCAACAAGCCTTTTCTGCTTTAATTACCATGTACGTTTCAGTCTTTCTGTACCCATTTAGACCTGCTCGGCCTCGGCATACGTAACATATGCCGGTCGGCACGAGAGTAACAGTACAACGCAAGCACGCGAAGGATAGCATTTATTGGTGAGCCGGTGTCACGCAAGGCCGAAATGAGGACTGAAAGAGTCTAGCGACAGTTGTATTAGTGGCATCAACGTTACTGCTAGTTCCCGCGCAGAAGCTGAGTTCCGCTGTTACTAGGGGCAAAATGCATTTCAGAGTGGTTGTTTTCGGGCACAGATGTGCTTTGCCGGACTCTTATCAGACGCACATGGGGTGTACAAATCAGAAAGAATCGGGCTTTACTGGAGCGCGACTAGCATAATATATACCTGCGCAGGGAATTAGGCGGAGTGGATATTCCCCGCTTGACTGAAGCCACCTTCGTCCGGCAATAACTCGGATGGAAAAACGCACACTTGGAGCTCGTTCGGTTTGCGTCAGCGCTGGCACCACAGCTTAGGAGAGACAGTGTCTTCGTTAGCACATTTGATACGATCGGTACCGGCTTGAGCGCACATTTGCGCAATTATCGCAGGTTCGAATTATTCGAAACTTAACGCAATAATCGCCAATTAAAAGCCATTTTCTTCCTTATAAAGGATTAGGAAGCCGTTGATACGTTAAGCGCCACCGAATAAGCGAAATTAACCGGTTGCGTGTTTACGGAAGAGCGTTACTACTATTCTGCTTTTGCTTACAGAATAAGAAAGGACATCGATGATTGCACTATGCTTAACTCGTGCGACGTGCAGCCGTTGGACTTGGCGTGCAGGAAACGGAGCAAGTCGCGGAGCTTAGTTGCAGAGCAGAGCAAATCCACAGAGGAGAGGTCGGCCCTTCGGGAAAGTGCCAAGTACTCTGAGTAGCAGGGACACGTTCGGACAGCAGTGGGTAATCCCCCCAGATGAACACGGGCTCGCTTGTGTCCGGAAAAAACAGAGCGGAGCAGCTATGGTTTGCTGCGAAGCGAGCTCGGAGTCTGTTTACATTCGCCGTTAGCCCCCTACCGAGCAAACCACGGAGGCTGCTACGCTCGAAGCTTTCTCAATATTTCTCGACATGCTTTGCAGTCTTCGGGCCATGACACAAACCAGCATGACGGTTTTTCTACCTTGCCAAGCTGCTGATCGTGAATAATGTGTTGTAAAGAAACGAACCTACCGCCTTTTCGAAATGCACCATGCCGAGGAAACTAAGTGGCTACAAAACTACGCGGCGTTTTCATGGTGCTTCGATTGTGCGTAAGCCTTCTCACTAACAACCAGTTTTAAAATTCGCTAGCAACGAACCTAAGCAAAGAACATAAAGTTCAGTCAAGTTCAGGCGTAAGCTCAGCCGTAACTCAGGGCAGTTGCCAGTCAAGCTCGGGCGTAAGCTTAGCCGTAACACCGGCCAGCTGGAGCAGTAACTCTACGTTCACAGTCTGAATAATCTCTAATTCGTGCAATGACTAGACATTTTCTTGCGCGTTCGAACTAATCACTTTCAAGAAGAATGTATGTTGGTCTGGTTGCAGTGAAGGTATTGAATACCCAGCTGTAATTATGAAGTCAACCTTGCCAATGGTAAAAAAAAAAAGTGTTTGTTCTCTCTGTCCTTCCATATGTCCTGTTGTTAATTATTACGCACAAGGCAAAAAATATATAGTAGATGATACGTACTGCAGTGAGAGCGCAAGGAATAATAATGAATAAAATTTGACGCTTCTACAGTAGGGGCTATGTCTCAGGGGCGGTTTCAGGTGAACTTCGACAAGCTTGAATATAGCATGTACCGCAGTATTAGTACACGAGTGTTTTTGAACTTTCCCTGCGTATTTAAGAGGTCTAGAGGCAGGGACTGAACTCGAGACGGCGTACCCAGTAGCAGAATACTAAAGGTACAGAGTAACCATGGCCGGTATTCATCTTGAGTAGAAGTCAGCATTACAATATCAACGACGATAGTGCGCATTACGCAACTCTCGAACCTGCCTCTACATGCAAGAGTCATTTTCGCCGTAGAGATGTGGGATCCACCGGCGTTGCCTCTATTTCTCACAAATGCCCTAGAGCGCATACTCAGCGCACCCTTGATGTTAGCCAACGGCAGCTTTCTTGCGTCAAGGCTAGTAAAAATATCGATGCTTGTAATGTTTAAATTGAAGGTTGTTGTTGTTGAACCAGTGGGCACTGCACTGCACTGCTACGACCACAATACGAGCACGAGGAACAAGACACGTGAACTACAAACCTTGATCCGATTTATGAAAATGTCACACATGCCAGGTTAATATTTATGTGCCGTGCTTTGCAGCGAACTTTTCGGAGCAGTACCACTAGAAGCAAGCAAGGCGACAATAGAGTGCAGTTGGCGATACATGCCGACAGTTTGACGCTCTACCACAGACAAACTTCGTGGTCTTCTTGGCGCCGTCGTGGTCTTCGTCTGTGTCCTGTTACCCTTCATGTAGTTCCGAGCGGTAGCACGTAAACCATCCATGCTATACGACTGTATATTACCGCTGCTTATGATGGATTGCATAAAAATGCGGGTTCGATACCGGCTGTGGCGGCTGTGTTTTGATGCAGGTGAAATAAAATTATGATCTTGTACTGGGAGCTCGGGACACGTTCAAAAGCTCCGCGTAGTCAACATTAATCCGAAGTTCTCTACTACAGCTCAATTTACAGCTCAGACTTATCTTGGAGCCCAATGAGAACACTGTCAGGCCACTCTAGCGCGGATTTTTTCCTATGCCTTCGCAGACACTTACCTTTTGTTAACATTAAGGTCAAGTTGAAACCCTGTAATTGATTACTGCTGAGGCCTTATTAACCAACTGTGCTTTTTTGAAAGTCAGCGCCAAAGAAAAAGTCAACCTACAATGCACCCACTCGTGCTTTTTATAATATGCTTTTTAAAGATCAGCCCCGAAGAAAAATGCACCTAGAATTCAACCTATCGTATTTTTAAAGGCAGTTCGATAAAGAAAAATCGACATCAAGTAGTTTTGCGGTATTACTGGGACAAAGCATTAGAGTGCTTCCACGCTCAATACGAATCGACAACACTCCTCTCAACGCCACACTGCGCATAACTATGGACACCACTCACACCTGTCGGTCAGGTTGTGCGCGAGCACCGCAGCTTAGGCCTTGGTTGCTGTGGAGCCGCAAGTTTGGCTCGCGTGCAGTGAATACGTAACGAGGTGCGCTGGCAAAAAGAAATAAAGTAAACCGAGGAAGCGAAACCGGATCAAGAAAGAAAAAGAGAGAGAAGAAGAATGAGAGACAAGACTGGGTGGAACGGCGGAAGTCATCATTATGCTCGGGGCGTAAGGAAAACAAAACATTTTTAATATTCGCACGTAATTTGACACTCTTCCTTCCAGAGCAAGATGGATGAGGCCCGCTGGCCCGCGATGACCCATTGTCGCCGTTGAAATCCTTCCGGAGATCCCCGCGTAGGGCACGCGGATTAGCGCCAGCAGGGGGGCGCTTTCAGCGCACCACCTTTCGCGGCTTCTCGCGAGGACCACCCTCTTCACTTCCTTTCCGTCTTCCTTGCTCCCTCCCTCTAAGACTCGTTACGGACGTCTCGTTCCTACTCTTTTCTTCGGTTCCCCTGAGTGTCGTACTTTTGTCACTTTTATTTCTTTCTATCCAACATTCTCCCGGGCCGTCCCTCCCCCGCACACGGTCCTCACTCATTCAGCCCTTGCGCTCTTATCTCGACTTTGGTTTTTCTTAGTGAACGATTTAGCCGAACGTCCGCCGCGTTTTAATTAGCTGCCCCACCCGGAGAGAGCAGACTTTTCGGTCACAGCGCGGTTTTGAAATTTACCATTAGCTTACTTCGCTCTTCGCTTTTTCTTTTCCCCCTGCCCTCTCCCCTACTTCCGAAGCCCCGTCAACTCTCTAGGAAACTTTGCTCGTTGTGCCCGAAGGCCGCACGGTAACTTCTCGCGACACACTCGGCTCGCTCAGCAGAGAAGGAAGGCGCACCCGGCAGGAAAGAGTGTGGGAGGGCACACACGAGGAGACGGGAGGGTGGTCGATGTCTCGACATGACCCCTGTGCGTCACACTGGGGCACACTCTCGTGGGACCAGGCGTCGTCGACTCGTTCCTTGGCGGGTCATGTCTCGGAGGTATTGCATGGCACGCAGCCGCCGTGGTCCCCGAAGTGGGAGCACACAACCCCGACAGATGACTCTCCTTGTCTCGCCCTTTCACAACCGGCAGCAAAGACACGCGCACGCTCACTCACGCACTTAACACACACGGGACGCGCCGGTGGCTCCACTTCTGGCAGCTTCCTGTTTTCTACGAGTGGGTGGGATGGTTGCTGATCCACTCACGCTTTTGTGATGTTCTGAAAGCATTTGCTGGCGGCGTCCTGATCCCGACGGACTGCGCCCAGTGGTTCGCTTGGTATAAAGACACCGACAGACGACGAGCACACACAAGTACGCACGACACGCGGTGGGCCTTTTCACCGCGCGAGAGTCTTGTTCGTCGAAACATTGAGTGCCGCTGTAACAGGTAGTAACTTGGGTAGGAGTCGTTGTCTGGAAGGTCTCGGAACAAGAAAAAAAAAAAACCCAGGTGATCAGTGTTCTCGCAAGCATTCGCTGGAGCAACGTTACTTTTGTGTCTTCAAGTAGATAACCATCGGTGCTAATTGTTGTGATATGGCAGTTAATTTGCAAATTGTGAGCCTTTTTTACGTGAAAGCCCTATGATGCTCTTTGCCTTCCACTTCCTTCGTTTCAACAGCAAAAACACAGCTTATATTAAGTAGTTTTTCATATGAAGGTGCTCGGTTTTTTTTTATTTTTATGAAGGCTGTCGATTTAGCAGAATTTGTGCCTCTCCATGTACTGTGTGATTCTGATATGACAGAGAACATAAGGTTGCCATTAAAGCAATTATAACTCTTCGAGAATAAATTCAAGACTGTGGAAATTATGTTCATCAAAGTGTTGCCAGTTGAAAATTTGGCCTCACGTTAACTTCTTAATGAAGAAAAAAAAACGCAATAATCCCTCACTGCAAAATCAGAAAAAGTAACGGCCAGAATTCTGAAGATAATTTTCATGAACTATGACTGGTGGCGATGTGTACAACAAGTTCCACTTTGGTTTTCAAGTCCGAATGCATTCTGACGCGAATTTTAAGGCCTTCCAACATTTCAGCGGTCGAGCCATCAACATCGAGGTCAGAATGGCATCATGTAGCGCGTTAGAGAGTGCTGTCTTTGGAGCTGCGCAGACGGCGAATGGCGAGCCTTTGTCGTCAGAGCTCTACTGACTCCAGTAACTCCAATGATGCACTGCGTTGTCATGAATGACATTGCAGGCAGCTGCCAGCTCTAGGAAACCAGACACAGAACTTCAGAACGGAAATTGTATTTAAATCTAGCATATGTGTGGCATACTGGTTTATGTTACATCTATCGTTTACTGCTGAAGGATCTCTGCTTATCATTTAAGCCCATGAACCACAAACAAAATTTGGTGCCACAACATGTTCTGCAACGCAATCATAAATAGGATTCATCACGTCCTGTGGTAACCATGTGTTTTCTGTCACATCTAGCCTCACCTTGCTTAGGTCCCGAGTTCATTCGAGGTCCGAGCTAAGTCAGCTAGAGTCGATGTGAGTTCAGTTCATGCGTCTAGCATTAAGAAGGCGCGTGAAATGTTGAACTGAACTCTATACAGAATATCGACCGCTCGGAATTAGCCTGGATATTAAACAATCTGGGCACCGCACATTTTCACGCGACGTTTAGCACTTGCTTCAACAGTTCTGTACGATGACTAACACTCATAACCATTTTTCGTAATCATATTCAGGAGGTCTTTGACAGACAAAGTCTCGCGGGGATAAAATATAGCTCACATTAGACTCTATTGCGCTATCACATAATTGGTGCGTCGGCGCAGCTTTTATGCCCGTATCTTTAGAGATCGGAGGCCAACATGGCTGCATTCACGAGAAACTGGAGCATATGTTAAGCGTAAATGTACAGTATGATGCTGATTGCTTTGAGTGCCGCTGTGTTGAAGCCACGCCTGCGCATAGAAACACCCACTCAAATGTCTTAAAGTATGCAGTTGCGCAGACCAGTGGCGCGTAACGTTCTCGCTTCTTGTTAATTTGGTGCAGGGTTTTGCCCTTTAATGGCCAGTCAAGTACGCGCATTCGGTGAGCAACGTTGATGCAGTCTTTTCCTTGCCAGGCGTTCCACAAGATGACCGCCTCCTGAAATGAAAAAGGTGAGGAAAGTTAGAGCAACATTATTTTTTCTTTAAAGGCGTATGTCCTCGCAAAAATAAAACTACTTGCAGGACATTAAAAATTCCTGCTGAGTTGTAACTTATCCAGCAGACACTTGGGAGATCAAGTTCAAAACTATTTTTTCTCGCCATGCGCTGAGAGGAGTTTGTGCGGAAGAAATTTGTTGTTCTAGTATAATCAGCAAATTATGACTAACTTGAATAAATTGGCCCACACTTCGCGTTTTGTTATTTCAGTCATTGAATGAACAACGTAGGATCAAGGAACAATGAGCTCCAGGTGGTATACTTCAACTAGCATCAACTGCACACGTGCGCGTTAACGAAGAAAGCAACAGTGTCGTTCACTTAATGTTAGGTATATCTTAAAGTACATACTGAATGAAGAACTCTAAAAATTGAGGAAATTTTCAATTAATAGCAGCTACAGGATATAAGTGCGTGGCATAAGTCAGCACTTAAATATATGCGCCATGTTTTGCTAACCAATAAGAACTCGTTCCGCAGAATCAATTTTCTTGGCTGCCGCGTTTCTTCCTAAAAGAAGCACTTCAAAACTTCGAAGCCACTCTTGAAGTCTTGAAGACTACGCACAGCGATAGTGCACGCCGCACATTCAATTTATTTAGTCACACGCAATGGCCAGACTTGGAAGGCTTATCTTACTGCTAACAATTTTCAGAGTGTAGCATTTTTCTAGCTTTTTTGCATTTTTCTTTATTACTTAGAGCACCCAGACTGGCTTGTTGCTCTATCCTACGGAAACCCCACAGCATTGCCCAAGTCAGTGCAGTATCACGTAATCAATGACTCAGTTCAGAAACCGCTACTCTCGCAAGCATTTTGGAACTGACCGGTGGGGCCAATGCTGATGTGGACGCCTTAGCAGCTAACGCGTGTCCACTTGAGAGATAACAAAAAAAACATGACGCGCTTTAGCATTGCTAAGCACGTTTAAGCAGGTGGACACCACTGTAACGTACAGCCCCCGTCAAAAGTATACAGCTCAAGGGGTTTGCGTCTAAGCTGTTTAGCTCGACTGTCTGGCGCATCCACCAGTCCAAAGCATGGGAGGACTGAGGACGCGAAGCCATTCCTCTTCCTAGGGATTACGGTCGCTGAGGATGCATAACGAGGCACACTGCAGGCCTCGCAAACAAAACCCTTGGGCCGTATACTTTTGACGGGGGCTGTACCTCTAAGCGCGATCGATGTGTCCACTGACCCAGGGGAGCAGGTTTTGAGCCTTGCCTTTCCTCAAAATCAACGAAGTGTAAACCTTACGCTGGTTTTGAGAAAAGGAAAGACGCATATCTGGCTTAATTTATAGGTGTCCATGGTAGAGAGGGTGTGGTTGATGGTCCTTGTAGTGACTCCCTACTCAAAGCGTGATTTAGGTGTTTACTGACCCAGTGAGCCAGTTACACTTGCTACTCGGAGGCCATACACATACACAAACAGACACTGCTGAAACCTGGGGCCTGCGCCTAGCCGTGCTTTCGCACTAAATATCTTGTATTTAAGATAAAAACGATTCTCAAATACAAGTATTTTTGTTACCACGTTATCTATCTTTGGGCCGAGAAAATCCGCAGTATTCGTGACAGAGTAAACGATATCGCAGCGGCATTCGGTCGTTCGAAACAGCCAAAAATATCATCGCAATGACTAGAACTTCTGTCATTACCCATACTTTGTCCGAGATTACGGCTGCAGTTTTTGTTCTGACACAAACTTTGGGCTGTCGCTTCAACGAGCAACCCTATCGAGGATTTAAAGATTTCACGCTTTTGACACGACGCAAGATGACTGCTTCTAGCTCTGGCGTCTGTTCCAGAGAACTGGCCTATTTAACTCTCGCCGCCGCGGTGGCTCAGCGGTTATGGTGCTCGGCTGCTGACCCAAAAGACGCGGGTTCGATTCCGTCCGCGGCGGCTAGAATTTCTTTGGAGGAGAAATTCTAGAGGCCCGTGTACTGTGCGATGTCAGTGCACGTTAAAGAACCCCAGGTGGTCGAAATTTCCGGAGCCCTCCACTACGGCGTCTCTCATAGTCTTAGTCGCTTTGGGACGTTAAACCCCATAAACTAAACTAAACTATTCTACTCTTGGGTACACTCTCACACTTAGCGTGGACTACTGCCAGAACTACAATGCCTGTTTGGGGAACTGTTTTGGGGAACAATGCCTGTTTTGGGTAACTGTGACCTCGTCAGGCCTTACCGCCTTTTGTCACAGTTCCCTCTTTCATGTATTTGAAGGAAAATAAACCTCAAACCTCAAACCTGTTCTCGCTAGATACAATCGCACCCCAAAAAATAGTTCGCCATCAGTGAAACATAATCAGAGTTCAAGAATTC
Organism: Amblyomma mixtum; assembly: GCF_055824585.1. Taxonomy (NCBI): domain Eukaryota; kingdom Metazoa; phylum Arthropoda; class Arachnida; order Ixodida; family Ixodidae; genus Amblyomma; species Amblyomma mixtum. The sequence continues at coordinate 288,999,552 of NC_143012.1, read as the reverse complement.
AATGCCTGACTACATTGACAAAGCAGGAATCTTTCGTCGCGACAAATTACAGGCATCATGATTTTCAATGCATAGCATGCGTCAAGAAATTCAGGGGGCACTTTCGCTCTCTAAAGTGTTGCAAGGCGAAAGCCTTTCCTGGCGCGCTGTTTGGCATTGACTGCGAGGCTGCTTGTGCTGTAATTGTGCTTTATTTGACCACACACACTGACTACACATTACAACTACACACTTTGACTGCCGGCTTTGACTGCTTCTTTAGCACGACTCTCTCTCTGCTTCGATGAGTTCGGTTGTATCCATGGCTCTGTTCGCAGTAATGAGGTATGTAATGTACCTTCCTCTTAGTTTTACCTTGTATAATTATGTGTTTTTTTTTTGTAATGAGAACGTTTGAAGTTCTTGCTTCTTTTGCCGCTTGTCCTGAGCATTGTGTCGGGTGCTTGGGCCCCGTCAGGCAGAGTGCATCTGCCTTTTGCCCTTGTATCCGTGACCTTGTTGTCTGAAATAAAAGATCTATCTATAATGTGGTCACCCACGGACGCCTTACGCCCCCTGTCGGAGTGGGGTGTAACCATTTTATTAGTTGTCGTGTGCTCCAAAAGGGGGTGTCAGGCATCCGTGGGTGACCTCATTACTTCGAATCCGCGCACTCTGACGTCATAACCATTTCGACCAACCGAAAAGCGTGACACCTCTGCTGACAAGCATCTGTCGACAACGATGAGGCATTAAAGGCTTTCGCCTTAAAATAGGAGTGACACGTGGCGGAGTAAGGTGCTTTTGAGGGCGCAGCTTCCACAAGTTTGCACACTAAGCGCAAAACTCAGTATACTTGTAGCAGTGGTTGTGGTTGTGACAGCGCCGTCGTTCAGTGACGGGGCACTGGCCGTCATTGAGTCGACAGTTTACAAATCTATGCACTGGCCTGCTGCGCCACCGCACACGCGCGCTTGCGAGGTTACTGCATTGTCACTGAAGCAGCGGGGCATGAAGGGGCTTGGTGCTCGAACCAGCCGGCCGCGACAACGCACTACGAGGGCGAATTTACGGCCAGCTCTTTTTACGAGGACGGCCGCTTCCAGCTGCCTCGTTAGGGATGCTGTTCGCACTTCGCGGGAAGTGGGTCAGTGTGTTACAGCGCGCGAGGCCTCGTTGAAAGAAGCCCTGAAAACAAACAACGTGCTCACTGCGCACGGGATGACAACTCTTGTGACCTTTACCAACATGGGACCTGCAGCTGCGCCGAGGAAGTCAGGCAGTACTTTTGCACTGATTTCTCTGCCTGCGTATGTAGACAATTACATTTTATACTGGTTCGAACCGGCTCATGTTCGTACGACTGAACAACACTTCTGGGATAACACTTCAGTAATACTGCGTTAATAAAAGAGATTTATGCTATGAAATTAGGGGGACACAGGTTAGTCAACAGCGGGCAGTTGTGGAAAGGGTGAGAACGGGAAGAGCGTGGACGCGCGCATGTAAAGTAACCGGGAGATATATCAATAGTTGACAAAATGCGGTTCGATTCAGTCATTTATATGTTACTTAATATGTAAGCAAGTGAACACAGTTAAACGGCTTCAAGGAAACAACCCATACTGTATGTACCTCAGGTACAGTATCGGTTTATACGATGTAAAGAACTCTATAATTTTGTTTGGCTCACTATGGGCAGAGTCGCTTATATAAAATAAAACTTCAGCACAAGAACAGACCACAGAGAGAGAAATTTAGAAAACAAACAGACCGGTCATATTTTCGCAATAAATGAAGCTATAATGCAAAGTTGAAAATTGACGCATGACAAAGGAGAGTTGACTGGTTAACATTAATTTAGTGTCGCCGCTCCCAGCCCGGCTCTGCGAATAGAGCAAGTGACACCCGTGCCGTTGTGTGACGAACGCTCGTAGTCATGGCTAGCGCTCTCTCCGGTCACGTGGTTTTGGATTTGCCGCCCGGAAGCCCCAAAAATCCTTGCGCTGGAGCGGCGACTAAAATGAAATTTTCGAAAACATAGAAACTGATGTGGACATTAGTTGCGGCGGACTACAAACCTCCCAGTGGATGAGGAGCTTAATATTAATAGTTAAAAATTAACTATTCATTATTATAATAGTTAACCAGTCTGCATTTTGATGCACACAATCAATGACAGTGCTGTGTCGAAGGCAACGCTCTTCTAGCTCACACAGGCTATTTTTAAAAAGTGCTAACTATCTTAGATGAAACACATTTTTATTAATTTATAGTTCAGCTGAAACGACGTACCACCCATGCATAGAAAGTCAAAAGATTAACCACGTTCACGTATATTCTACATTTTTCATTAAAGATCAGTTGTTAGTACAACGGTTTTGCGGTCTGGCTTTCATTTTCTTCGATAAATCACTCATGGTTACCCAAAACAAAGGCGCCGGGTCTCCATGTGCTTGTGGACAGTAGCGAATAAGGCTTCTGTGGCCAGACGTAGAGAGGTCTTCCACAGCCATTTGGTTATGAAGGGCTGGTCAGAGAGTGCTGGCAAATCACAGCAGCCACTAGGGCTTGCTAATGCACCGCCAAACAGCTTAAAATGAATCTTCTACGGAGAGACGTCGCGAAAAATTTGCTAATCTCTGTTTCTTTGTCTTCTTGTCACACGTACCTCCATTCGACATGAGAGCACACAAATTAAGCCCGCATGAACTTAAGTGAAAGCTTGTATTTAATAAACACTATGTCCCTCAAAATTTCTGCTCGGGTAAGATTGTAATGCTTGACATGTAGCTCAGCTACACTAGGGGACTATCATCATCATGGATCATCGTGTGTGACTCGTCATGCTGCGGTGTGGTGCGTCTCTGACGCTTGCGCAGTTAAGAGGTTCAGGTGTAATTTACGAGCCGAGCGTTTCTTCGCGTCCTCCAGGGTACACGGTAACGGTCACCGAAAAGATCAAGTATCTAAAAGAATGTGTTTTATACCACGTGTCTCTAAGCGATATCGAAACTACCAGTGAATGATGTATTGTTTAATTTAGGGGCAAAGAATACTAGTTAAGAATGCCACACATGAGTACTTTGTTCTTCGCTAAGAAGGGAATTACAGCCCCGTGGAAGGCCATTTTAGTCAAAAAGAAACTGTTAAAAAACCTTTCAGTGTTCGGTACGCCCACTAGTGCTGTTTTGCAAGCATAGCAGATTGCAGCCTCTTAACTTCCAACTTTGCTTTCGCTGGCTTGGCAGAAAACTCAAACTCATTACTCTAGAATGCCATACACAAGTACTTCCTAGTGTTATTCGCAAACAAGGACATTACAGACAAGTGGATGGCCATTTTAGTCACCAAGGAAATGCTGAGGAAAACTTCTGTTTTGGATGCGGCTAATATTGTTGCTCTGCTAGTATAACAGATTGCAGACATATAACTTCCTAGATTGCTTCAATTTGTTCAGTGAAACCTGAAACTCTTAAAATGCGTATATGCCATTTCTGTTAATTTTGCTTCAAATGGATGATAGCTGCAGTCTCTAACGCCAGCCTAATTCAAAGACTGGTTACCACTAGAGTATACAAATTTTTATCTTGACATTTATCGTAACCGCTTCCCGAAAAGATATTATCAGCCATACATACCCTGCAGTAATATTACAAGCTAACATTCCTGTTAGTTTGCGCGCTCACCTGATCTTCATCATTAGCAACGATTTCTAATGGGCTACAGCTGTTACTAGACGACATTATGGTGATGAATGACGTGCGTCATCTCTACATGTCGTCATTAGGGCGTATCAGACTCACGAGGCAACACAGAGATAAGCCCTCCTGAGGGTAAACGTAGAACACGTGAGCGCAGGCTCTTGGTAAAAGAGATAAGGACTGACTTAATTAATAGCCACATTGGCTGAACCAACGTTTTCGAGGCCTGTAGCAAATCCGGAACGGAGTGCGCGATAGCATGTCTTATAAATGGACTTACATGTCCACTAATGCATGAAAGCACTAAACTCGGGCTTAGCGTTTCGGGTCGAATGCTGTTCGTGAGCTGAAAGCATAGAAGAGGGCTGGAGCGTACGTGACGCTTAGGCTGCTGTGCATCACAGGAGTCGATGTATTGAGCACGCTCGCCACGTGCGCATCGGGGCGCTGGCCACGCCACGTGTAGCCTCATGTTTCAAGTCCACCTGGAGCAGTGCTCCCAGTCTGGGCTGTGCCTGCTAAGTCTGTGGCGTCAGCTGCCTGTTCTGCTCTTTCGAGCAATATTTGATGTTTTTGTAGCTCGCTATTATATCGTCATCCTAATTTAAATTGCTCGATATCGTTGCGGCGACGAGCAGTGTCTAGTATCGATTCCAAAACTATTTCGCCACATAATTTGCCCGCTTATCCACACGCGAACGCACGCCCACTGACACGCACGAACACACACAGACACACACACACGCACACGCACTCACACACAGCTTACCGTTTGCAACGGCATAAAAGCCCAGCTCCAGCGTTTCTGCAGTGAGACTCTCAGGCGACATGCACAGTCGGAAGCGTAATGCCTTCGCAAACAGTGCTTAGATAGTTTCGGTCTGTACAAGAAGCATATATTTCCATACTCTCAGCATATATATCCGATCGAGTATATCTGTATACCCCGCTTGCTATTGTATCACACGTGCCATCGTACAGAAGGAGTAAAGAACGCCGTCCACAGCGTGCTTAGTCAGTTTCTCCAGTGTATTGACAAATGATATCGCGTCACTGTAAAAGGAAATATGAAGGGCTCTTTACAGACAGTCATCTCGGAGACAGCTTTACTGACGATCAGTCACTGATGTTTGTCCACTAATGGTCTCGGGTTCGACCACTTCCTTGGATAGCCACGTTTTGAAAGAGCTGAAGTGCGAACGCGCTTTGTGCAATGCGATATCCAGCGAATTAGAGAAAGCTATTGGCGGTTACTGTTTATTCACAACCGTGAATTTCGGCGTTCTTCCATCTCCAAGTTAAGTTTTGGAACCGAATACTTTTAACTGCAAGCCGGTGCTGCCTACCGGGCCATGATAAATTGTTCAATAACGCCGAAACATTCGTGCAACTGGCCTTGGCTTTGAAGGCATGTCGGAAATTGGCTGCACACAACGTCTTTCTTTTTTAATTTATCGTCATCATCTTCGCCATCAGTCTGATTACGTCCACTTCGGGACAAAGCCATTTCTCATATCTTATCTAATAACGTTGTCCTGTGCCAGGAGTGTCCACCTTACCCCCTGCAAACTTCCTTTTTGCCCACGCCCACCTGAGCCTCTGCCGCCCACTGCTATGCAAATGCTTGCCTTCTCTTGGAATTCACTCCGTTACCATAGAGGACAATCGCTTATCCGGCCTTCGCATTACATATGCCTTACGCATTCCCACTTCTTCCTGATTTCGAGTAGGATGTCATTAACTCGGGTTTACACTCATAGTTTTTCAGCGCAACGGCACACGGCCAAAGGAAAAAAAGCAGGAAGAGAAGAAGGACCAACACAGCGCTGTGTCCGTCCTTCTTCTCTTCCTGCTTCTTTTCTTTGGCCGTGTGCCGTTGCGCTGAAAAACTGAGTTTAAATCAAGTATACCAACTAGCCCAAGAACTAACTCTATTGAACTCGGGTTTGTTTCCTGACACACTCTGTTCTCTTCCTGTCTCTTAAAGCGCGTCAAAAGACTATTTAGAGCCTTCATCAAACTTTATGCAGAATTTTAGTTTCCACAAGGCAAAGCTAAACAGAAGCTGAAAGTGACTGTGAGCTGGCCAGTCAGGCAAGCTCTATCCCTTCTCGAAGCCTCAGTCCATTTTTCCTGAGTGAGAATGTAGTGAGACAAATAGGCGACGTCGCTTTCCTAGTGCGCGAAAGTCGACACGCGCGTCGAATTTGAAAAGGCTGCTTACAGGCTGCTTGCTTTCATGCGTTCGGTGCTAATGCAATTCACCGCAGGTAGCGTAAATAAAACAAAATAACTGCCCTAAAGTAACTTCTTAAAGAACCAATTCATAACCACACAATTTAGTAACGAAAATTATTAATCCTAAGCGCAATGTCACTAATAATAAAACAGTCACGTGTGCAGCAGTGCAGTCAACTACGGACTTTTACAGCACTGTCTCGCTGATAGTTTCATCATATGTAACATTCCTTTATTGTGCTGTTAGGCCTCAGAGCTAGCAAGCTATGGGCCATGGCTTGCTAGCACGTCAGGCAAGTTTTTATGTTTTCTTGGCGAGCAAACTACGTTGCGACCAGCTCAAGTTAAATCACTGTTAAAGTAGCAGTGCTCAGAGGAGGTTGTATAGCGTAAATTGTCCTGATCAGAGGAGCAAAAAAGTGTTCTCGCAAGCTGCCTACACCTCTGCATTGGTGAGAGCTTTACCCGGGCAACCTTTGCGTATAGCGCCCCAACACTTCAAGGCGCTATGAACATAACTGCGTGCGAACCGAACTCGCACCATTTTCCGAGAATGTGATCCAGTCTGCAGTGGTTTGTTCGCTTCAGGTGAATTCAAAATCCTTCATGCTGTAAATAGGTTGGCTTTTTACAATGTTCAGGGAATGTAGCAAATGTTGATTGATTGATTGATTGATTGATTGATTGATTGATTGATTGATTGATTGATTGATTGATTGATTGATTGATTGATTGATTGATTGATTGATTGATTGATTGATTGATTGATTGATTGATTGATTGGGGTTTAACGTCCCAAAGCGACTGAGGCTATGAGAGACGCCGTAGTGAAGGGCTCCGGAAATTTCGACCACCCACCTGGGGTTCTTTAACGTGCACTGACATAGCACAGCACACGGGCCTCTAGAATTTTGCCTTCAAGAAATTCAGCCGCCGCGGCCGAGATCGAACCCGCGTCTTTCGGGTCAGCAGCCGAGCGCCGTAACCACTGAGCCACCGCGGCGGGATGTTATTTAAAATTAAACAGTGAGCGTGGAAACCCGCCCTCAGCCATATTTATGCACGCAGATTTTCTCACATGTAATAATATGATTTTATAGCGTTATGTGCACGCTAGAAGTGATACCTGAGGAATCCTGGCATTTCGGCGTTACAGCTATCAACCATTGTGACCCTGCGTAGGAAATTTGGTAATTGCCTGAAAAAAATTAATTTTTTGTATATTGCTTTAAGAACAATAATTACTCGTTTTGAATCGAAATAATGAGTATTTTCTGAAAGGGATAAGAATAATTTATTCATTATTGCAAAAAAGAATATTACTTTAAAATTACGTGCAAAAATATCACATGAGCTTACATTCAAGGTAAGCTTACCGGTTGCGACATGCAAACAAAGCGCTTTCGACATGTGCCCACATTTCTCAGGCAAAGCGAAACGAAGCGGGGTTTCTCGACATTTGGCTTTTAAGGCACTTTCATTGCATCCTTGGCATTCATGGCTGCCTCCGTTTATCGGCTGTTTGAAAATGCTACAGACTCGCATGAGAGAAGATGTCCCTGTTCCATAGCCACGCTAGCTTAAGAAACTTCATTTTCTTCCTGCGCGGTACGTGATCGTTTTTCATCCGATTGCTCCCTGAAGCTTTCCTTGGTGCGGCGTGCTTCATTCTGTGGCACTGGGCACGTCTGCAGTGCAATAAGGTTTCCCCGCGCTTTCCGTTCACGCCGTATAAGCTTTTCTCCCGTCTTTCTTAGCGGACAGCGTCAGAAACTGCCTTGAAACCCCCGCGAGAGGCGCAGTATGCCTTCGGGCGTATAAAACAAGTGTATGATAATCGAGTGTCGTAGTATTTCATGTTTCTCACGCTACGCGGCAGCTCACAACAGGAGCTAGGGCCTCACTTGTCGTCCGCTGGAGTTATCGATGCGCCTTTGCAATAAACGACAGCCTAAGCTAACACAAAAATCTGACGGGGCTGCGCGGGGTTTCGGAAGCTGCTTGGAACGGAAGAGCGTTAAAGTAAAAAAGCGATTGGCTGCGCCCGTTTTCAGGTTATTAAGGTTTGATGTTGACAGAGCCGCGCTGTTTCGGCGGCGGAGTGGGCCGGTGCTATGGCAACCAACCACCTTCCGGAGGAAGAAGTAGCATCCTCTCGCGTCGTCCCCTGAGAGCGATCTGCCCTGAAAATACGGCCCGGGGAGAGGGCGCTGTGAAACTGGACCGAGTTAGGAGAATGCACTCAAAAGTTTCCCCGTGTTCGGCGCCCGGTCTCGGCTCGAGAAACTTTGTGCGGTGCTTCCTGTAGTCGTCTTCTCCGAAGCTCGCCACGCGTCTAGCTATTTCATTTCCTTTTCCTATTTTCTTTTCACTTGTCTCTAAAAGCGTGGAGTTTTAGAGACTCTCGGTGTCTTCTGCCTGAAATTTTGTTTATCTCTTGATGTATGGTGTGGGCAACAACAACAGCTGAAAATATTAACAAACTCAGTGTTACAAAAACGAATTATACGCATTGCATGTAAAGTGCCATATTTCTTCCACACTGCGAGCCTTTTCCATCGACACAACGTCATACCAATGAAGTCCATGTATAACTATAGGCTGTGCTATAAATATAGACTCGCCATAATGAAAAATGATGGCTCCTTACTTACACTGGCTGGGCTAGAGCAAAGCAGAACTGTGTATGATACCCGAGCAGCAGAACCTTGGAATGTTAAGAAATGCCGCACAAACTATGGCAAGCAAATGTTGCAGCATACCTTACCGACACTTCTGAACCAGTTGTACTGCCACAAGAATCTTGATCTATCCAATATTTATCTGAAAGAATTGCCCCAAATGTTCATGTAGTTTTTTTTCTTCCTATTACCACTTTGAGTGCACCTGTCAATTTTGCTGTCATTTATTTTCTCCTCCCTGTGTTTGCCTTTATAGGCTCTTTGATCTAATGTAGTTCTTCTTCCTTTTATAAGCACAATGTACTACGTATTGAACGTACATGTCTCATTCTCTGTACCGAACATACTTTACTTACATTTTGTTTGATGTCGTACTCCGCCACCGTCAATGCTGCACTGTAAGAGGAAGCCAGGACCTCTCAAGCTGTCTATACAGCCTTTTCCCTGGCTGTCCTCGCAACACCTAGTTGCGGAAATAAACCTTCAACCTTCAACCTAAGCTTACACATTCTACTTATTGTAGGTAGTTACAGGCTCTGGTTCTCCAAAAGCATGTCCGCACAAGAACATCGCCCGTTGCCTCTACCGCATTATGTTATCTAAAGTTCCTGCACTAGCACATTTCTAGCCATAACAGCTAAGGATTTATCTAGATTAATTGAACGGTCGTTCGAAAGTTAAAATCCTAATCCTTGATTTTGTTCTTTGAACATTTGAAAGCTCTGGAACTTACCATATGCCGTCAAGAAATAGATACTACAGATATCTGGAAATACAGGCAGATTTTTACACTCACATACGAAGGAAGCGAACCCATTAAAGGGAGTCAAGCTAGTTATGCAACATTTTTTTCCTTAACTATGCATGCTGCTAGGCACATTTAATCTTGCGTCACTTCCTCTAAGGTACTTTGTAGAGAGATGAGATTTGCTATTACCGCATGAAAATATTCCACATATCCAACCCCTCTGGAACAATCTGCCAAGTTCAAAGAGTTAAAAATATTATTGCTGCTTTTAAGGCAAGCTCGAACAGTGTAAATTTTAAAGGCTACTTGGATTTACTTTCTTCATATATCTAAGCACCATCGACCCATCGAGCACCAGTTAATTTTTTCTGCTCCCCTGCCATCGCTGCCCTCCAGCTTTATAGGCCACAATGATTGCATAATCTTGATCTGTGTGCGCTAAGTAGTATAGTTAATTAACCTGCTTATCTTCCTCGATATTTCTTCCAATCATTGCCTTGGCAGGAGTGTAAGTTGGTGTAGTTGCCACACTTCAGCCACGCAGCAACGTCGCCCATAGATGTCACACATTAAGTCCAAAGACGATCGCATTTCCGTCACGGCGGGGGTCTTTGCTGTCTTTGCTGACACGTGCAACGTGATTTCGAAAAAATGTCTCCCCATCTCAAGGCTACATGCGGTGACATTCAGTCGTAGCCGCCAGCCGCACTGGTGCGAAATCGTCGTCGCATTTTTATCTTTTCTTGACGCGCGTTATCAACGCCGCATGCTCCACCACTGACCTCTAACTTGAAAATCAGCATAACCGCTGGTAAGTAAAGGGGAAACAACACGAAAATAAAAATGTACTACCGCGCTCAATTCAAGTTACAACGTAGAAGATCCGGCAAGAGCTCAGTTCTCGAAGTCATGCGATTGTAGGAACGAATTGCGCACAAAAGACACACACAGAAAAACACGAGGGAGACTGAAAGAGCGCACTTGCGCTCTTTCAGTCTCCCTCGTGTTTTCCTGTGTGTGTCTTTTGTGCGCAATTCGTTCCTACAACAGTATGCACCAACTCGCCCAACAAGAAGTTCTTCTTAAGTCATGCGAGACGAGCGATGCTGAAATTTCATTAATTTAGTGTCCGATGCAAACAGCAAAGTACCCTGAATGCTTGTGCAAGTTTTCTGTCCTGTGTGAAGGCGCACATATATTTATTACACAGCGGAAACGTCACATTCTTCACTCGCAAACGTTTGCAACGCATATGGAGCGCGACTGTAGCTCCTACGTGCAGTTCATCCTGTGAAAGAAAGTAAGAACAAAAATTGCCGAACCTTAGGCCTCATAAATTATGACAAGGTAAATATTTATCTACTCTGTACACCCGTGTCAGATTTTTTGCCTGCACAATGACTGGACTAGAACGGGCCACATTTATAGTACTCTTCCTTCGCTCCTGACATTTTATGCCTCACCTGGTTTATCCGCTGTGGTAAACTGCGTGTTTCACGGAGGGTAGAAGACGAAACCTTTAGGGGGCATTCGTACCACTGTCGCAGAACAAAGCATAAATAAATGTTCTAGCAAAAAGCTTTCGTCACAACCGCGCATCTTGGTTGCGCCTATTTATCCACGCTTCTATTGTGGCCGAGTGGTCTAAGACACCAGAAAGCGAGAACGTGTCGTCAGCAGAGTCCATTTACTCAAGCTTATTACAAACTTATTACGTAATAAGCTTGGAGGAAAAGCGTCTATTATTTCTCGCTCACCACAAGGAATGCACTACTTTCAGATCGCGTATGAAGGCACCGCGAACAAGAGCGCTAGCTTTGACAGCGTTGCACCTCTCTATGAAATTGAGCATTGGTTTCCAATCCCATTATCACAGATTGTTTTCGCAGCTTGAAACCTTCCTTTCTATCTGACTTTACAGCGCTTAAGATGCGTGTTTGCTATTGGGAAAATGGTAAAAGTGATATTTTTGCATGAGACAATGAAGCTCTACTAGAGAGACTGCACTAGAACCCTGCGTGATTTCACGCCAGCGCTACATTCCGCCGTTCACGATAGAAAAAAAAAAGATAAGAAAACGTACAGAAGTGTAAAACTGAAAGCCAGAAGCGAACCTGCAGAGAGGAAATGCGTAATAAGCTTTACTCAGTTCCCAGCGCTTCGGTCGTTCGTTACCAAGTGACTGCTAATGTGAAGTTAACCCCGTGTTTGCAATTCTAATTAAGCACGACACAAGAAACAAAAAATAGCCAGGAAGGCAATCTGGGCGGCCGAAAGGGAAAAGAGGAAAGAAAGAACGCCGAGTTGAATTCTGCCGGAAATGGAAGGGTGCTCCGCATATATTACGACACGGGGGCACGGGGGGCTTATCGCAATAATCCCCGGGAACAAGAACCCCTTCCCGTCTTGTCTGCCCTGAGGCAGGAAGAATAAGGTCGGAGCCGCGGAAAGTAAGGCGAACGGGCTCACAGCCAGGCAGCCGAGCACCGGCTCCCGCGCTGGGTTTCGGGAGCTGCGTGCGCCGTGTGCGCGCAGGCGGAATGCGTGCCGGCGGCGGCGAAGGTGACTCGTGTCCCTGGCTGCTGCTTTCACGGTGGCAGCGTCCGGCCTTGGCCGAGCAAGGCCCAAGCAAGGCTCGAGCAAGGCTCGAGCAGGGAGGAGGGGCAGAGTTGCTGCTGGCAGCTCGGGAATCTGAGGATTTGGGGCCTGGTGCCGCCTCCCCGCTAATCCTCCAGGGAGGGAGCAGTATGCGCGCGAGTGCTTCGGTGGTGGGACTCCCAGGGGATGCGTGCGTGTGTGCGGCCAAGGAGGCGAAAAAGCAGGAGCAGCCCGACAGACGGACGGCCGGAAGGACGGACGGACATGACGATGCACGGCACTCAATAATCGATGGCCGCGCCCGGAAATAGCGGGCAGCGGGGAGAGGATTAGGGCCCCGTTCGTGTAATGAACGCGCGGCGGCCGCTCTGCTCCATAATGAAGGACGGTCGATCCGCCGCCGCGGCGTCCAGCCGAGGATCCGCGGCGCGCATCGGCGCGACGTGTTCGGCATGTGTGTGGGGGCGCCCACCCTCTACACACACGCTGGCCGACGTCGTGCTGTTGCGTGAGCGGCCTGTCCGTGCGAAACCCCGCGCCACGCGTTCCAGTGCACACCGTCCGTGGCTGGCTGTAACGAGGGGCTGTGCCCCGAGAGCTGCTCAAATCCCTGTTTTTCGCACCACGCTGCCGCGCTGCTCCCTCGTGTCCCGGGGGATTTACGATAGCATCTATCCTTGCGCACCGAGAAAAAAAAAAGTAAAGAGCGCAAACTGTGAGTTATCTCGAGGGACTAACTTGTGCTTTTTTTATCTTACAAAATGTCTCCCTCTAACTAGTGACACTAACTTCTCAAACAGCTGGTTTGGTTTGGATTGGTTTATGGGGTTTAACGTCCCAAAGCGACTAAGGCTCTGAGAGACGCCGTAGTGCAGGGCTCCGGAAATTTCGACCACCTGGGGTTCTTTAACGTGCACTGACATCGCACAGTACACGGGCCTCTAGAATTTCTCCTCCAAATAAATTCAACCGCCGCGGCCGGAATCGAACCCGCGTCTTTCGGGTCAGCAGCCGAGCACCATAACCACTGAGCCGTTCATGCTTGATTTTGCTAATGATAAAAAGGAAAATCGTGCAGTCGTATGGTTTTTCTTATTCGCGCGAAAAGAAAATACGAAGCTTAGAGCAAAAGTAAGGAACTATTCTCAGAATAAACTGCGCCGTAACAAAAAGCTAAGTTTTCAAATACATGTAATGGTCAAATCTAAGAATATCTAAAAGGTCACAGCAAAACGCGGGTTGCGAGGTCGCGTGTTTTCTACAGCAATGACTCGCATGAAGCCACTTACACATAGAAGACAAGCACTGATATGCTTTCGATATCCAACAAAATGTGTTTGCAATAACCTCTTTTGTTGTTGTTTTGCAGCAGAGAGTTGGTTTACAGCCTTCTTAGCATCGTGGAACACTAAAAACAGAGGATGAAAAAGGAAAGCGTTTTGCTAGCAGTGTTTTTTTATTTTTTCAGAAAAGTTATGCTCTCTTCAAAAAACACAACGGCAGTCCCAGAAAAAAAAAATCTCTGCCTCTCCCGTAAACGAGAGTAGAGTAAGCATGAAATGTTTACGGGCCTAATGTCATCTCGGTGGACACCCGAACCGCACCGTACAGGAAGGGAGGAAAGCCACCACCCGTTCAGCGCGATGCCTTGCCATTTGAACGCAAGGTTTTTTGAGGAAAGGAAATGGCGCAGTAATTCTCTGCCATCTCGGTGGACACCCGAACCGCACCGTAAAGGAAGGGAGGAACGCCACCACCCGTTCGGCGCGATGCCTTGCCCTTTGAACGCAGCGCTTCTCCCCCGGGCCCCTGTGCGCCTGCGCGGCTTTGCTTCGACGCGCGAAGCCCCTAAGAGATCACGTATGAGAACGAAGTGTAACGTGGCACTTATGTGCTTTCTGCACGCGTTATTAGAAATCGGAAATTATAATTCCGTGCATTATCAAACCCACAGCTCCATTGATATCTTGATAAACATTGAGAAGGCACTGGCAGCAGTTATTTTTTGTCTCGTTTGGAGACCAACCTGCGCTTGCATGCCGGCCGCGTAGGAGGGCTTAGAGAGTCTCGTTAAATCTCGTTAAGTCTCGTACGGTGCTCGGATGTTCTCGTTTCAGAGCCCGGATGACTGGAATTCAGTGCCCGGATGATGGCTCTCGGTCTCGGCGTGACGTCACCACACTGCCGACAACGGGAGCTAAAAGCATTTCATGCTTAAAAAAGCACAACGTAAGTGCTCCGCGCGAAATAGAAGTTGTCAGACGTCAATGCCACGAATTTTGCGAAGGGTGTAAGGCCTAAAGGGGCATAGTTTTCTGCGTCTAAAATATGGGTTCTGTCTCAACCAGATTTACGCCTATGGTTGCTAGAAAAACTCATCCAAAGGTGCGGTTCAGTGCCAAACGCGTAAACCGGCATATCCTTGCAAAAAACGCTACCACCACACGCAGAACTGCATTCATTCCGTTCGTAAACTTAACAACGTTGAAAAGTGTCTGTTTATTCGCAATTAGACTGAACAGTTTGAACATGCACCAGCAGGTTTCCCAGTCTCTCTGGAGCGGTTTGTCGGCTAGAACTTAGAAACGCCCACACTCCCGCCTAACGGAGTGAAATTTTCCCCGAGGGTGCCCGACGAAGAGGACGACTTGGGGAATGGATTTATTAACGATAACGATAAAAGCGACAGCAATTAGATGTGTGCACAAAATGGGAAAATTATAATGTTGCATGTTGAATGTAATGCGTTGAGCTCGCGTCTCATGCTTCTGTGTGTGCCACTCACGTATGAGCCACGAACGTTCTCGTTTTATTTTTTCACGCACAGGTAAAAGGCAACGCTGGCACCTCATTCACTGCGCAGACTAACTGCTTTCTTCACTAAGCAGTGAGAAATAACGCGAAAAACAAAAAAGACCCACTAAAAACAATCTGTCTGACGTAGACACGTAAGCAGGAAAGGCAAAGAAATGGGGAGGAGGCGGATTTTGCTTTCAATGACATAGAGACGCATCTGGATAACTCGTATTTCCGTGGTGCGGACAAAATAATGACAGCCGTTAAATAAGACGAGGCTCTGCAAACCCACAGAGAATCGGTATAAATCATAGAGAAAGCTCTTCAGGCAGCTGTCGGTGTTTAAGGGATACCGAAGAGAACTCCAACCAAATATTGTTCTTGGTAAATATTGATTATCTTGTTCTTTCTGGATACGTTGGCGTTTGTCCCGAACCAAAAGACTGATGTATGGCTAAGAAGATTCAATCTCAAAAAATTATGGCTGAGGCTTAGCTAAGGTTAAGCCTAGTCAGATGCGAAGCATATTGGTGGCTAGGCTTGGTAATACATGGCTTTCCTTGGTTGCATACTTGGTCATTTTAATACAACCACTAGAAGCCTTCGTCGTGGGGGAAGAGAACGGCATGGCTACAGCGGAACGCCGACTAACCCCGAGACGCGCGTTGGGTGAGCGCCTGGATTGCCACGGAAGCCGCGTCTGCCTACCCGGTGGAGCGAGCGTTTCACCTACACCGAGTGTGAACGCGCGTTCGAAATGCGCGGGAATGCCGCTCGAGGACATTCCGGCGTCTGTGCGATGGCATCGTCACGACGACGTCACGGTGTCACGTGGCGTGACGGCTAGGGGTCCCACGGCGACGGCGCGAGGTGGAGGCCGCCTCTCTCATCCGATGTCACGTGGTGTGACGTCACGGTGTCACGTGGTGTGACGTCACGGCGTCACGTGGTGTGACGTCGCGGTGTCACGTGGTGTGACGTCACGGTGTCACGTGGTGTGACGTCTAGGGGTCCCACGCCGACGGCGTGAGTGGTAGCTCTAGTAATATGCTTCGCATAAAACACTGTATACAGATCCAATATGCAGTGTGTCCTTGATAGCTCCCTACGAGACCCTTGCGGATATTGAAAGGTTCTCCCTGGATCACACAGCAAGCTGCCATAAAGTTATGCGTAGGACATCCTCGCTACCATTCTCGTAGTTTCCTGGCATATCGGAGCGCCAACATAGGATATCTGTAGGATATTCCTGGCGAATAACTTTGATCAGTGGAGTCACCGGGGTCCAGTATTTCTCGAAAGTCTGATTTATATGAGACAGGCGACAGGGGCTGTTGTAATTCTCTCTTATGACACCCACTATTTTGCGTGGGGTGTCCCCGGTACCATTCTCAAACTTCCCAGGGACATCGGATAAACTACTTAGGGTATATGGGGGATATTCCTGTTTCGTAGCTTCCTTCACAGGTGGCGGAGTCGAGGGTGGGGGCGGGGGGGTGGGGGGTGGGGGGGGGGTAACACCCCCTTTTCTTGTAACCCTGAAGCCATGCGCAATTTGGATAGAGGACTACTGCTTTTCCGACAAAGTGACTGATAACTACTCAGAAGTCATAATTTTTTCCCGGATCGATTAATTTAGGCTCTATCAATGTCTCTGAACAAGACAGCGCCCGATACAATGGGAGGTATCTGGTACATCATTTCGCGAAGAAGGAATAAGAGTGGCAAACGAACCAGCTCGAAAATTACCAAACCAGAGGACCAAAGGCAGATTTTTCTGGAGCGCTTGAGGTGTCTGAACTTCGTTATTTTCCACTGTTTTTGTGCGTCTGTCTCGTTCATCGTGTACGACCAACAAGTTCAAGAAACAGTTTTGACGAACTACGTTGCTGC
The DNA here is from genome assembly GCF_055824585.1 of Amblyomma mixtum. NCBI lineage: Eukaryota > Metazoa > Arthropoda > Arachnida > Ixodida > Ixodidae > Amblyomma > Amblyomma mixtum. The sequence goes on along the minus strand of NC_143012.1, from coordinate 288,982,915 downwards.
AAAAACCACACGGATCCGGGAGCTTTTGGAATGAAATTTTGTGATGAATCTCACTCGCATTTTATAGGCCATTTGTGCTCATCGTAAATGATCGCTTCCGTCAAGAATGGATTGTAACACACAGCAATGACGTGCAATCACTCACATCCCTTTCTTTACAGGTCTTGTGTCGAACAGAAAAAAATGTGAAAGGAAAACTGCACGACAGCAGGGTGCCCTGCTTTTATTTATGACGTAACGTGCAGCAGCTTGTCTCCCTTCTGGCAAGAAAAGACGCACAGTCTTGTTTGAAGCACCAACTTAACATTATCATTGCTGCAGGCGCAATGTCCAAGAATTTCGCATTAAGCCCAGGGCTTCATTTCCTGAAACCGAGCCTGGTTACGCGGAGAACCGAAATAGGCACCTTCACTTTCATTAAGGCTCAGGACGAGAAAGTTGGTATTCGCAACGACGCAGAACCTTCCACTCCTTCCTCCAAAGCACTGCGCAAGTGTCTGTGCCTTCTTCAAGCTTTCATTCGAAATGCTTGACCTTTAGGAGGTTGTGAGAGCTCACCTTCGAAAGTAACTGCCACAGTAAGCGAAAACAAATGTTTGCTTTCCCGGTGATCTTTCTTCGGCATTTAAGGCTCTTCAAATGGGATCTTCCCTGTCAAGTGGTCACTTAAAGGAGCGAAATAGAATATCGGTCCTGCATCCAATGTGCGCACGACACCAGGGTTACTAGAAGAAAAGTAGGTATCACAAGTGGGAAGTACAAAGCCCCTATCTGAAATAAACCAGCCTTTCGAGGAATGCTGTACACCCCCCCCCCCCTCCCCCTATCTCAATCTCCACGTGAAGAAAAGTACGAGCCAGGAATATCCCACAAATATCCTAAGTGGGTGATCCGAAACCCCTTGGAAGTACGATAATGGTACCGAGGACGTCCCAAGCAGAACAGTTGGTGTCGCAAGAGGGAATTACAACAGCCCCTATATGATATAATCCAGCCTTTCTGAAAATGCTGGACCTCGGGGACTCTACTGAACAGAGCTGTGCCCAGGAATATCCCACAAATATCTATGTGGGCGATCTGATATCCAGCCTTTCTGAAAATGCTGGACCTCGGGGACTCTACTGAACAGAGCTGTGCCCAGGAATATCCCACAAATATCTATGTGGGCGATCTGATATCCCAGGGAAGGACGAGAATGGTAAAGGGGACATCCTATGCAAAACTTTATGGCCTCTTGCTGCGTGACCCAGGAAAATCCATTCCACGTTCTCACGGGAGTCATGAAGCTATAAAGGGCACATTGTATATTGGGTCTACATATTCTTTTTCTTCACAGTCAGGTTCTTATATGAACTGATATTACTTGTCTTGAGGGGTAATTTCTCGTGTCCTCAAAGAGAGGGCACGTAACGCACCAGGGCACATATTCCACGTGTTTTTTTTTCGCTTTCATAATCATTCACCAACACACAACACACCGTTACCTTCACTCGCCATGTAATACGCCAAACTCCTGATCAGTTTCCTTGCTTGCTGCGAAAATTTTCGCTCCGAAAGTCACAAAGAGAACGATAAAATACCCACGGGACAATGATTCATAGCTTACAAAAAGCACGTAGTGTTGGCGGACAATGCTTTTCGAGGAACGGTCTAACTTTGCTAAGCAATGCAGGCGTGCCGTTGGTTTTACCTGTCCGACGCCGTGACCCACCAGAGAAGCACACAAGTATATTTCTGTGCTCAGCCCTAGCTCTCGAGCTCAAGCCAGAAGTTATCGTGCGAGCATGTGCGCCGCGCCAACCAACCGCAAGGTACCAGTCCGGCGCTTTGTTAACTCTGTCTCTGCTGAGTTGTCGAAGTCACAGCTGGGGGAGTTGCGTATTGCGCGTCAAGCGCTTACCTGAATATCATCGCGTGACCACCTAATGACGACTGACACTTAGAGAACGTTTTATTTCTCAACTGTGCTATAACAAGTCCTACTGCAGCAAAGCTAGCAAGCGCTGTAGGTGCATATCTACTGCGCCAAAACGGAGCCCTATTTAATGGCTCTTGGATCTTGTAATAGGATGTTCCTGACTGGGATAACCAAAGAATTTTTCTGCAAGTGCGGTGCGGTAGCGAGCTTTTTCGGATATCCCTTGGACAAGGTGTTTTCACTGGGCCCTATATCCCTGCATGCGTGCCAGATGTAGAGCGGTTATCCTTCTTGTAGGGAGCAGCAGAAAAAGGCAAGAGCTATCGGTTATCGCAGAGGCGGCTTAACAATTCAGCGACCTTCCCTCACGGCTTCGCTGGCGTTGCCATTCTTTTGTGTGTGTGTGTGTGTCTTTTTTTTTTTTTTGTGCCAGAGTTCTCTTAAGAGACAAAGGCGAAATTGATAGTCAGGTGCTTCTGATGAGAATGAAGCCCAAATTTTCTGGTTTACCGCTTTCTCGCAGTACAAGACTTATTTCTTTTCAAATAAACTCGAATTATATGTACAGGCTAATACCGAGCGTAGCTCGCTAGTACACCTGCTGAGGACCCCTAGATTACATTTACCTGCGTGTTGAAAATTCATCTACGTATAAGCAGCGTCGTTGGTCGTTAATTGCAACAACGTAGAGCAGAGGAAGAAAAGGCAAGAAGAAATGTGATCATTAATTTACAAATTTGTTTTTAAGAATAAAACGTTTTTATCTCCCATCCTCGGCGAATTCAGGCGTACATGGTCCAGAAACCGCATCGAACCTGAGGCCGAACATCAAGTCGAACTTATCCGGGAACTGCCCAACTTCTTCTTCATATGGCAGCTAGCAGAAAAAAAAAAATCCCCACGCTTCCGTCCGGAGCGAGATTTCAACCACTCCCGCCACAAAGAAAGAGCTGCGTTTCTCCATGTCGTAGACCAATCAGCCACCGCCGCAGCCTCTAGCTGTGCATGTTCTAACCACTAGCCTTTACCGCCACATGTTTCACGTGTGCGCGTTCTAACTACCGAAGCAGCGCAGGTAATAGGCCCAATATCGA